>NC_140074.1:43051025-43613259 GCF_964194135.1 Talpa europaea
GTTTCTTTATGGTCTGAATAAAAGCATGAAGTTCACAGGGAGAGCACTCCAGAAAATCCAACAAACAACCTAATTTGGTTTGTTCATGAAACAGTGAGTGGATTGAAGGATGTCATAATAAGCCACAAATGGCCACATGCAATTGCTCATAGCTTTTGGATATCAGTTGTTTGAATATCAGTTGTTCTTTATGAAACAATCTGAAAAAGACGCCATACTTGGAATTTTTAAAAATCCTGGAAGAGAAATGAATCCACTATTTTTTTTTTTTTACTAGCAACCTTATGATCCCTCCAACCTCTGCTTATGAAGCTGGTCATTTCCTTGATTTTCCTTTGTAGAATTGCTGTGTGTTTAATGGAGTTTGATATACTAGCAATATACTTGAATTGGTCCTTTCTAGAAGGATCTCATAGTAGTTTTATGATTAATTGCATTTACCTCAGAATTTTTGGAAGACAGTATTGTGAGATTGGATGGGAACTAAATAAAATTACCCACCTATGTGAAGGTTATCAAGTGTGGGTACATGTGTGTGTGTGTGTGTGAGTGTAAACGTGTGATGTGTTCCCAAGCATGTGTGTGGGAGTAGTGGGAGAAGGAGGTTGAGGGGAGGAGAGAGAATGAGGGAGGAGAGAAAAGTAACTGTGACATTCATTTATCCTTTTTTCATGGTTTCTATGACATCAGTATCCTCCCAAATAAAGATTCATTCCAGTTCTTTGCAGAAATAACAGGGTCACAAACTGATGATAGTAAATAAGGGAAGAGGGTACTCAGGTTGAAGGAAGAAGTGGGTGAAGAATTTCCAGCTTTTTTTAGATAGTCATTCAGGTTGTGGTTGTTGTTCCATTTCTTTTTCCCTTTCTCTTCCTCTCCTTTACCTTCTTTTTAACTCTTTCTTTAAATTATGGTGAAATGTATATATATAATTTTCCATTGTAACCATTTTAAACATACAGTTTAGTGACTTTATGTACATTCACACCATCATTCATCTTCAGCATTTTTTTCTCCAAAATTAAAACTCTGTGCCAATTAAGTTACAATTCCCCATTTTCATTTCCCTCAGTCCCTGAAAACCACCAGACCATTGTACTTTATGAATTTGAAAAACCTTGGTACCTCATATAAGTGGAACCATTTAAATTTATTCTTTTGCGATTGCCTTATTTCACTTAGCTTAATGTTTTTAAGGTTTATTCATGTGTCAGAATTTCCTTCCTTTTTACAAACGGAATGACATTCCATTGTATGTCTATTCCACATTTGTTATCCATTCATCTGTTGATGGACACTTGGATTGCTTCCACCTATTGGCTATTGTGAGTGATAATGCCGTGAATGTGAGTGTATAAATATCTTTGAGTTCTTTCAATTATTTTGGGTATATATCCTGAAGTAGAATTGCTGGGTACTGTTTTTAAATTTTTTAGAAACTACCATACCATATTTGCATTCCCACCAGATGTATACAAAATATCCTATTTTTCTACATTCTTGCCAACTTATGATAGCCATCTTAATGACTATAAGGTGATATTTCATTGTAGTTTTTATTTGTACTCCCCTGATAATTAATGATGTTGTGTATGTTTTCATATGTTTATTGGCCATTTTTATATCTATTTTGCAGAAATGTCTATTCAAGACTTTGCCAGTTTTCAGATTGGTTTATTTGTTGTTGAATTGTAGAACTTGCTATATAGTCTAGATATTGACCACTTATCAGATATGTGACTTGCACATATTTAATTCCATATTGTGGGTTGCCTATTCAGTCTGCTGATTGTGTTTTTCATGAATAAAATTTTTGAATTTTTATGTAGCTCAATTAGCCTATTTTGTTATCCTACTTTTTGGTTCATATTCAAAATTAATTGCCAAATCTAATGTCATGAAACTTTCCCCTTATGTTTTCTTCTAGGGCTTTGTAGTTTTAGATCTTATGTTTAGGTTTTTAATATATTTTGAATTAATTTTTGTACTATCTTTAAAAAAAGATCTTTTTAAAAAAGAACCCTCCCCCCTTCCCACCACTACATTCTTACAGATGTCTAACTTTACATAAAACACCCAGAACTAGAAAGTTTATTTCTTGAAAAAGTGAGAGAGAAATTTAACTTGACAATCTAAAAGCAAAAAAGAAAAATATTTTCAAAATGAGAAGTGAAAGAGAAACAGTATTTGAATTTGGGAGATGGGATGACATGAAAATGCTCCTCTTTGTGATCCTATATCACCTTTCCACTTTTCATGAGACGAGACCCTCCCAGGGACAAATGTTTCATCAAAAGATCAACTTGACTACTTCTTAGAGGATTATAAGCTATGATAAAAAACAGACAGGAGATCAAGAGGGTTTTTAACAGGGCAGAGGGTGAGGTACAATCCCATTCTTTTGCTTTAGAACAAGCGGATTTTTTTAGCTTCAATGTGTGTATAAATTACCTAAAGATCTTGTTGAAATGCAAATTCTGATTCATTCAGTGGTGGTGCTGGGGTTCTGATTTTGCTCTCTCTGTGTGAGTGTGTGTTTATGTGAGAATATCTGCAATTTTGCTTTGCTCTGCAGATGTGGAGATGCTGGTCCACAGACTTCACTTAGAGTAGTAAAGGTAGACTATGTGCTCTCAATGGTTATAATTGAGAACACATGCAAAAATTGGTGAGTGTGTAAGATGTGTGCACATGTATGTGCATGTGTAATGGAGAAAGAGAGACAAAGAGAGGAGACTGAGACAAAGTTGAACTTCTTTTAGGGATGCTTTAGTGTTTTAGTGAGAGAGAGATTGCAAATAAGAAAAGGACCAGAAGAATGGGAACATGGTAGCCATTGGGGAGTCATACCAGCACCCCAAACTGATGATTATGTTCATTTTTAGTGGACATCCTTACACACACACACACACACACACACACACAGGAATACTACTCAACTATAAAAGAGAGGAACTCTTGCCATTTATGACAACATAAAAGGAACTGGGGGGATTTCATTAAGTGAAATAACTCAGAAGAATAAAGATAAAATCTGGGTTTTTTTTTATTACCCTTTTTTGCCTAATTGCTGTAGCTAGGGCTTTTAGTACTATGTTAAATAGTAGTGGTGAGAGTGGATATCTTGTCTTGTATCAGGTCTCAGTGGAAAGGCTTCCAGTTGTTTTAGCATTGAGAATTATACTAGCTGTAGGTTTGTTATAGGTGACTTTTATTAAATAGAGGAATCCAAAATGGGAAGTATGAAGTTAAGCTATCATTATTTGCAAATGATATGATAAAATACATAGAGAACCCCAAAGATTCCATGAAAAAATTGAAATAATATACCAGTTCAGCAAAGTGGTGGCATACAAAATCAACAAACAAAAATCAGTTGCCTTCCTGTATACAAATAATGAACTAGAAGAAAAATTAAGAAAGCCTCCACATTTACAGTGTGTATGGTTTCACTTATTTGCGGAATCTAAAGAAACTAAACAAAGCATCAGACAAAGACAAACTGTAAGACTGACGCTTTAATGCAGACTGTAGATCTGAGACACTCAGGAAGGGAAGAGTAGCGAGCATGGGGAAAGGAAGGCACAATGGAGTGTGGTGGACTGTGGGCATTTTGGTGGTGGGAAAACTATGGTGACTGTACCTGAAGGGAGAAATCCTATATTATGAAAAAATAAGCAAGGTTGTTTAAAAGCAAATTAAAATAAAAAAAGGTAAAGTCTGGGTGATTTCTCTTATATGCAGAATATAAAACAAAACAATGGAACAGACAAAAATAAATCAAAACAAACTCTTGAAATCTGCAGAAATGTAACTACAAGTAGAATAGGGTTTTGGCTAGTGAGTAAAAGGAGGAGGACAATCAGTGAACTATGGTGGGGGAATATTGGTGGTGGGTATGGTGTGATAACATGCATCAGAATAGGTGTAAACCTATACCCCTAAATCATATACAGTGTCGTAAACCAATGTTATCTCAATTAAAAAATGATACAATTTTTTAAAAAGTGTCCTGCCTTGTAGACTTCCTTTGGCCACCTGACCATGTTATGGCCAATGAGCTGTAAGCAGTGGGAGAGAAATCAACATCTACATTAAACTGTTTTTTAAAAAAAAAAATTTATTTATGCATACAAGAGCTGGGGTACAGGCCGGAAGTGTTGGTGGGTGGGCGGTGAGAGGATTCACCAGAGACAGAGTGGGGCACAGAACAGGCCGATTGACCGAAGTACACCGCTGAGGGGAGCAGAGGGTGAGTCAGGAGAGGTCTGCGCCATGTGGGTAGCTCCCTGGCCAGCCTGGAATCAAACTCGAGCTGCAGTGGCTGCGGATAGCTTTATAGGTTGCATCTTAACCACTAGGGAGGCCCCTACCATGTTTTGAAAGTCTGTGTTACTCACAGCCAAATCTAACATTGGCTGATACAAATCTGATTTTCATTTCTTTTTAAATTATTAATTATTAACCCTGTATAATTAATTTACATTTGTGGGGCCTCTCCTTTTTTATCCAACTCAGTCATTTTAATGACTTGCATTAAACATTTATATAGAGTAGCAGACGAAAAAAGTAATAACACTTTGTATATATAATTTTTGCTATGTCATGGTCACTACAGTGGAAGTCCACTAACTTTGACTTTATGACTTACAGTCTGTGCATAATTGAATATTGAACAAGAGGAGTTTTAATTAGGGAAGGATATTGGATACTGGGATAATCAGGAGGTAACTGGAAAGTGGAAAAGGAGGGGAAAACGTAAGATTAGATAAAGTCAAGTCATGAAAATAGTTTATTCTTAGAGTTATTTAAAGAAAGAAGAGAAAGAAGAAAAGACGAAGCAGACATATTTGGCAATTCACATTGGGTTGCTGTTGGTTAGCAGGAAAAATGAAGTCTGAAGTAAGAGTCAGAGAGAAGGAAATTTCAAAGACAAAAATGCTTATGGAAAAGATGGATTCTAGCACAGTCATGTCTATGCTAATTTGAATTATGAATTTGACCGTTGGTATAGGAAAGCCTCTAGAAAACTTGTCACCTGCAGACTGTGTACAGGAGTCATCAATTATTTTATTTATTTATTTTTGCATTGTATTTTATTCAGCAGGTATATATAGTTTATTAGATTTCATGTAAGAACCATCAATTACTTAGTTTATGAATGAAGGGTAAAAAATGATGTCAAGAATTAGACCTTTTTATGTCTTTTTTTTTGGTGGAAATTTGATTGTAGAACCTTTTATTGTAGTAACCAGTGGAATGACTCACAGTGCAGTACAAAATTTGGCAATAAAATTTAGACCTCTTAGATATTTGAAACTAAGTAACAAAACACACACAAAAACAAGGGGAGGAAGTTTGATTGTCTTGTAAATCTGGGTTGAGAAAAAACATTTCACATGATGGAGCTTTTGCTTAATTTAAGATCATGTATACGATACACACAGGTTCTCTTTCCATGTCCTAAGTCATGCAAAAATGATATTAAACATGTTATATGATGTGTCTGTATGGTATGTCTAGCTATTATCCATTCCACTCTGATTCCTTATTAACCAAACCTGCATTTTGTTTAGAGAGGTGAAGTGCCCTGCTCTACAGACTGAAACAACCTTGGTCTAAGTCATAGAGTTCCCTTTCATGCTTTCTTGATTTCACTTGTCCAGACACCTTTGTAGCCAAGGGGATGTGACTCAGTTCTGACCAATGATCTGTCAGTAGGAAGCCTGCAAGAGAGCATTTATGAGCTCTTTCCCTGTTAGGTAAAACCTCAAGGATTTGCAAGAGAAAATTTGTTTCTCTTACCCAATTTTTCCTGCTAAGCATGTTGGTGTGATGATATGTTGACTGGATTTGTATTGGCCAGCTTGTGATCTTCAGATGAAAATCAAGAAGATAAAAAGCTTATATTTGGAGGTTGATGGGGTTTATCTTTATAAAATGCCTGTTTTGCTTGGAGCCTGGGTTTTTGAAGATATTGTTGAGCTACTAGCTTATCCCATGATTGGTCATGAAAAGATGTAGTAGATTTGATGATACTTTGAGAAATAGAGCATGGAAATAACTAACTGGGGCAGCAAGAATTTTCTTATGTTATAGTAGCATAGATCATTTATGCTGAGATCATCCTTTTCCAGAAAAATGGTGCTAAAGGCAGTAAGCAGAAAGTTTTGATCTCCCCTGGATTAATGGATTCCTCATATTTGTTAGCAGGTGGACTGAGGGGCATCCTGAGACCCCCAAACCTGCACAATCTAAATGGGTTCTGCCATCTGCTGCATAAAAACAAACATTCTTAGTGCATAAGACCTTCAATAGAAAAGAACATTAATAGGATTAGTGTGCAATATAAAGAAAAGAAAGAATATAGTTTCCATATGAAGCACCCAAAGTTACCCATCCCCTCATGGGTAAATGCTCCACCAAACAGGGTTGGCTCAACGTGGGGCTACTGAGGCCTGAAAGCTTGCCACAAGCTAAAGCACCTTCTGGTCGGGACCCATAGGAAAGGGGCAGAAGGGGCCAGGCAAGTCTGAAAGGAAAAGAGCAAAATCAGAATGCAAGTCAAGATAAAGTCTCCATTGTCAGCCTCACCACTGGTCTCACCCACCTCTCTGAAGTGTCTCCTTCCATGTTCCCAAGTCTCTGGTGCAAGTCCCAAACCAAGAAGAAAGCTTGGATTTTTTCTTCATATGTCTCTGTTCCACGTTCCTCCTCCAGGCCTTCTCCCCCAGCCTTCTGTCGCAGGTTCTTTTAGGTTCCCATTGCTGCTCTGCTCTACCCTTCCTTAGGTAGGGCAGGGATCATGGAACCTCCCTTTCCATGGGTATTGCACTATTTCATGTTGAAACTACCCCATGTGAGTGGCATCAGAAAATCACCAACTGGTCTCTCTAAACTTATATATATATATAGAATTAGCCTGTTTGATCTGGTGCTTATTGACATTGATATCCATCAAGAACACGAATGCATTATCTTTTGTCTTCTTCATGGCTGACATGAGGGCTGGAGGGAACTTGATGATGCATAGTGGTCAAGCTGATTACACCGAGGAGTGCTCTTCCCGGGATATTTTGGGTTGCCTTGAGAGTTACAGTGTCTTGGTCCTCCAACAGGTGGGTGACATGCAGATCTTCCTTTTCTTGTGGCAGTGGACACCTTTCAGCAGTGCTTTCTTGGCCTTCAAAGCTTTTGCTTTTGCTTTGGGAGGACCAGGGCCTTTGTTCTTTACTTTCGTCGTGAAAAGCTTATGCTCCAAATTTTGCTTGGAGGTAAGAAGGGATCCTTCTTTTTGTCTTGTCTCATATATGTATACACAGCAGTGTCACCATCAAACAAGGGGGTCACAGAGATGGGGTTTTAAATTTTCCTGGGAATCTTGGGGCAATCAGTTTCTTTGATACTCTGTGTGGCTATTCTAACACCTATAATAAGCTTCTCCAGGGTGTGGTGGAAACTAGTAGGATCTTGAGGGAGATGGAGTGAACAAGGTAAAAACACATTGAGGGAAATTTTGATGAGGATGCTGTTAGATGTACAATGTAGAATAGAAAAAAGAATAACAAAAACCAAGATTGAACCCTGAGAGTGGGAGGCAATGAGAGAAAATGAGAGGTGGAATCTGTGAATCTTTATGCAGATGGGTACCTCACATAAATGTTGTTAAAAGATAATTTCACTCCAAATTTGTGAAAAGATATATTTTCTCATGCTTACCATTTACTTCTCCAAAATTGTTAATTTTGGTGAACCCAGCCTATTCTCAGAATTTTGGGATCATCTTTAAAACTTTTCACTCTGTTGCAACTCCTAGACCTGCTTGGAAACCTAATATGTCCTCATCCCTCTTTTGGTGCACTGCCTGGGATTCTTTACTATGTGGTTCTAAGTTCACACCTCATCATCTGCTTTCTGGTTTAAGCCAGACACTTTCAAACTAATTCATTTGTGAGCAGGATTTTGCCTCAATGATGTCGGGGTCATAAAACTATATTAAAGCAAGTAATACTATAAATATCCTATAAATATTAACTTATTCAGTCCTCCAAATCATCCTGCTTGCAGAATAAGTGGTGGGGGCAGAGTCTAAACCCATGCTGGCTGGCTTCAGATCCATGCTCTTAACACACTGCTATGTCCTTTCTCCTTTTCTGAAATGCTATTTTTACAATGCTTCTTTCTTCAAAACTTATGACCTGTTTTAGAATTGATAGGTCAATTTTTAGCATTAATTTCAGAATCTTTGGTCTGACATAGAAAACTAACAAGTGACCTGACCCATCCATTCTTGCCCTCTCCTGTCACCCAACCCACAGATCTTCCTTAATGCTGGAGGCTGCAGTTTCCCTACAGTCCTAATTCTCTTCTCACAGGGCTCAGTCTGTGCTACCTTATAGTAATTTTTCCCTTCTCTCAATGCTTATAAACTTTGAAGGCTGTGTTAGGCAATGTAGCAATTGATTAAAGTCTGCTCAGTTCTTTTTAAAGCTCTGTCAAGGTCTAGTTCTTGTATGATGAACTAGATTTAAAAGATCTCTCAGACTTGAGTCAAATCTTCTAAATGAATCTAAAATTTCTATTCCTCAATTTTTCTTATTAAAACATTAAAAAGGATTCCTGAACTCTTGTCTAGTTCTGGAGTTCTTTCATGTTTCTGGATGGTTTAGAACATGAAGCAAAATGCAAAAAAAAAAAAAAAAGAAAAGAAAAAGAAAGAAAAAGGATACTGCTCACTAATTATCTGTTGATTTAACTTGTTCTGAAGTCCTGCTGAAATAAAACAAAGAATAGAAATAGAATTTCTTTAGTATGATTAGGGATTTTGAAAGTAGAGGTAGAGGGTGGAAGGACAAAGAGAGAGAAAGAGAGAGAACAGAGAACAATAGCCAGGCTGAGAGCTACTCACATGTGCTGTAGCTTTTTACTCCTTCGGACATACCTACCTTTGTCATGATATTATTTTAATTAACCATATGATAGTAAGCTACAGAAATCTGCCATACAAATTTAACACTGTATTAAAACAAAATGAATCCATCTTTTCCTTAGAGCTATCTGTTAAGCATTTTATATCTGAAATTAATTGTTGTTCAAGAGGGAAAATTTTACTAGTTTTTCTTTCTTTTTTTTGACTCAGAAAGTATTTTAGGTTAAAATTCCAAGGAAACTTTACAGAGAAGAAAAAAATCTCACAACTCATGAATTATAAAGAAAAAGGGGTTTTGTCCTTAAAAGAGTACCTTATGCAATTTGAAATGTAGTGAACTCTTAATTATCGTGGCAAAATAACTGCTGTAAGAAAAATTTTGGTCCAGTGTGATCCTCTGTTTACATGCAACGTAAATAATATGTGATCTGAATTAGTGACCAAATTCTTGAAAAGTCAATTTAAGTTTCTGAAATCTTACTATATATTCAGCAAATATTTGTTGTCCATCTCTTATGTGTCTCTACCCTAAACTTCCATAAAGTATTTTTGTCATTTGGAATTCTTGTTTCCTTGCTTCTATTTACCCTTTTGGTGGGAGCTGGACTGCAAACTTCTCTTTCAGCATTTGCTTTTCCTCCATCCTCTTCATCTGCAACTTTGCACCTTTTCACTGTCGGCACCAGAACATCTAAATGGCAGGAATGTGACTTGTCATTTTCAGACAGGGTTGAAATTATATGGTGGTGCTCCAACAAATTGAATTCAGTAAATATTGATTGAAGAAGCTACCTTTATCAGATCTCATGCAGCAAACTGTGGGACAGGCAAAGAAACAAAAACACTGTAATGTTTTCAAATCTCTTATCAATGATGAAGATATCAGGCCTGCCCACAAGGCACTGTAGTAGAAAACAGAGCAATGTGTGCCTTAACAATAGCCCAAAGAAAGACAAGAGGACAGTAAAGAAGCACAGATCTGGAAAATGATCCCTGAAGGGAGAGAATTGCAGGTTGATCTCTGAATAATGATGGGTTATTTATTCGCACTTGAGGTTGAAGGCAGGGAGGGGGATGTCACCCAGTGAAGACAGGGTTAGTAAATGTCTGGAAGGTGAGAAGCACACCCCCCCAAAAACAAGTCTTGTTTTATAAAATTGCAAGATTCTTTTGATGGCCCAACATTATACTGACATTAGGATAGATGAAAGGCAGAACTCTTACTTTCAGCTCTTAAAGAGAGAAGGCTGCTTCCAAGGGCCACACAAAGTGTTGTGCCTGGGGACTGGGAAACAACAGCAAGCTGGAGCTCTAAGTGGCATTTCATGGATGTGTAGGGAGTGGGAGTGGATATGTTTTGTAGGCTTCCTGGGAATTGGAAAATTTGAATAAAAAATTACATGGCTCTGGAGCATAGATACCATTCCTAGTTGTTTAGTACTTGACCTGGGAATGTGGGAGCTTTATAATGGGTGCCACTTGGAGTGTATGTTTAGATGCCCTGGAGCATGGGAACCTGAGAAGGGAAGTGTTTGTTACGGGGCTTAGTAAATTGCCCATGAGGGGAAATTGAGAATTTTTAGACATGACTTCCAAACTGCATAAAGATGCTTGTGAAATGTGTTAAGTGGTAAAATATTATGTGGAATTCTATAACCCTAAAGTATATTATTTGATCAAGGAAGACAGCAAATATTAAAGCAATAGTGTAACAAATTACAGGTAGTTTAGAATGGCTACTCTGTACTTAAGCAATAAGATAAAGTTGTGAGGAGAAAAAACTCAGATGAGAGTCTCAAAACTTCTCATTCCTGAATACAAAAATCATTGTATTTGTCAAATGGAAAAAATTGTTCACATACTTTTGGTGAACCTATTTGAAAATTACTGTGTTATAGTCCATTGCACATCCTAGTTTCTAGATTAAGTTGTGAAATAGTAATTAGGTTTCACAAAGGCATAAAGAAGTTTTGGAAAGTCTGGAAATTATTGATTCATGTTAATATTTATTCAAAGGAATTAAGTGCAAATTTCAGTCAACTAGCAGTGGGTAATGGTGCACTATTCAGACCCACCCACTCAGGACCAACATATGCTCAACATCCCCTCAACTGCTAGAGTGTTGGCTTGGCTAACTCACAGTTGAATCCCTCCCACAGATTTGTCCTTGACCTAGAGGAGTTACTTACCCAAGGTTGATTCCCTGCCCAGAGATAGTTCCTCTCCAATAGGTGGTTGATGCAAGGATACAAAGACCTATTCACCCTGCCTCATTAGGGAATGGGATAGTTAATTTTATGTGCCAACTTGACTGAGCCATAGGGTGTTCTGACATCTGGTTAAATTTTTTTTCCTGGTTATGTCTGTAAGGGTGTTTCTGGAGGAGATTAGCATTTGAGTTGGTAGACTGATTTCTCTCATTGTAGGTGTCATCTAATTGATTAGAGACTGAATAGAAGGGAAGGCAAAGGAAGGAAGAATTCTGCTGATCTGTAACATTAATCTTGTTCTTGGTCTAGGACCTAATATCATCAGTTCTCCTAGTTCTTGTGTCTTTGGACTTAGTCCAGAACTATATCACCAGCTTTCCTGGGCCTCCGGCTTGCCGATAGCCGATTGAGATAGATTATCAGCCTTTATAATCATGTAAACTAATTCTTCTTATAGTAAATCAGTCTCTTTTTCTCTTCCCCAACCCTCCTCTCCATTTCTCTCTCCCTCACCCCCTTCTCCGACTGGTGGTAGAAAATACACATGCATACATATTTCTTTTGCTGGAGAATCATGATTAATACAAGGCACAACTCTAAAGGACCAGCCTAGTTCTAGTCCTTCAAACAAAATGGCTCAAATCTGTTCATTTCATCTTCTCCCTCTGCTCCTTTCAGCTCTTCTCCCTATGCTCAATCCTGCTTCCTTTACTCTTCTATGGTCTAAACTCCCAAGAGCTCTCCTAATAAAACCCCACGCTCAGATCTCTATCACACAGTCTGTTTCATGGGGAATCCAATTATGGCAACATGTATCTACAGATGACTAAGCAATTCCAGAAAGAATATATACATTATTCTGTAGGGTTCCAAACTTTTATTTCAAATTGAAAGGGGTTGTGAAAGAAAGTAAATGCATAGGTTTTTCAAAAATTTTATCTATCCATTAAAAAAATGCACAATGTTATTGATTATTTGATTTATTTCAGACTATAGAAAAGGAGCTAAAACCTCCTGATTATTTGTACATTGCTAGTATGACTTTAATACTAAAAGTTGATCAATATGTCATAAAAAGAAGAAACTATACTTCTCTATTTAAATATAGACATATAAATTTTGTATAGCATATAACAATTGATTCCAGTGTGTGATGACAACAGTATAATGTGACCTAGTAGAGTTTATTCTAAGACCATAAGAAAAGTTCAATATTAGGAAATCTATCAATGCAATTTATTACATCAACAAATTATGAAGTAAGTCAATGATTGTTCAATAGATGCCTAAAAGGCATCATAAAATTCAACAGTCATTCCTAATAAAAATTCCAAGTAATTTAAAAATAAAGGACACCATTTAAATGTGATAGGTTCTTATTACCAAAACCCAAAACAACCATTACAATAAACCTTGAAATGCTGAAACTATTTCCATTAAAAAATAGAGCTGATTTCTAGTTAAATATAGTATGTAGTAGAATTGATCGCCCCTTTCTTTCTACCCTCGCTAGTCTATGACACACCCTAACACAGTGATTACAAGGATGTATTTAAGCATCCTCTTTCTTCCATTAGATTGAGACCTTCTAGAGACAGTTTTAGGTCTTGCAAGTTTTTGTATCCTTTGTCTCTGACAGTTTCCAGCACAAGAGATTTCTTGACACCATAGGCAATTGAATGAACATAATATTGGTATTTTGTACTCTATGAAAAACCATTTTCTCTTCCCCTCAAGAGAATTATGTCAGTTTGATTTAGCTATGAGATGGTGACCATACTATGATCTTAAGTTGAAAAGCTGCTTTTCAAAAAGTCCAAACAAAGAATTATATCTGAATGAGGAGCAGAGACAAGTAAGTCCATTTTCATTTTTTATGATGTTATCTTTCCTTGAGATTTTTAAAATCTCACAAAGTTTCATCATGGTCACTTTGGAAACTACTTTCATGGTTGTTCTGGGGTTTATTCATCATATTTAGAAATTGAGCTGTGAACTACTTTGAAATGCAGTAGTACAAGTCACTTAGCTTAAGTTTATATGCCTTTAAAACCATAACAAGATTAAAAACAAACAAATGAAAAACCCAGAACTACTAGAGAAATGCTACTCTAAAGGGAATTTTAGTTTCACATGCTTCCCAGCTTCTAAAACCACATTTTCTTTTCATATTTTTTTTTTTTGCAAACTCACTATTTAAACCTGAGGAATCTGCAAACTTCACTTCAGTTAGTGTTAATAGGCCAGGTTCTTGTGTCTGTTCTTGCTATCACCTATTTAGAAGTTAATGCCTCCTGCTCCTATGTTTTTCTCTCAAGAGGTAATATATTTATTACCTCGAGATGGAAAATGGAGTTTGGATATTTACTATCCTACTCTGGAAAGGAGTTAATCTACTCATTTATTTAATTAGCAAGTGCTAATGAAGCTCATAAGCTAGAGTGGATACAGAGTGAAGACAGGGCATAGAGCTCACAAAAGAGTTTTTAGTATGGCACTATTCTCCTTGTCCCTTTTCTCCTGGTTATGTTTTATTTCTCACCGGTGTCCTTTGGAGGTAACAAGGAATCAAAAAACCATGTTCCTACATGCAAAGAATCTAATTACTCTAAATGGCAACTTAGAGAATTAAGCAATAAACACTTTCTTTTCCTTCTTCCTTTCTTTTTTTTTTTTTTTTTTTTTTTTTTTATAAAATTTTATTGTTATATTCCCCATACAATTGCAGCCCCCCATTCTGACCCCAATCCCTCCCCTCCCGCCCCCGCCCCCCCTAACAGTGTCTCTGGTTCATAGTTTTTTGTTGATTTTGATTTTCACTTTCTTATAGTTATTCATTTTCCTGGTCCCTTATTTAAGTTTTCTAGATTCCTGCTATGAGTGGGACCATCCGGTATTTTTCTTTTTCTTTTTGGCTTATTTCGCTGAGCATGATCCCTTCCAGCGCCATCCATGTTGCAGCAAATTGCATGTGTTTATCTTTTTTGAATGCTGAGTAATATTCCATGGTATATATGTACCACATCTTCTTGATCCAGTCATCTATTTTTGGGCATTTGGGTTGTTTCCAAAGCTTAGCTATTGTAAACAGTGCTGCTATAAACATAGGGGTGCAGGTGTTCTTTGGAATTGATGTTTCTGTGTCCTTTGGGTAAATACCTAGGAGTGGAATTGCTGGGTCATATGGAAGCTCTATGTTTAATAGGTCCAGAAATCTCCACACAGCTTTCCACAGTGGTTGGACCAGTTTGCACTCCCACCAACAGTGCAGAAGAGTTCCTTTT
Source organism: Talpa europaea (assembly GCF_964194135.1). Lineage (NCBI taxonomy): Eukaryota > Metazoa > Chordata > Mammalia > Eulipotyphla > Talpidae > Talpa > Talpa europaea. The sequence continues at coordinate 43,065,449 of NC_140074.1, forward strand.
TCTCCACACCCTCGCCAACATTTGTTGTTGCTAGTTTTTTTAATATGTGCCATTCTCACTGGTGTAAGATGGTATCTCATGGTAGTTTTGATTTGCATTTCCCTGATGACAAGTGATGTTGAACATTTTTTCATATGCCTGTTGGCCATTTGCATTTCCTCTTCAGAGAAGTTTCTTTTAAGCTCTTCTGCCCATTTTTTGACTGGATTATTTTCTTTGTTGTTGTTGAGACTCATCAGCTCTTTGCAGATTTTTGTGATCAGTCCTTTATCATTAGTGTTGGGTGCAAAAATGTTCTCCCAGTTGGTGGGGTTTCTCTTTGTTTTTGTTATTGTCTCTTTTGCTGTGCAAAAGCTCTTTAATTTGATATAGTCCCAGCTGTTTATCTTTGCCTTCACTATCACTGCTTTGGGTGATGTGTCTGTAAAGATGTCTTTGATGTGCAAATCACGTAGTGTTTCGCCTATATTTCCTTCTATATATTTTATGGTTTCAGGTCTTATGTCTAGTTCTTTAATCCATTTTGAGTTGATTTTTGTGTATGGTGTGAGGTGGTGGTCAAGCTTCATTCTTTTGCATGTAGCGACCCAGTTTTCCCAGCACCATTTATTGAACAAACTTTCTTTGCTCCAATGCATAGTCTTTGCTCCTTTGTCAAAGATTAGTTGACCATAAACCTGTGGGTTTATTTCTGGATTTTCTATTCGATTCCATTGGTCTGTATGTCTGTTCTTGTTCCAATACCATGCGGTTTTGATGATTATGGCTTTGTAGTATAGTTTGAAGTCTGGGAGTCTGATGCCTCCATTCCCTTCTTTTTTTTTCAGGAGAGCTTTGGCTATTCGGGGTTTTTTGTGATTCCATATGAATTTCATCAATAATTGTTCTATTTCTTTGAAGAATGACATTGAAATTTTGATTGGAATAGCATTGAATCTGTATATTGCTTTTGGAAGGATGGCCATTTTAATAATGTTTATTCTTCCAATCCATGAGCAGGGGATGTCTCTCCATTTCTTTGTGTCTTCTTCTATTTCTTTTAACAGTGTTTTATAGTTTTCTTTGTATAGGTCCTTTACCTCTTTTGTTAGATTTATTCCCAAATATTTGATTTTTTTTGTTTCAATAACAAAAGGGATGGTCTTTTTGATTTCTTCTTCTTCAGATTTATTGTTTGTGTATAGGAAGGCTACTGACTTTTGCGTGTTGATTTTGTATCCTGCCACTTTACTGAACTGATTGATGAGTTGAATTAGCTTTTCTGTGGAGTTTTTGGGGTTCTCTATGTATAATATCATATCGTCTGCAAATAGTGATAGTTTGACTTCTTCTTTTCCTATTTGGATTCCTTGGATGTCTTTCTCTTGTCTTATTGCCCTGGCTAGGACTTCCAGTATTATATTGAAAAGCAATGGTGAGAGTGGACATCCTTGTCTTGTTCCAGATCTTAATGGAATTGCTTTCAGCTTTTCACCATTGAGAATGATACTGGCTGTTGGCTTGTCATAGATGGCCTTTATGATGTTGAGGTATGTTCCTTGCATCCCAAGAATTTCAAGGGCTTTTATCATGAATGGGTGTTGCACTTTGTCGAAAGCTTTCTCAGCATCTATTGATATTATCATATGGTTTTTATATTTCTTTTTGTTGATGTGTTGGATAACATTGATTGATTTTCGGATGTTAAACCATCCTTGTGCCCCTGGAATGAATCCAACTTGGTCGTGGTGAATTATCTTATGGATACATTGTTGGATTCTGATAGCTAAAATTTTATTGAGGATTTTTGCATCAGTGTTCATTAGGGAGATTGGCCTGTAGTTTTCCTTTTTTGTGTTGTCCTTGTTCGGTTTTGGTATTAGTGTCCTTCTTCCTTTCTTCATCTGTCTACCTACCTACCTACCAATTCTGTTCTTTCCATCTACCTACCTATGCATTTATGTATGTATGTATGTATGTATGTATGTATGTATCACCTATCTATCTACCATCTATCTCTGTATCTATATAGCTATAATCTATCTATCTGGCTATCATCTATCCATCCATTTTTAGTCTGCCTAGCACTAACCTCATCACATTTCTTCTGGACATAGCACCCTGATTTTTCCTGGGGAATCATCCTCCTTTCATGACCAGCCCATGTGGTTGAATGAGGTTCAGCTTTAGGACAGGATGTGGGATAAGGGTGTGGCTAGTGAGAGGAATTCCTGGGGTTTCAGCTGCAATTACCAGGAAAAGACACTCATCTGTGGTTGCCAAATTGGTAGAGTTAATCGTGGCACTATTGGTGACCATCTTATCACAACTGAGGAGTAGATGAAAATGAAGCTTTACATGGAGGAAAAGGATGGAGGAAGATGTGTTTTTTAATGAGGCCATTTCCATACTTGAATTAAAACAAGTCTTGATGCTAGAACTTTTCCTTTATAAAAGTAAATATAGTCTCTTAAATTAGTTTGAGGAGGGTTTCTCTCATCTACAACTAAAATGCATATTATATGTGTACCTACTGCAATCCAAGGGAATTATACGATTTATTGGAAAGTGATAGGTGAATGGTTTCCCAAAGGAAGTTAGGCTGAAAGGGAAAGTAGAATATTTTCAGTAAAGGAAATGACATGTTGGAAAACTGAGGGTTAATCAAGAGAAGGATTGCATCTGTCTTGAAGAACTGAAAGCTGTTCCCTTTGATTGGCTCACAGAGTGCAAGCAGAGTCAGAGGTGAAAGAGCACAGAGACCTGATTGTAGAGGTTACTCAGAATCAGGCAATGTTGAACTTTACCTACCAGGCAAGGGGAGGGGTCTTCAGTGGGGCCAGGGTAAGCTCCAAATTCTATCTTAGAAGTATCTCTCTGACAGCTTGTCAAAAATTGGTTGAAGAGGACAAAACTAGGACATCAATTCGGGTGTCATGTTGGTGGCTATAAAGAGCTATAAAGAGCTAAAGAGATTAGAAAGTTAGAATCCAGAGGCTTTGGAGACTGACTAGGGAGTGATAGGGGAAGAAGGAGTCAGAGAATATGCTGAGATTTCTGATTTGGGCACTGGCTGACAGTGGTCTTAAGAGAAAACATTGCAGGAAGAAAAGTTTTGGGAGAACAGTAATAGCGTTGCAGAATTTGGGTATATGTTTGGCATATCTGAGGGTAAATGTGGAATATTCTTGTTTCTATGTTAGAAAGGTGAGTTGTGCTGGGAGATGTGGATATAATTGAAGCTGTGATTATAGATGAGATATTTTGGGGTCAATGTGCTAGACAAGAGGATCTTTGGGGCAGGATCCTAAGAAACACCAACATTTAGGAGAAGAGCAGGGAAGAAATGACCACAAATGGAGTCTAGAAAAAAATTAATCAGAAGAATAGAAGACAAGTCAGGGAAATATGGCACCTCAGTGGCCAGGGTTAGGGAGTATGTCAAGAAAAAGGTGGTGATCCTATGTTTATAACAGCACTGTTTACAATAGCTAAGCTTTGGAAACAACCCAAATTCCCAAAAATAGATGACTGGATCAAGAAGACGTGGTACATATACACTATGGAATATTACTCAGCATTCAAAAAAGATAAACGCATGCAATTTGCAGCAACATGGATGGCGCTGGAAGGGATCATGCTCAGCGAAATAAGCCAGAAAGAAAAAGAAAAATACCGGATGGTCTCACTCATAGCAGGAATCTAGAAAACTTAAATAAGGGACCAGGAAAAAGAATTACTATAAGAAAGTAAAAATCAAAATCAACAAACAACTATGAACCAGAGACACTCTATGGGGGGTGGGGGGCGGGGAGGGGAGGGATTGGGGTCAAAATAAGGGGGTCGCAATTGTATGGGGAATATAAAAATAAAATTCATAATTATAAAAAACCCCAAAAAACAAAAAACAAAGGAATGAAAAATTGGCTCCAAAACAACAGTTTAAGAATGCATGAGGAAAAAACATGTATGTGACTTGCTTAAAGCTGTTTTCCTCATAAATTAAAAATCTTTTCCAATAAAAAAAAAAAGAAAAAAAAAGAAAAAGGTGGTGATGAGTTGAAAGTGTGGCTTAGGGTAGAAAACTGGTTATAAATGATGGAAAGTTATAGTTACTGCTTGCTTTCAAAGATTATAGTTACTGCTTGCTTTAAAACTTATTATGGAGAGAAATGGACATCTTGGGGGAAAAATAAATTTTGATAAACAATTGATACTATGAACCCCTATCCCAGGACTCCGCAAGAAGGAAAAATTGATCTTTAGGCCTGAAGGAGAATTTGGAGGTTTTAGAGGACCTCTGGAAGGAGAGGATGGAAAAGGAGATAGAAGAGAAAGAACCAGAGTGATAGCAGTGTGATGAGGCACTTCCATGGACCCTTATATAAATGCCATGAAATTTAATAATTGTGTGTTTGATTGAAGGAGTTATTATAATAATATGAAGCTGAAAGAAGGACTAAACTTTACTTTGGAAAAGATGTGATAAAGAACAGAGAGAGCAGGTGAGAAAACTGAAGCCCAGGATTCAGAGACAGCCTGGGGACCTCAGTGGCAGAGTCAGGTGGAGGTGAGGCTGGATCATGTAGGTGCAAGTCTGCACCTCCCACTTACTAGTTGTGGGGTTGCCCTGAGCCTCAGTCTCTTTATTTGCAAACTCCTGGGTTTATTGTACTTCCTAACTCATGGGCATGTTATAAGAATTAAATGAATAACTACTTGAGCCTGGCACATGATAGTTTCTTAATAGACACTGGCTGTTTTCACAAAGCCCTTAGGAAGGACTTTTGGCTTCCACAGACAGTGAAATTAGGGAAGATTAAGGCAATTTCCTCCAGTGGTGAAGGTCAAGAGAATTTACCAAATGGGGCTTGCATTATTTAAGAGAAGGATTGAACATTGTCTATGGATGGCATTTAGCCACAGGATGGTGTTGCTGATCCCAGAGAGAGCAGTTTGAATGAATTAAAGAGGACTGAAGTCTAATGGCAGGATATTCATTCAGAAGTGAGTAGGGAGTAGCTATTTTTAAATTATATATATATTTATATATAATTTACATCATTGTTCATTTTTGGACAATGTTTTCTCCTCTCAGGTGTATTCCCTATAGAATTCCCACCAACTCATCCGTGCACCACCACCATAGTCCCTTGTGCTCATCCCGCCCCTGTGTTGACCCCTCTCCCTCCCCGTCCCTGCAGAATGTCTCTGATTTATAGTGGGCAGTAGCTATTTTTAAAGAATAGCTAGAAAAGGGAGAGGGAGAGACTGGAGAAGACCAAGGGAGGGAGGATTGGCTTATAACAGGAGAAATTTGGGTGTGTTCCTATGTTGGTGGGATGGAACCTTATTTCAGAATCACAGAGGCTCTCTCTCAACTCACCCACATTAGTGTAATGGTCTCCTAATAAAAGTAATACATTGATATACAAAATTTTGCCTTCTTTATGTTTCTACTGTCATTTGAATTTAAAAAACACAGTCAAGACATTAAAAAGTAGTCTGTTACAAGTTTAAATTTGAATCATGCTTTTAAGAGGCTTATTAATTTACTGCGTTCATGAAGCAAGACCTAACATGTGTCATAGAGTCCCTCACATTTTCTTCCCAAATGGAGAGAAACATCTGATTGGCATATCATCATTCTTCCATAGCTGGAGGCATCATCAAAAATTGAGATAATTACCCTTAACAGGAATAAGTGAATTTTGAGTACATAGGCTCCCACCTCTTGTAGCAGCGCAAAGGAGGTTAACAAGGCAGGGCGACTCTTGGCTGGAGGAGTACCCATAAGTCATTCTTAATTGGAGGGTTCACCTTTGTTCCCCTGAGCAGCTGCCAAGGAACTTTCTACATGTGACTTGAGATAAATGAGCAAGCCAGGAAACTGTTTGCATCTCTAAGATGAACTGTTGGGCTATTCCTTTGAAATCCTAAAGGGGATGGTGGTGATTAAAGATACATTTTATTTTACAACTTAGTGTACAAGACAGTAAGTCCTGAAGGAAGATGCAGGACTCTGGGAAACCTACTCAGCAACCCTGGGATGCTGTATCTTGTGTTGTTTTTTCTTCTTGCTGCTTCTTAAGGAGGCTGATTTGGAAAACACGTCATATGGAGAATTGTACTGTTTGAAGAGGAGTTGGTATATTTTGGGAAAGGATAAAGGAAGTAAAGAGAAGCCTTGAAAGAAAAGTTATAGGAACACACTCTCTTCTGCAACAATCCCTTCACTTCTTGAAGGCTTTCTTTACAGGTGCTTGCTTCAATAACTACATTGAGCATGATCATATTATATCATAGAAACAGATTTTGGTGGATAATCAGGGGTCTGAAATTGTAGGTCTCCTCTCTTCTCTGCTACTAATTGATGACTCTGGGCAAGCATTGACCTCTGTAGTCCTCATTTTCTCTCATATCTAAAGTGGTACAAAGCAAATGGCCATTGGTATTCTTGCCCATGATGGGATTCTGAGTATTTGGAAGGATGGGCAAAGGAATGTATACCTATAGTAAAGAAGATAAAAAGAAAACAGTTTCCCATGTATTTTGCTTTGGGAATATGTTCAATTTGATTATATGGGGAAAGGAAAAATGGGTGTGAATCCCAGACATCGTGGGTTAGCATGTGCAGACAATAATACTCTTATATAAAATTTTAGATAAATACTTATTATATACTTGCTTTCACCCCAAATATTTGGTTTTCAATTTCTTAATCTTCTGGAATGCTGGAAATTACTTTTGGCATTTTCATCATTCCTGGGGTACAACTTTATGCTGTTTGAAACAGAAATGGTTTCAGCCTCAAAATAACACAGTTCCTGCTAATCAACTCAAGATCTTCCAAGTCACACAGACTATTGGAAGCCAGAAGCTGTTTTTCTGGACAGGGGATGTATTTGTTCAGTCCACAAGATTGAAATCAAGGTTGGGTATTATTTTCCAGGTCTGAGTCTTTGGAAAATAGATGAAGAATACCTTGATGCATAAGATGTTTTGTGAATAGCAAATTCTATAAACATTTTCTTAGGAACCACATTTTGACCTGTGACGAGATTAGGTAAGGCATAGGTATATTTTCATGAACTTATAAGTAGTGTACTGCATGGCACACATTTAATACTCAAAAATGTTTATTGTAAAAATGAATGAATATACATATATAGGACATCAAAAAGAGACTGAAATCTATCACTTGGAATTTTCTAATTAAAATTTAAATTTGCTATCAATTTTGATTTATTATGTATATGAAAGGATTGACAGTTAATGAATTTCTGAGTAAATTCTTCTGAACTCTTCTTGAGATAGCCTTATAACTTTGAAAGGCTTCTAATGGCATCTGGCTTTCTTTAAAAAAATAATCAAGAAATAAGAGAATGAGTCTGTCTCATCCTGACATCTATGAGCCAGTCAGGGAATGATTTAATCTGGGCATTCATCCCAAATCAAGTGGCCCCTCTGAGAGGTCTCTTTCCCTTAAGAACTTTTTGAGTCTCCAGTGGTGCCATTTCAACTGTGACTGCACTTTGATTTAAAGAGAGAGCTGAGAAGGAAAAATGGTCGACTAAAGAAGGGTAGGATCACCTTTAACACTACAAGAGCGCACTCAGTGAGCAGAATAACAAAGTGCAAACTATGCAATTATGATTTTGGCTCCTGTTTAAAAATATGAGTGAAGACATTCCTACCTGTCTTCCTTAGGCTGCCACTTGGCAACATTTGATTTTGATCAACTATTTCACATTTTGTTTAAGCTAACTTTTGTTAGTGACTTTGCCTGTGTGAAATAAACTCTACAGTTCATGCCAGTAATCAAGTCTTCCTGTAATTGTTATGTCTGCTAGGACCACTTCTTCTCCATCCTCCTCTTCACCCTAGATCCTCTTTATTCCCCTGCTGGTCTCAGCTCAAATGCCTTCCCTGACAAGTGTACGGGTGTGTCTTCTTTTATTCTCTCTCAGAGCTCTGGGGACTTTTCATCCACTACACTAATATCAAAGTATATAAATGCATCTACATTTGTTAGCACATTTACTTAATAGTTTTCTTTATCAGCGGACAGTAAGATCCAAGAGGACAGAGACCATGTCTGTTTTGTTCATTAATAAGCATAGTGCTTGACACATAGTAGGCGATCAAGAAACTTAGATTAGTGAATGAGTATTCATGACATAATGGGTTGTCATAGTATATTTCACAGGGGTTTCCATTGAACTGACAGATCAGTGTGTACAGAAGGCAGCTTTATGGAACCCACTGGCAACTTTGGTTGTAAATCTATCAGACCTTAGGCAGGCTACTAAACTGGTGTGTACACTTTGAAAATCTTAAGGGACCAACTGTCTAAAGCAACTTTTTGCATTTTGACAGCTAACATTTATAGGTTAAAAGATCATTCTAGGTGTGTTTGATCACACATATGTTTTAGAGCAGTAGGATGCATGCATTTTTTTTTTTCTCACAGCAAAGTGGCATAAAACACTAGGACCAATTAGCCAAGTCAAATTCCTCACTTTACCTTGAGAAATGGAGACTTGAAGAGGTGAAGTTACTTAACCAAGGACACTAGAATTAGATTGTGCTTCTCCTGGGGGTTTTCAAATTTGTAACACCCTTTATTGCCACTTCTTGGCAAATGCTATGTAATCACTATACTTTCATTGAGGTATTTTGAAAAGCTCTCAGAATGTCATGATTCCTGCTCTAACTAGTCACAAGCTTACATAGCTCAGGAGACTTTCTTTCTTAGAATCTGGTATTGGGTGATAAATACAACAACTAATCTGTGTATCACTGTAAGGACAGCAGTAAAAAATTGGGGGAGGAGGTCATATTCAAAGTGTGTATATACTCTTGTGGCATCAAACTAATTTGCATCTTAGTCGGTTCTTATTCAACTAATCTTCACTTTGATGAGGGATGACAGGTTGGGCTGCAGGTTTTTACTTTATCTTGGCTCCTCATACCCTGGTTCTTGCCCTCTGGGTCTAGACGAAGGTGGGGAACTAGGCTGGTCATCAGCATTAACAAGGCCCAGCCTCAGCATTTACCACAGGGGAAAGATGTCTTCCAGCTGTACACAGTGTGGTAGAGGTAGATATTAAAGTGGTGAGTCTGTGCAAGTCTTTGAAGGCATCTTGATCAAACTGTTTCATCTTTCTGTGCCCTAATTTCTTTATCTGTATATGTGGATAATATTTGTGTCTAAAGATTAGGAACATGTGGAGTAATATACAAGATTCTCCAGAACTGGTTGAGTGTTTATCCCATGTTGACTGGTGCAAACTGACTCAAGGCGCTGTTTTCACCACAGCTGTGAGAAAGCAGCTGTGCCCAAATCTCAAAATCTTGTGATAGCAGTTGCTCCTTCTTACCAGCAGGGGGCAGCTACACCCTCCTACAGACTGCTGAGGGCTTCAGGCATTGGGCAAGTGACTTTCACCAGTTGATGTAAACAGCTGACACCTAAGGTCAGGTGATCTGTTAGTACACGATGAGCTTCCTGCTTGCCCCTTATGACACTGACAGTTTCCTCTGCGGGGCCAGCGTCCTTTTACTTAGCACAAAGTGTCTCCAGCCTCACATGGACACATACAGGGCCCTTTGCAGAAAGCTTTAAAATCAGACTGTATATTTGTTTTCCTGATATGCCTTACCAAGTTATGTTTCTGATGTTTATCCCACACCCTTAGCAGATCAGGCTTTTGTAAGAATTAAGTGAATCAATAAAATGCATTAAAGACAGTGCAAGATGTTTTTACCTTTCAAATGGGCATACTTTCCAGTTGAAAGGGACTGCAGTGAGATACAGATGTAAAAGCATATGTACACTGAAAAGCATGGACACATATTAGTTATGACTATTTGCTCTCTTTTGTACCCTAATATCATCTTCTGCCAACCTGAGGCATAAAGGAAAAGGAGACACTGCCAGTTTATTGGAGAATAGAAAGAATTTAGGTGCATATTAGAGTGAACCATTAGGCAGGAGGACTTTCAATTTCATTGGTTTTCCTCCAACTATTAACATCTTTCTTTATTTCTTAAAGGATCTACATGAGATGAAAGTATTAGATTTGTCTTCCATCTGAGGATGGCAGATGCTTTTTTCTCTCTGTTTCAGTCACTACCCAAAATCACATCTGTGCCTTTCCACAGAAAGTTGTTAAAAAACCAGTTCTTTTTTTCCTCACACTTTCAGATGTATAAATGCATCTTTAATGCTCTGACATAATCTCAATATGAATATGAGAAGGATAAATTCCTGTTAAAAATACCACCAGGTTGCTGTTGCCTAGAATAAGCAATGATATGTCAATGAGCCTAAAACATGAATCTGATTATCTCAAGTTGTGTGTACGTGAGGGCTTTACTCTGAATGTGGCAGCAAGGAGAATATTCAGCTGGCTAAAATTACCCCTTGAATGATACCTCCAGATGCCTGAGAGCCAGTCTCAATTCCCACTGTTCCTCAGCCTTCTCATCAAGTCTTTTCATTTCTACCTTCACTATATCTTCAAGCCATTCACTTCTCTCTATTATACACTACTTTTTAGCTTAATCGATATCATCTCACACACGAACTACCCCAGTAGTCTTCTGTCATGTCTCTCATCTAATGTAGTTGCCCCAGTCCAACTAATTATTTAAAAGAAGTTGGAGTAAATTTTCAAATACGAATTGGCTCGTATTTCTTCCTGCCGCCAGTTTCCTTTCATACTCTGAGTAAAACACAAACTCTTTAACATGGCCTACAAAGACCTACATGAACTCACAAAATTCCGCCTCCTAATTCAGGAAAATGCAGCTTTACTGGCTTTCTCTTGGTTTTCCTTTAGCTCCTGAAAAGTGTTGGGTACTCAGAGCGTTTGCACATGCTGATCTTTCTCATATGATCAGTCCTCCTGCTCCTCCCTTGACCCTCCAGACCCTTTATTCCTCTGCTGGTCTCAGCTGAAATGCCTTCTCTGACATATGAATGTGTGTGCAGTTGTGTCTCCCTTTGTTCTCTCAGAGAACTTGGGACTTTTCATCCACTACACTAATAGTAGAGTATATAAATGCATCTGCTTTTGTTAGCACATTTATTTGATAGTATTCTTTCTCAGTGGACAGATCCAGGAGAACAAAGACCATGTATGTTTTGTCCACTAATGTGCACAGTGCCTGACACATAGTAGCAGGTGATCAAGAATCTTGGCTAAGTGAATAAATCATCACATCATTATAGGTTGTCATAGTATGTTCCAAAAGACAAAGAGGCTCAGGGAGTTCCATTGAACTGACCATCCAGTGTGTAGAGAAGACAGCCATATGGAACCCATTGGGAACCCTGGCTGTAAAACTATTAGACTTTAGACAAGTAACTAAACTGCTGTGAAACTATTTTTACCATTGGTAAATTGAAGAAAATAAAGAGTGATAATACTCTCCCCCATAGAAGACTTGTGAGAATCATATGAGAGAATCACTATATGAGTGCTTTGGAACCTTAAAATATTTATACAGATTTATACTATTGTCATTATGAAATGGAAAGTTGTGTCTAAAAGCAGAACAGGAAAGGAAGGAAGGCAGACAGAACTAGAAAAAGGTGTAAATGAATGACAGCCAAGAGGTCATTGGTAAATGAATGCAGTAGCCTGGAATTTACTGTCCATCCTTTTAAATTCTAGTACTTGAGAAGAACCAATCCAATCAGAATAATCATAAGGCATTTATAATAAATAGATTTTTAGACTGCTTACAACTTTGGCAAATTTCCTAGCAAATGAATTTCACTCGATTGAGAACAGATGTTATCTGTATTTTTAAACTTCTTAGATCTTTAATGATTTTTAATATTGCATCAACATTCAGTACTTACTTTTGTCATGCATTATTTCATATCTCCCCCAATTTTCCTCTCCTTTTGTAAATTATATGCTAATTTCCAAACCTGTATGAATTCTTTTATGATGTTAATGATTTCTTTTCTTATGCCCATTTAATATACTTAATTTTGAAACTCTCAATTCATCAGGTGATTTAAGGAAAACTCATACAACATCCATTATAATATATCTCATTGCATTTACTGTGGATGATTTTAGCTCAGAGGGTATTAGTAAAACCTTAGTGACAAGGTTTAATAGTGACATCGTTTGACTCCTGCTTTCACAGTGGTTTTCATGTGGTGACCCTCGTACTTGTTGCTGGTCTGAGATATTTCATGGCTCAAGTATGATGGAAGAACTTCATCTTTACCTCATCTTTGGTTTCCAAGTGAAGAAAAGTCACAGTGAATATAACATTTTAATTGGCTGTCATTTTCATAATAGAGGAAAGCAGTGTCTTATTTCATTAAATATGAAGAAGATGTATATTTGACACAGAGGATGTACTTATGAATTCATTCATCCACTTATTCAATAAACTACTTATAATGCGCCAGCATTATTCTAGGTGCCAGGCATTAAAATAAAGCAAATAAGTTGAACCTTGACTATTTCTTACTTTCCTATTCATTTGTGTCTTTGACTTGGATTTAAGTCAGGTAAAATTCAGAAAATTCACACTTAGTATGAAGGTTCTTGGTAGTCTAGACCATTGACAGATGCTGGTTGATTGATTCCCACTGCTGGTTTGTAAAATCTGGGTTATCACTACATCTACATGCACATACACACTCATTTAAATTCACTTTAATTCTCTAAAAATAAGGACACTCTATAGTACCTTGTTGACATGCTGTATTAGTCAGGATATTGGTTTGGCTGCTGTGACAGAAACCATAATTACATTGGTTTAAACCACATCATGTTTATTTCTTTCATATGTAAAAGTTCAGGCTGGCTGGGAGTCTAGGGGGAAGGGCAACCTGGACGAGGTTATCCAGGGACCCAGATTTTTTTCTGTTTAAAGCATTCATTCATTCATTTATTCATTCACTCACTCAGTCAATGTTTATTTAATACCTGCTATGTGCATGGTGCTGTGCTAGTTGTTATAGTGCAGATAAAAGTGAAAAAGTCTACCATGCCCTTAAGATACCTATGATTATGATCATGAAGGATAGACAAGTGGTGATGGAGTTTGAGCTATAGGGTGGGTGACAATTCAGAAGCTGACTCAATATTATCTGGTGTCAAGATGTGTTTTAGGCTGGTTAGGGTGTGGAAGTTGTTTTAAGGTAATGGTAGAGGACTTTCTAGATGGTAGGACCAAAATGAGGATAGTAGTAGAGCTAGGAAAATCTGGTGGTGGTGTTACCAAGACTGAAATTTCTCTAACCTGGGAAAAAGGTGGGAGATCTGAGTAGCATGATTGACTCTCATGCTGATTCCCTAAGACGCCTCTGTCAAGTGGCAGAGAGGCATCCTGTGGGCATCATACATTGCCAAACTTGTCTGCCTGTCCACAGGCTCTTGAGCAGTAGTGCCCTGCACAGGGGCATGTAAGGCCAACATCCCACATCCTCGCAGGCCCTCTTAAAGCCCTCCAGCCTCCTTCCCTTTCAAGGTAATTAGGCTCATTATTTCCTTATGTAAGTGGAAAGCATTTTACAGCCTAGCTCTCCAAGTTGTTCATGAAATGGTGCAATATACTTCTTGAAATATAAAAGGTCCATTGTATTGTATTATTATTCCTATTTTTGTTGTTATTGTTTAACATGCAAATAGCAAATCTCATTCTACGGTAAACGATAGATACGTTTTTCCTTCTGCTTTTTGGGCAGCTCCTGGGAAAACAACAGACATGATTTAAGAAAGTGAATTATCTAGAGAGTCACCTTAGGAAATATATAAAAGAAGACTGTTTTTATAACTTCTCAAGGTTCCCAAAGGAGACTCTCTCATGAGTTAATTTCTAAGAAACAGGAGAAACACCAAGTTCTTAGAGTGTCCAAAAGTCTTAAAAGTTAAATAAAAACATTTGAGTTTCATTTCTGAACATAGAGGATTCTGTACACGACTCTTGCCTGAAACAGTACTGGAACCTGAAACAGAACATAGTCAAAATGTTAAAAAATGGTATTAAAATGTTAATTTCTCTCCAACATTTTCACTTATAACAGTTTCTGAACTCACTGAGTTGAAAAGAATGGTTTCAACTTTGCCACTATAGGACAACGTCTGATTGAACTGTGAGCATTTCAATCTGGAAGAAGTGTTTTGACTTTGATTTACATTTAAATGAGGCTTCTTGCTGATGGGAGACTTAAGAGAAGTCTAGCAGGAGATGTAGATTCTGGCTGAAGAGGAATCTAAAACAGAGAAGGGATTGGAAGTCCCACCAAGTAGCTGATTATTTTGGTTCTGTCTTCCAGTCTCAATGGAGATAAATGCTAGTGTAGGTGAAATGTTTTGGTCTCCCAGGAAGAAAGAGAGTAAAGCAACCTTGGGTAACATGGGTATTTTAACCATTATGTATAAGTTTTAAAACCAAGTGAGGAAGCTAGAGAAATTTTGATGCGGTTCTGTCTTCTTAGGTAAGAACGCACATTCAGCTAATGAGAGGGAACAGCTAAGTGTTTTTTGATTTTACAGTCCAAAAGCCTGTTTACTTTTCATTTATTGGCTCTCTCCTAAGTGTCTAATGAATATGTACCTAGTTTATGGGACAATTTGGTGAGTAACAAATCCATGAATAATAAATCAACATCAATGTATAGACTAGAGTCTTCTAAGGTTTGCTACCCTTTCATTAAACTTTTCTTGAAACCTGTCTCCCAGGATATGACTGTGCATTGGAGGAAGATTTTTTTGGTGCCAGAACAATGTTTGGTAGACTATCAATACAGACTCACTTTGTCTCTTAGGTCAACATGTTTCAAATCCACAGAATATCTAAAACTGGAAAGAAAGGAAGGGATGAAGGAAATGAGGAAAGAAGGAGCTCAACTTTTAGTTTAACTTAGTTCTGAGCTGATGCCAGCTAGCCGCAGGATGAGTTTAAGGCAAATCTCTTCTTATGATGGATTTTAGAACCAAAGCTGGTAGTTTGTGCTGATTTCTGATGGGGCAGTTGAAACATCTATAGACTACTTTAGAATGAGGCTATGCAGCAGTGCTTGAGACACTTAAAATAACTTGCAAGTAGAGAGAAAATGCCTATGTTTGCCTGATCATTTGAGTTTTAATGGTCCAGCCTTATGTATTTGGACCTGAATTTGGAAAGCCTACAACATAGTTCTCTACAGTGTGCTTGTTCATCCTAAATAGATAAGATCTTTAACTTCTGAGATTGAGGTGTTCAAGTTTGTGAGCCTCTAGTGTATATAATTCTTGCTTATGTCCATTGGGGAATGTCTTTCATTCAGATGACAAAATCAACTCCTCACATATTATTGGGCTTGCTTTTCATTGTGGGATTCACTCTATTAGTTGTGTAGAAAAAAATGCTGTGGAATGAAGGACCACATGATAAGGGACTAGAAAATACTCCTTTTATAGATATAACTTGGGGAAATCCCATTCAAATTCCATTAGAGAACCTGGGTACCAGGGAATACATTTACTTTAGAACAGTGAAAGTAGCTAGATATGTTCCTCACTGTTTGAGCCACACACCCATTTTCTGAGCAAGAGATGGCTATTGTATGATGTATTCTATGATTTAGAATGATCCTAGCAATTTTCCTTTGATTAAAGAGAAATGTGAATTTATTGTATGTAGGAGAGTGGAAGCATTACTTATCCACTAATACTGCAGAAAACTTAATGGTATAACCTGGCAACTTGACAACTCCTCAAACCCTCTGAGGACTTGCCAGCTCTAGGACATTGATATCAAATGTCGAGACCTGTTAATCTCTACCCTTTTAGTGTCTGGTAATCTCTTTCCTTATCCCTATTTTTTCCCTCAATGGTACTTTCCTATGGTCCTTCCCCTCTAGAATATAATCTCTTGAGATCTTAAGCTCTTATAGTAGGTGAGAAAAACATTTGAGTTGAAGATGAAACATATGCTTTTCACACTGAAAAAACATTCTCAAGGCATTGAAATGTGAAAAAGTTGGCAACCTGCTTATAATGGGGGTATGGAAAATACAAAGAGAACAAACCCAAAACATCTCAAAAAGTTTTTCTATCATATCATTAAATTGTCATTTCAACTCAAGTAAAAAAAAATTATTTTGCATCTGCAATATACCAGTCATACAAAGAGATAAAGTATGATTAAGGACAGATGGCTTGAGTGAACAGACTGTTTCAAGATCAGGGCATTGTCCAGGAGGTCAGTCTTCTAACCACAGCAAATGGTGGTGGTGGTGCTGGGGTTGTGGGTGTAAATACGAGTAGGGTTTAGCCAGATTATGAAGGACTTTTGAGTAGCTGGAGCTTGGTTATAATGTTGTAAGCAACAGATGCTATGACATCTGATTTGAGAAGATCATGTCTGTGTTTTTAATGGATGAACCTGGTCACAGGGTAGAGTTGAGGCTGAAGAACGAGGCCATGTGCCTCATTAGGAGGTTTTGCTTCTTTGGTGTTGGTCAAGGCTATCTTCCCCCAACATTCCTTTCTTCTTAGGGCCTGAAACATGATTACAAATGGAGACCACCTCCCTGTTAAATCTTGACCTTACTAAGACCTACCCTCTTCTCTTCCCATCTCATATTTAGGGCATTCACATGCCTGCATCTGCATGCAAGCCCCAGTTTGGTTGCCCCCTTCCTGTACCACAAACAGGTAGCCCTTGACTACAGCTCAGACCTGGGGCCTTACATATGGACTTCACTGTTTGCACTCAGAGGATACCCATGTGTAGGAGACTTCATGAGCCTAAAAACATATCCAGGCTATTTGGACTGGGAATTCTAGATCCTACATAAACAGAGCATGTTTTAGAATCAGGGATGTGGATTCCAGATTGGCAGATACCCTTGGCCCTACGGAATCCTTGATCTTTTCCTGTGGGAGGTCCAGATAGGATAAAGCACAGAGCACCTAGGAAGGGCCCTAGTTACCTGAATTTAAGGGAGGGACTGTGGAAAGAGCCACTGTTTATTTTTAAGAACTATCCATTACCAGTGTGTAGAGATACTACACATTCAAACCACATGTGACTATCCCTGAGTATGAATTAGACATGACAAAAGATGATTCTGGCTAAGGACTAGACACCACCATGCCATCCTCTTGTTATAAATATATAATACTTGGATAATAACAAAGACTCCATACTCTTCAAATAGACTCATTTCAGAAGGATTCCACTTACTTTTTGCTCCTTCTTTAATTGGTCAATGTGGAAGTCAATTGATTTTCCCTTTTATCTGTCCATTGGCTAAAAAGGTCTAAATGAAGACCTCCGAATGCAACACAGTTCAGTGTACCAGTCCTATTTCATTGTGAAGTGTCACTATATTCTTTCTTTTTATTTTCATGTATAATTTATTACATTCTTTATAGGTTCATATTATAGATTTGGGACTCCTTGCTTTTATTTAAATTTTTTATTAAGCTTTTTTATTTCCTTACATCATTGTTCATTTTTGTACAGCATTTGATTTCTCCCCTTAGGTGTAGTCCCTATAAATCTCCCACCACCACATCACCTGGGAACCATCACCATAGTCCCTTGTGCTCTTTCCTCTCCCTCTCCTGTTTTTTTTTTTTTTTTTTTTTCCCCAATTTGTTTATTCAAGCACTGGGTACAGTCAGAAGCGCTGGAGGGTGAGAGAATTCACCAGAGCCAGAGCAGGGAGCAGAACAGGCAGAAGGACCGAAGTACACTGCTGAGAGGAGCAGCGGGCGGCAGGGGAGGTCTGCGCGCCATGTGGGACCCTCGCCTGTGGCCGGGGATTGAACCGGCGCTACAGAGGCTGCGGGCAGCTTCGCAGCCCAGCCCTCAACTGCTGTGCCACCAGGGAGGCCCTTCCCTCTCCTGTTTTGACCCATTGTCTTCCCCCCACCATGCTGTATTCCTCAGCACTATGGTTTGTCTGCAAGTTTTCTCTTCTTTTGACCCACTGTTCAGTTTCCCTATGTTCCTCCTATAAGTGAAACCATCCAATATTTTTCTTTTTCTTTCTGACTTATTTCACTGAGCGTAATCCTTCCAGCTCCATCCATGTTGCTGCAAATGGCATGAGTTTATCTTTTTTGCTGAGTGGTATTCCATTGTGTATATATACTACATCTTCTTGATCCATTTATCTGTTTTGAGGCATTTAGGTTGTTTCCAATTCTTAGCTATTATAAATAGTGCTGCAGTAAACATAGGAGGCTTCACCATAATCTTATTGCAAGACATTCCTTGTCCTGATCCACACTCAGTAGCTTTTATTTCTTTTTATGGAATCACCCCTGTATTTATCAATGTAATGGGGTGTGTGTGTGTGTGTGTGTGTGTGTGTGTGTGTGTGTGTGTGTTGAGAGAGTGGAGAGAAAGAAGTGGAGCGAGAGAGAGAGAGTCGGTCATGGGTAAGAGGATAGAGCAACAAAAAATACTCTGAAGAAAGTTTCTTCTTTATTCTTTCTTCATTTGTGCAATAGGGAGGGCTGATTATTAGGGGAGCTGAGTTCTAGTGCTGAATCCCGATAACTACCTAGTCACATGGACCAGCCATTCACCAGGCTAGTCCATTTTTTTTTTTTTTAGGCTCCTTTTTTTTTTTTCTGTTTTTTTACAAAATCGAGTTGTCACATCAAATGAAATGAAATGTTGAAATGTGAGGTGGACTTTGAAAGGGTAATGGAGTGAGGACTTTGAACAGTGCCTTAGGACTTCAGACTATTGCCCTTCTCGTTTTTCTTCTAATTTTAGCAGCTGTATTGGGATGTTGGGATAGGAAGACAGGGTGACAGAGGGTGGACTCCTGGACAGTGGACAACCTTTATTTTCTAAGACAGATGCTCTCTGTGGTACCCATGTAACCTTTTGTTTTCATCTCACACAACTGAGTCACAAAACTCTAAAGTTAGAGTAAATTCTTATAAGAGCTTTGAATTCTCTCTCTCTTCCCCTCAATAAGTCAGTTTTTTCCTTGGGTATCCTCCCTCCTGCCCTGTTGTGGTTTATAGTGCTTGTCTCTATCACTATCACCCAGAGCTGTAAATCATCAGGGTCTATACCTCAGGAGGTTTGCTAACATGATATCCATTCTCCTGCACAAAGCACTCTGGGCTAGTCTTGGGCTTTCTGTGTAGAGCTCTGTTTATACAAACAGGCTCTAGGTTTGCTCCAGTTGTCTCCCCAGATAGTACTGTGGGATGTAGTGCAGAATAAATGACATCGTTTCCGAGCAGGCTTAGGAAAAAAACATTATTTTCCTTCCAACTCAGTATGAGCCTCTATTTTAGAAGCCTGGCAGTCAAGCTGCTTCTTGTCTTCTCCCTTGTCAGTACAAGAATGTGGAGTGGAAAAGATGTTGAGAATTCAAATTCTGGCTTCAGAGTTTGCTGCCTGATATTTTCTTTAATCTCTTTGAACCTTATTTCTCTTATCTGCAAAATAGATTTAATAATATATATCTTACAAAGGTGTTATAAAGGTTCAAATAAATGCATGTGAAAGCATAAACAGTAATCTACTGAATGCCTAGCACATTTCAAATGCAGGTTAAGTTTCCATTCTGTTTTTCTTTCTCATTTGTTTAAAATTTATGGAACAAGTAGTAATAATGCACTTTGGAAAGAGTAACCTTTTTGTAGAGATAAATGATTTGCAAATATCATGCTGAGTTTTATTTCTCTCTCTCTCTTTCTCTCTCTGTGTGTGGGGGGGTGGGTTCTAGCTCCTAGTCTAGTAAGATATTCCACTTTTTATTAAACTAGGCTAATTTTTCTGCTTTAGTCGTCTTGCTCATTATAAGCTAGAGATTACATCATCTCTGTCATGCTTTCATGCTGGTTTTTCTCAGAAGAAGTAGAACTTCTTCCCACCCCCAGATCAACAGAATATTTTCCTAAGAGGGTGGCTAGAAAAAACCTAATATTAGCCCTCTTGTGTGTTCAAGCTAATGTGTGCTCTAGAGGTAATTTGTGTGGCCCGCTTAGATGGTAGCTAGTGGGCTTTGGTCTACTGAAATCCTGTGGTGAGAGCTTTTGTATTTTAGGGAATAATAGAGAAAGCTGCCTGTTCTTAAGAAGTAGTGGATCTCAGGGAAGAAATGGGGACAGTTCCTTTGTAAACCCGCAAGGAGTAAACCTGAATCACTGTGGAGGTGCTGGGAAGCAGGGCTGGTTCTTGCAAGGATGCTGCATGGGGAAAGCGGAGAACGCAGAACTCATCACATTTTGAATCAGAAATTCTCTTGAGAGAGCGGGACCATTATCCTATGAAGATCGAGGTGGTTTCTGTGGGCACCTAGATCAGCAGCAGTTCTGGGTGATGATACAGGCCCAGCATCATGCAGTTGTGGAAAGCAGAGGTGGTTATGGCTCCAGCAATCCCCAGGGTTACCCTTCTTAAGATGAGGATGTCAGAATCACCCCACCTCTCTCCAATTTCTGTTGGGCATCTTAAACAGTGTGACAAGAAGAGGATATCTGATGTTCTGCTAGTTGGGAACTCAAGACAGATTTAGGAAAAACAAACAAAAAATATGTGATGTTAACCATTCATTAGAAGTGTGGAGCAATTTGTTTCAGTTATATGGATCTGATAGTGTTTGCTTCAACATTCCTTTTGCCCATATTTCAAATTATTTTCTTTTTGGTCTGTGTTCTTTTTATTTTCCATTAAAAGAAGTGGGGACTGGCCTATTTGGCAGACAGATCAGATTGGTGAAGCGGGTCATATCATTATTGTCAATTATCACTTGTCTTTTAGCAATGCTGTGCTCACAGGTTTTGCTGGGAAATTATCTGTGTAAAACACATGAACATCTGTGCTGTGCTGTTCTCCCTTGTGTGTCTCAGGACAATATATTCAGAGGAAATTCTTTTGTTCATCATACAGAAACCATATTGTATAGGTAACATACTTTTTCTATTAAGTTGCAAATTGCACTGTCTTATTAGGTATATTTGTGGTGCTATCATTAAATATATTGAATCACCTAGGAAAGATATATCTGAAACACAAATAAGTGGGGTTATTTTTGGGAATAAATTATTAGGCTACATATAATAATGTTGGTTGGCAACAGAATGTCTCCTTATAAATAAAATATAAATTGCAAGTGTAGTTATACAGGGCTGGTCTTTGCTGCTGAGGGACAGAATGAATGATTCTATGTTGAAGCTGTTTTTAAAATGGAAGCATTTTCATATCATTTGTGCAGTGTTTGGTCCCAGGACAACAATGAGGGTTTCTAAATATAAGTCTCCCTTTCCAAGTACAAATTGTTCAAAGAGCTGCACCATGTCTTACATGCTGGACAGGACTACTTATAAGATTTGAGAAGAGCATAGACTTGATGTTGACCCAAAAGCTAGTGGTGCTGCCCTAACTTGTTATATGACCTTGGGCAAGTCATAGGACGTTTTGTTTCTTTTTCTGTTTGTTTTAATTTGCATATTTTTCTGCTCATTGTTGGAGACAGAAAACTTTTTTTTGTCCCCAGGACTTTTGCAGTTATCACTTAGCCACAAAGTTTGGATGTTCTTGTCATCCTTATCTTTCCAAATGCTTGGCTAGCTGTAAGCAGCAGTAGGCTGACTGGCCCATGTTCTATGCCTCCTACTGCACATTGGCAGAGAAGGGAGAGATCTGTTGCTCTTTTTAACTCCAGGAGCTGAGATCAGATGACCATGCCGACAGCACACATCCTGGAAAGAGTTCTGTGCAGCTTGGGTCGAGGCCTCCTGACACAGAATTGTCCCACAGTCACTCAAGAGTGACTCAAGAACAGCTCAAGAAAAGCTCTGGAAAAAAAGCTCAAGAACAGCTCTGGAAAAAAAAATCACAATTTCCATAGTTTTAAAATAGAAAACTACAAAATAACCAATTACTTTTCATTTTGTAAAATAGTTTTCTATTTTTTTACATCATTGTTCATTTTATTTTTATTTTATTCATTTATTTTTTAAAAAAGATTTTTTTTATTTATTTATGCAAGCACTGGGTATAGTCAGAAGTGTGGGAGGGTGAGAATATTCATTAGATCCAGAGTGGGGAACAGAAGAGGCAGACTGACGAAACAGACTGCTGAGGGGAGCAGCAGGCGGCAGGAGAGGTCTGCGGTCATGTGGGACCCTCCTCCGGTGGCCGGGGATCGAACCGGTGCTGCAGAGGCTGTGGGCAGCTTCGCAGCCCAGTGCTCAACCGCTGTGCCACCAGGGAAGGCCCTCATTGTTCATTTTAAACAATACTTCCCCCCCACCCCCTCAGGTGTAGTCCCCATAGAGTTTCCTTCCTCAATGCACCCGTGCACCATCACCTCAGTCCCCTGTGCTCCTCCCTCCCTCCCTCTGATCCCTCTCCCTCCTCCTCCCCTGCAGTATGTCTCTGATTTATAATTGTCTGTTTTTGCTTTGTTATGTTTTGTACTGTTATTATTTTTTTACACTGATGTCTTATTTGGTTCCCCTATATTCCTGCTATAAGTGAAACCAGCCGATATTTTTCTTTTTTCTTCTGGCTTATTTCACTGAGCATAATTCCTTCTAGCTCCATCCATGTTGCTGGGAATGGCATGAGTTTATCTTTTTTGATTGCTAAATAATATTCTATTGTGTGTATATACCACATCTTCTTGATCCAGTCATCTATTTTTGGGCATTTGGGTTGTTTCCAGGTTTTACCTATTGTAAACAGGGATGCAATAAATACTTTCACTTTTTAAGCATCTTTTTCTCTCCCCATGCCATGTGTTAGGGCAGATAAAAGGAGCATAAGGGAAAGAGGTCATTAATATTTACTAACCATTTTTTTCTGTGTGCCAAGTACTATATACTTAATGACACTGTTTTGTTTAATTCTTGGAGTAACTACTTGAGGTAGCTAATTATGATCTTCATCTTTGGAAGCATTAATGTAACTGAGAGCATTAATGTAACTTACCTCAAATCATACAACTAGTAAGCAGCAGAGTCAGATTGAAGCCACATCCTGTGTCAGTCCTCAAGATTTGTACTTTCCTCCAATATCTTTTATTTTTATTAAATTTTTCCCCTTTTCTTCAGGGGGTTTGGGTTTGGGATTAGAGGTGAGTCTATTACTCTAATCCCTCTTTGTTTGCCCAGAGGTCAGCATTCCTAAATCTCTCCTATCTCTTCCCCTCCCTCTTTGTTGTCCTGCTCCTGTTCATCTAGCTGCCTGCTAGCCAGTCTGTTAAGCTCATTTTCATTAAAGGCCTTAGTGAAAGACAGAACATTTATCTTTTGGCAAAGAAACTTGCTTATCTAATATTTTTCAGGTTTCATGGGGTACTAGATATGGGGGCCAACTCTGGAAAACCACAAAGTTTAGTCCAGCTCAGGAATCCACAAAAAGTGTATAAGTTTTTCCAGTGATGCCTGGTGGAGGAGGTTTTCTGTAGTTGATAGTGTTATGGGGGGCCATGTGAGGCTCCTAGATAAAGGTTTTCCATCCTTCTCTGGTGAGAGGGCCTTGAATGTAGAAACAGTCTTTTTGAGCATGAAAGGAGTTTTGACCTTCCATAGGACTCCCTAACCAATCTCACTTTTGAGCCAGATAACGCCCCATCTCACTGTATTTGGGTAGAAATCACTCAACCCTGGTCCATCTGAGCTATAGGTTTCCAATTCACCACAAGATTATTCCATTTCTCATGTGATGTGATGTAGGCATGAAAATAATTCAGTTTTAAATTTCTTTGTCCTTAGATAAGTGATGTGAATGTAGTCTTTGAATTTTACATGTCTTCAACAACAACAACAACAACAACAAAAGGGGGTGGGGCTGGGGAGAAGCCTTTAATCACTTTGTCTAAAAGAGATTTTGGTTGACAAAAAATGAAGAAAATCTCTTTGTCACTGACTCACCTCCAATCCCAAACCCAGGGAAGTGAATTTCTAAATATGAAGGAGGATTTCCTAAACAGAATGCCTCTCTCCATTCTAGAGTTTAGGAACAACATCAAGAAGAGGAACAGCTTATCCTGCACTGTAGCCTCTGAACTGGTTTCTCACCATCCATGCTTATCTTCTATTCATCCAGTGGTCCTCAAACCCCCTCAAAGCGGAGTGTGCATCATAATCTTCTAGAGGACTTGTTAAAACACTGGCTACTGGGCCCTACCTCTATAGTTGATGACCCAGGAGGTGTGGGGTGAAGTTTCCCAAGAATTTTCTTTTCTGATTTGCTTCCAGGTGATGCTGAACCTGCTCATCTAAGAGCCCCATTTTGAGAATGTTGCTCTAATCACTTGCGCATAGCAGCCAGAATAACCTTTAAGTCTGTAAATCAGACATGTAGTTTTCTTACTTAAAACCACTTAGAATCTTCCCATTGTATTTCAGGTCAGATGTTTTCTGTGCATACAAGGCCTTGCATGCTTACCCTCTGCCTACTTCAAGCTTATCTTCTGCTCCCTCCTCTTGCTCACAAGGGTCAGTCCCTCTGGACTTCTTTTAGGGGGCCCTTGACAATGTAGAGCTCTTTGCTTCCTTCAGGACCCGAAGCTCCTCACTCCTACTCTATTTTTCTAGGTTGTTTCCTTTTCATCCTTCAGGTTGCAGGTACAGTGGCCCTTCCCCCTTCTAGAAGCTTTTACTGGCAGTACAGTGTTCCACTGCACAGCAGCCACTCTCTGCCATAGAGCCTTATTTCCTCTATGGCAGGTTTGACCATCTGAGGTGAAAAGATGAAACCATCTTTATTCAATTATTTGTTTACTGACTCCCCCTCCCTCTAAAAATAAACCCTATGATTTGCACATCAAAGACATCTTTACAGACACATCACCCAAAGCAGTGATAGTGAAGGCAAAGATAAACAGCTGGGACTACATCAAATTAAAGAGCTTCTGCACAGCAAAAGAGACAATAACAAAAACAAAGAGAAACCCCACCAACTGGGAGAACATTTTTGCACCCAACACTAATGATAAAGGACTGATCACAAAAATCTGCAAAGAGCTGATGAGACTCAGCAACAACAAAGAAAATAATCCAGTCCAAAAATGGGCAGAAGAGCTAAAAAGAAACTTCTCTGAAGAGGAAATGCAAATGGCCAACAGGCATATGAAAAAATGTTCAACATCACTTGTAATCAGGGAAATGCAAATCAAAACTACCATGAGATAAGATCTCACACCAGTGAGAATGGCACATATTAAAAAAACTAGCAACAACAAATGTTGGCGAGGGTGTGGAGAAAAAGGAACTCTTCTGCACTGTTGGTGGGAGTGCAAACTGGTCCAACCACTATGGAGAGCTGTGTGGAGATTTCTGGACCTACTAAACATAGAGCTTCCATATGATCCAGCAATTCCACTCCTAGGTATTTACCCAAAGGACACAGAAACATCAATTCCAAAGAACACCTGCACCCCTATGTTTATAGCAGCACTGTTTACAATAGCTAAGCTTTGGAAACAACCCAAATGCCCAAAAATAGATGACTGGATCAAGAAGATGTGGTACATATATACCATGGAATATTACTCAGCATTCAAAAAAGATAAACACATGCAATTTGCAGCAACATGGATGGCGCTGGAAGGGATCATGCTCAGCGAAATAAGCCAGAAAGAAAAAGAAAAATACCGGATGGTCTCACTCATAGCAGGAATCTAGAAAACTTAAATAAGGGACCAGGAAAATGAATATAAGAAAGTGAAAATCAAAATCAACAAAAAACTATGAACCAGAGACACTTTTTGGGGGGTGGGGGGCGGGAGGGGAAGGATTGGGGTCAGATTGGGGCATTTGCAATTGTATGGGGGAATATAAAAATAAAATTTATTAAAAAAAAGTGGACAAAGGAAGCATGTAACCAACCATATCATTAAAATTAAAAGAATTCATCAAATTCAAAAAAAAAAAAATAAACCCTATGGTGACAGGACCCTATCTCACTCACAGCTCTTTTCCTGGTGACCACAAGAGGGTTTGTTTAAATGGGGGTGGGGTGGGGTATCTGAATTATGATCCCTAAATAGGACAGACTTTGGACCCAGGTGGTCTCTATGGTGTAGTTGGAGGTAACCAATTAGTGAGAATAGGCTAATCCTTTCTAATGTTTCTACACTGCAAACAAGATGAGCCCAGCGGGGCAAAGCGAGATAGTGGGATCTTTGAACCCATGATGATGCAGATGCTGAGTTTCTATGACACAAGGAAAGTCTACCATGGGCAGCTTGGAGCAGTAAGAGGCTGTCCTTTACTAATAATATCCCAGGGATGATGCTGTAGCCCTGATGCAGCTTGGAGTCCATTTAGTTTTTAGGAGGTGTGTGCAGAAAATTAGTCACAGCACATTACTCTTTGATGGCCATGGAAGGATTCCATTCTGTTAGTGTGACTGCCTTGCTTTTTGGCAAAAAGGCCAGTGTTCATGTTCACACCTGTCACCAAATGGGGCTCAGACTGGAGCTTCAATACTTCACTCAAGGTGAGGAGAAAGTGTGAAAATTCAAAGTTGGCGTGGGACCTTTGATTCTTTGTGTGAGGTTTTGATGTATCTACTTGATCCATTATTGAATAATTCTTTGAAAATGAAGGTTTTTCAGTATTTGTGAATGTCCTACAACACACAATGAAAGAAAAAATGATGTTCCCACTCAGGGACCCTCAGAGACCAGTAGGATTTCCACTCCTACTCCTTCCCTCCTAGCAACACTATTTAATATAAGAGTTTGTACCCTGGGGCAGATAAAGTGACTAAAATCATTAATAGTATCAGAGTCTCACATCAGAGAAACTTCAGAGTACTTCTGTTTCCCAGTACTCAGTTCACTTTGGATGAGACAAATCCCCTGCTCCAGGGAAAACACAGATCTGAATGTGGCCTGGGATGCTCCAAAACGGGAGCAGTCTAGCAGCCAACAAGAGCAAGTGGTTTCAGTTCATTCTAAAAATAGGGCTAATTCTGGAAGAAGATCACTATTTTAGGTGATAGTCCTTTCAGTTGAATTTACATCTATAAAAGCTAACAGAGACCCATACACAGCTCTAAGAGGCACTGTTCAAATTGTAATCTACCCAGATAGCACCTCCGGGAAGCATGTGATGATTAGGGGACAGTACTTCCAGATTTGCCTGTAATCCCATGTGATGGCTAATTTTATGTGTCAAATTGATGCCCATATAGCTGGTAGAACATTATTTCTGAGTGTGTATTTGTGAAGTTGTCTTTAGAAGAGGTGAACATTTAAATCAGTTGTCTGAGTAAAAGCCTATTGCGGTATTTTTTGGTACTTTTTCTGAGTAAAAGCACCAATGCAGATAGGCCTTGTCCAATCTTTTGGGGACTTGAACAGAATTAAAATGCAGAGGAAGGGAGAATTCTCTCTTTTTGCTTTAGCTGAGCCATCCATCTTCTACTTTCAGAGCTCAGAACTCCTGGCTTTTGGGCTTTCTGACTTAGACTAGTCTTACATCTTTGGTCTTCTGATTCTCAAGCCTTTGGACTCAGACTTAAGTACATCTTTGCTTTACCTGGTTCCCCATATTTAAAACAGTAGATCATGCAATTTTTTAGTTTTTATAACCATATTAGTCGATTCCTGTAATAAGCCTCTTATATCTATCTCTATCTACAATTGAATCTGTAGCATCCTGTTAGCTTTGTTTCTCTGGAGAACCCTGGTTAATACATCCCAGCATACTCATAGCTCTACCATCCCAAGGTAACTGTTAATGCCACCATTCTTTCTCAAAATTATTCCTGTTTGAATGGTAGGATACATTGTCATAATATTGATAAAACATACTCATTCCTCTCTTGAGTTACTAATTAGACCATCTGGAATTCCGTAGAAGAGTGCATCCAATAGAACTTTATGCATGGTGAAGCTGCTCTATATCTCACTACTGTCCAATGCTGTCTACTACTGTAGCCTCTAGCTGCATGTTACTATTAGGTAATGTGGAGGTGGCCAGTGTCATCTGTTTAGTGACTGACATGACAATGTAACCTACCATTCAAACAGGAATAATTTTTTAAAAACATTTATTTATTTCTGCATACAAGAACGGGGGTACAGGCCAGAACTGTGGGGGAGTGGTGGTGAGAGGATTCACCAGAGACAGAGTGGGGAACAGAACAGGCAGAATGACTGAAATACACTGCTGAGGGGAGCAGCAGGTGAGACAGGAGAGGTCTGCTGCACCATGTAGGTTGCTCCCTGGCTGGGGATCGAACCTGTGCTGCAGAGGCTGCGGATTGCTTCATAGGTTGCATCTTAACCCCTTGTGCCACCAGGGAGGCCCCAAACAGGAATAATTTTGAGAAAGAATGGTGGCATTTACAGTTACCCTGGGATGGTAGAACACGAATTAACTAGATGGAGGAACAGAATTTTAAATTTTATTAACTTAATGTTAATTGTAAATAACATTAACAATAAATAACAATAACATTATGTGTAACTAGTGGTAACTATTGGGACTGCACAGCTCTGGAATCTCCTTGTTTTAGCCTCCAGAGTTATTTCCTCTGCCAGGCCTTCCTGACTTCTTTTCTCCACTAGTAGCTGAGTGAGTTGTCAACCTGGTAGTCCTGGAAGATGAGCAAGTGCTTGCCTTCTAGTGCCTCCGAGAGTTGTGTGTGGGTCCTCCCCATCCATTGTAAGGATTTTTACACTGAACAACAGCCATGGAGTAATTGCAATAATGTATGGGGAACACAAATTGGGGCTAGGAGTGAGCAGAGACTGAGCAACCCCTGCAATATTTCAGACTTCACACAGGCCATGGGTGTTAAGAGGTTTATATAAGAAAATGTTTCTTGCTGCTTACAACCTGGCAGGGATGATGCTATCCATTTTCAATGAATTTCAAGGTCAGAAATATAGGATACCACATTGTGGTAGACAATTTAGTTTACTCTTAAAATATAAATAACACCCCCCAGAGCCCAGACATTTTAGTAGGTTAAGGAGCTGGAAATTCAGTTAGAAAATAGTTCAGACTTGTGCCTTTGAAGAGGCGTCATTGTTGTCACTCCTAGCAGAGTCTTGAAAAATGGTGCAGAATGGAACTCAGGAGGGGACTTTGAATTCCTATCCTTCCCTCCCTGTCAGCTGACCATATTAGTCATCTGGGTGTTAGTTTCTTTTTCTTCTATGCAATGTGAGGGCAATCTTGTGTGATAGCAAAGGCTTTTTAGAACAAATTCCAAACAAATGGTCAGTGGAGAATAACTCCAAGAAGAATCTGATAATTGAGGGTTCACGCCTTTTAATCCTCCACATTTCCTAATCTCCACATTTCCTTTGGTAAACTCCTGCTGGAAGAATCACTATGGTGTGTCCCCCATTCACCCCCTCCCCCAAAGCCCCCAACAATAAAAAGTCTGACCAGAGGACAAGAGGTGAGGGGAGAACTAGGAGGGTAGGGTATCTGGTGGGCAAGGAAACAGAATCAAGAGTTTTATTACTTTGTTGTGTCTGAATTGAACTGAGAAGCAAGTAATCTGCTGAGATGTGAGGAAAACACATTGCCAGTATATAGTCCACATGTGAGAGAGTGGGAGGGGATTATAATATGTTAATTTTCTTTATTTTCTCCACAATTCTGATTCCTGTTAGCAAACTAGATTTACTAATTTGAGGTGCAAAGAGAGAAGCTGGTATACTTTTGTTACCTCTAAGTTTTTTTTTTAAAAGTATTTTGGATAATACTAATTATTGATGAATGAATGAATGAATAAAAATGGGCTACTATTCAGCCTGAAATAAGGAGAAAATTGTGACACATGCTCTAATATGGATGAAACTTGAAGACACTAGATTAAATTAAATAAGCCAGTCACAAAAAGGCACTTTGTGATCCCACGTAGTAAAATTCATAGAAAGAGAAAGTAGCATGGTGGTTGCCATGGGTTGGGGTTAGGGGTGAATGAGGAATTAATATTTAATGGATATATTCAGTTTCAGTTTTGCAAGAGGAAATGTTTTGGAGATTTATTGCACAAAAACGTGAATATATACTACTTATGAATGGTACACTTGGAAGTGGTTATAATGGTAGGTTTTATATTAAGAGATAAGGTAGTTTTGAAACAGCAAACCTGGAGGAAAGGGGTGACCTAGTTTGTGGGTCCTCACCTGTGTGCTTACAATGGTATGATGGGACACAAAAGCAGACTCAGGAAGAAACAACAACAGCATTTATTTCCAAGGAAAGGAGGAGCTGAGAGAAGTAGGGTGGGAGGGAGAGAGAGAGAGTGTGAGAGTGTGGAGGGGGGGGGAGAAGGGAGGGAGACAAAGAGAGAGGGGGAGGGAGGAAGGGAAAAAGGGAGGGAGGGAGAGAGAGAGAGAGAGAGAGAGAGAGAGAGAGAGAAAGGAAACAAGGGAGAATCTGTAGGCCTACCATGGCAGAGTGCAGTCTTTCCTGCCCCAGACAGTGTTCCTCATTCAAAGACCTAAGGCCAATCAGCAGTCACATGTAGAGGATGGCAGCTGTCTCCACCTAGCAGAGGTGGAGGGCAAACAGGAGCCCAGCACAGATAGAAGGTGGTATCAGGTAGGCCTAGGGAGGAGAGATTGGAGCCACCATACACAAGAACAAAGGGTGAAGGGGCAGCCCCCTAATCAGAGCCCAGAGCCCAGGGAGCTGAGGGCAGAGAGAACCCAAGTATAGGAACTGAAGCCACAGGGACCTGGCATCTGAAGCAGCTGGCCAGGTGATTGGAAGTGGAATACCAAGACCAGACACATGGCGGAGAGGGAGGGCTCTGCTCTGCTCTGCCTTTGAAAGTATTCATGGCTGCTCTGCTTTGTTTTCTTCCCAGTGGCTCATTTTAAAGCTCCACCTTCTATCTTGGAGGGGGGCATCCACTACCTCAGAATATATGGCTCCCTTTATAGGAGTCACAGAGTGGGACTGGATGTCCAAGAAGGTGGTAGGTCTGTTCATTGTGCGGTGCAGGTTGACCCCTTGTGGTGCAAGGGCACGGGAGATTCCAGCTGCAACACATCAGGTCCTCAGCACAGCATGCTCTAGCTTCAGAGCATCTTGCTTCTGTGCCAACTGTGGTGGCTCAAACTGCTGTTCTGGTGGCAGAGCCCACAGCCGCTGCCTGCTGTCTGCTCCCAGCTTGTCCATGCAACATGTGGTCGCATGCACAGTGCCTGAGAGCACACAGGTGACTGCAGCAGACCAGGGGGCAGCAGCGGTGTGGCACGCTGGGGCCTGGCTGTGATCTTTTTGGCTTCTTCTTAAAATTTGATTGGTTCATCTAAAGAAAGTTTGTTTTTTCTTTTTTCAATGAATAGACATAACTTAATAGTGACTTGGGTTCTATAACCCCCTTTACTCACCGAAAGATATTGCTATGGAAAAGAGAAAGTTTATTTTGTTTTGTAGTCATAAACCCATGCAGTTTGGGGGAGAAAGAATACATTTACTGCATATATACTCTTTGCTTGACACTACTATGCTTTCATAAATGTTATCTGATATAATATTTAATATTAACTTTTAACCTAACTTATAAATAAGTAAAACTGAGAGTCAAGAGAGGTTCAATTATTTACCTAAAGTGATAATACTAATAAGAATAACAAGAAGAGTATCTGGAACTTATTGAGTATTTACTACCTACTGGGCATGATTGCAAGGACTTTCATGTCTTAACTTGTTTGCATGCCAGGAGCTGTATTTGAATCTGATTGCTTGACCTCTGATTATAATCCCCCACTTGTAGGTTATGTATTTCGACTTCGATTTGGTGACATGCCATGGTCACAGAGCTAATTAACACCTGAGATAGGACCAGAAGCCATATCAGGGCTGTTTCCAGTTTTGCTATCCTGACTTTGAGAAAAAAAAGTATAATCCCTATTTAACTGGGAAACAAAATTTTCAAGTTGGGGACAGCTCCTTCACAGGAGACCTTTAGTGAACTCTGAGTCTGTTGCATGAGTTAATGTTTCCCTTTGGAGTGATCTTTACAAGGAGTATCTAGATCAAAGATAGAGTAATCATATTCCTGGATATAATTTCAGCTCTCTAACATTATATGCCATGTACCTTTATAAATAAATGATTCTGAATTTTTGGGATAAATGCAGTGATAACGATGTGAATGAATCAAAAATTATTCTTATTTGTATTAGAAGACATTTTTTTAATGGCCACAATGGGCATGTCTGACTTGTGGGAAGCCACTACATTACCAGAGAATAACAAAATTGAACATGAAATCCTTGTTTAGGATGCACTGAAACCTTTTTCTGGTTCCACATTCTGTTTTGAGAATAATTTCTTTTGGTTTTGTGTAAATGCCATTGACTCTCAGATCAAGACCATATATCAGCATGAACTATGCTGCTCACTCATTCTTTGCCTTCTCTTGTCTTGTTCCTGCTTCTCTTAGGTTCAGTGTGACAATAACAGGCTTTTATTTTATGATGCTTCCCTGGTATTAGAGCTAAGCATAGTATCTATAGAAACCTCAAAGTTTTCCTTACAGTTTCCTGCTAGAGTCAAGAACAATTCAGATTTACAATCAATACTTGATATGTCACAAAAATATTAAACAGTAGAGTTGGTAACATGAAGCTAAAAATGGCTTTCCTGGGCCTCCCCAGTGGCGCAGCGGTTGAGCGCTGGGTTACGAAGCTGCCTGCAGCCTCTGAAGCACCGGTTCGATTCCCGGCCTCTGGGTGAGGGCCCCACATGGCGTGGAGACTTCTCCTGCTGCCCGCTGCTCCCCACAGCAGTGTACTTCGTCAGTCTGCCTATTCTGCTCCCCGCTCTGTCTCTGGTGAATTCTCTCACCCTCCCACACTTCTGACTGTACCCAGTGCTTGTATAAATAAATAAATTAATCTTAAAAAAATTGTTTAAAAAAAAATGGCTTTCCTCTCTAAGGTGTAGCTTTTTCTAAAGTGATAATAAAAGGATGCAGTTGCTGTTAGCAGACAGTTCATCCCATTGCCATTTAACCAGATATTCTGGTTTTAGAAGTCAGATAGTAAGATGAATTGAACCAATATTATTTATTCACTTTCAGCATGAAAAAATGAGTCTGCCTGCTTCTATGGTGGTACAGCAGTCTTTTGAAAGAGATGTCACTTTGAAATATAATCTTTTCTGTGCTTTGAAGCATAACATTGCCCTTCTTTCAGAGAAATCAAACATGTGTATGCGCACACATGCATACAACATATTTTATTAGTTAATCATCCCCTCTACCCCAGCACACTAAGGCTGTATGGACAGTAAAACACAATTCAGCAATTTTCACTGCAGGTTCCTATCAATATTTTCTACCCATGAGCCCTGAGGTTTCTTGCAAGACTACTCTGGCCTCTAGTAAAAAACCTTTGTATTCTGACTCTGATTAAACATTGTTCAGTTTCCAGCCATGGAAAAAGATTCCCACTAAATTTCCCCTCCATAAAATGGAAATTGTAATAAATAAATGTTTCCTTCTCACCATCTCTGATCCAAAGATCTCCTGGTACCTGGGAGGATTCAGTAATATTTGTGAGAGACCTTCTACCTAGGATTTTCTCTTCTAAGTGTGATGAAATTCAGGTCATTTGGTTTTTCTGCTCTTTTTAAGGATTTATTCCCTTGTATCAAAGCCTGTATTTGACCTCTCAGAGGTTTAATTTTCTATCCTTCAACACACTGAATTGGAAACATAATTTTAACATTTTGTCAAAAGCCAGTCATCACATTTTTTCATAGTTTTGATACTGTCTATCATACTTTCTATTTAAGTTCAAGTCACCTCTGTGACCTGGGAAGTCTCTGAAATAAGACCAAATATTTGCTCTTCTAATTCCTGGTTCAGTGCTGGTTCCTCACCCTATATTGGTGGTGAGGAAAGGAGCTCAAGGAGACTAATGACACACCCCTACAATTCTTGTAGCAGAAGAACAAATCATTGAAAATAATTAAGTTCCTTCTCCAGGTAATATATGGTTGCCTTGATCTCTTTTCTGGGTTGGCATTTTCTCTGAGAAAGGGAAAGTTTTATTCATGGTTGAGTTCCCAGAAGACCTAGAAATCGTATGAGAAGACATAGCCAGAATGAGAAGAACCAGTTGAAGGTTGTGGTCCAGAACTGGAGAGTCATGTAGGAGCTGACTGTGGATTCCCAGAGGTGAACATCAACATTCTCATAGTTTGTGACAATATTATCTTACTGTTTTCCTTGTTTCAGAGCATACCCTTGACCTTTGATAGTATAAATGGGAGCACAGTTATTCTGCTGCTTAAAATCTTGCAGTGGCTCCATTGCATCTGACTAGAACACTCAATTCCTACTATGACTGGAGAAGCCTTACATTGCCATGTCCCTCCTAATTCTGCGACCTCATTTCACGTTTCCTTTCTTTCTACCACTCTCCAGTCACATCGACATACTTCAATTTCTTTGAATTTGCTAAATTCTTTTCTGCCAGAAGATTTTTCTCCATTTATTTATTTATATTTTACATCATTGTTCATTTTTGTACAATATATGCTTTCTCCTTTCATGTGTGGTCCCCATAAAACTCCCACCACTGATTCACCTGTGCACCATCACCATAGTCCCTTGTGCTCTTTTCTCCCCTGTTCTGATCCCTCTTCCTCCCCCTCCCCCGCAGAATGTCTCTGATTTATAGTTGCCTGTTAATTTTGGTTTTTTTATTTATTACTATTATTTTTTTTTCCTGATCCCTTATTTGGTTATCTTATAGTCCTCCTATAAGTGAAACCATCTGATATTTTTCTTTTTCCTCTTTTCTGCCAGAAGATTTTTGGCCATGCTGTTTTTCTTGCCTGGAAAATTATTTGACTACTACTAACAGGTTTTGCTTAAATGTCACTTCGTCAAAAAAGTCTCTCCTATTAGTCTATTTCAGAGTGCTTTGTTCTTTTCATAATACTTATAATTTGTAATTATATTTGTATTTGGGTTTAGGATAATATCTTAATTGCTATATTGGAAGATTTGTAAAGATAGAAAAGATAGTTGTTTTGTTCACCACAGAACCCCTGATAACTGGCACAAAGTAGGTATTCCAAATAATGTGTGTGTATGTGTGTGTGTGTGTGTGTTTGTATCTTAGGGTCAAGATAAGATAAACAGTTCAGACTCACAGCACGTACAGAACAGGGCCAGGAAATGAGATAAAACCAGGCAAATTGTCAAATACCAGGAGACTCAGTTTTTCAGAAATAAGGTTTTATGTCAAAGATCTGATAACCAGGGCAGAACTAGAAAATTTGTGTGCTCTAAATGAAGAGGTGGTATCCAGGTGAGCACTTAGAAAGGCTTCTAGCTTCAGATAGAGTTAGAATCTTAGCAAAATAGTAGGTATGCACCAGCAACAAGGAGACCACAAAACAGCTGCAGTGTCATGTCTCAGCAAGGAAGAGTCTTAGGTGACAGCATATGGATTTTATGGCAGTGATTCAGCTTACAAGACCTTTTCGAGGGCCTCCTGTAATAGTTACAAGGTTTGATGGGCTTCCATATCCCTTTTACCCTAAAGAACTATCTAGAACGCCTGCATTTGATCACTCACCTTGGCCGTGGAAACTCAGTCTGCACATCTCTCATCCCAGCTAGTGCATGCTGTGGAAACACTGCATGACAATTTTAGGTATTCACCATACAGTTTGCAATTATGACAGCTCCCTTCTGTTCCCAAAGGCATTTAGATTGGGTGATAGAACATTCTCATCTATTTTAAATGAGTTGTATCGGATTAAAAGATCCTGGGGCTGAAAAACCCACACGAGTCACAAAGAAAGAAAAAAATCATTTCAGGCTGCTTTGACAAAATGATTTTTGGCTTTGTAAGGGCTATACAGCCTTATCAGGGAAGAGAAAGAAAGAATGGCCTGGCATCTTACAAGGTTGATGAAACAGAGGTTGTTTGAAGAGGAAAGCTATACCTTTTTCAAATTATTTATCTTTCTTGGGTAAACCTATCAGCTTTGAATGAAAGGGTTACTTCATCATTATTGATCAGTACGTTTTCCCTCAACTGTTCCTAAAATAGAAAAGGACACAAAAACTAAGATCAGATCAGTCTAGTTTTTCCCCCCCATTTCTTCTTCTAATTCAGTATATATTTCAAATTTCTTCGAGAAGGTTTTTCCTATTCTGACATAAAATTGGTCCAGTAAAGTACTTCCCACATCCAGTGGCCCCAACTTTTGTCTCTGTGGACACTTTCTGGGGTGGCAGGGCCCATTGTAAAGAGAATAAATAGTAAGTCATGGACTAGGATGGACTTTTCCAGGCACAAGATTTTGTAGGAGGTCTACCATAGTAAAGTCAGAGCTGAGGGGGAGGAAAACAGCTCTTAAGGTTTGGCCCTGACTGAGCTTAAAAATCACAAGAGCTGGAAGCAGAGGGACAGACAGAATGACCTACCTGAGATCCCCATCCAGACATACTGAACACCGAGGACTGATGTGCACTGAGGGCCTCAGGCTGAGGGCAGCCACGCTGTGCAGCTTGACAGGTAAGCATAGAAACTCAGCACTGGCTCCCTGTGAAAACAGGTCTGAAGATGGTGATGGGATCACCTCATATTTCAGAAGAAAGGTGAAGGTGTTTAAGCAGAGGTAATGATACCTGTCTTAAGTTGTAGTTAATAAGGTACTGCAAGAATGGCAGGGATACTCAGTTTCATCATACACTAAACCAGAAAGGAAAGAGGAGATACAGCGATTGCTTCTGGAAGTGGCACATTATTTATTTGCTGTGGATTCATCAGAATATAATATTATGTGGTTATGGAATGTTTCTTAGTGAAAAGAAAGGTGTGAGAATGTGGATGCCTTCTTATTTTGTAATTTAATGCATGGTTCTTCAGAGCTAGAAAAAATTTATTTATAGGTGTATATCCATATCTAGGCACTTACAGTATGGTTTTTCTTTTTCTTCCCCCCTTTACTTCCTTCCCTCCCTCTGCCCAGCTGTTTCTGAAAACACTCCAGCATTTGATAACTGCCTTGATTCTTCCTTAGGGATGCAACAGTCATTTCTAGTGAGCAGTCCAGCTTATCAGGATGGAATTACCCAGAGGGTGAATAAATGAGAAAATAGCCAGGATCCTATTTTGAAGTTCTTTATTAAAAAGTAGGGACATCTCCCTCCTCCCTTTTATAAAGAGAACTCCCTCACACAGATAGTCCATCTGCCTGAGAGCTATCCCTTTCCTATAGCTTGTCTGGATGCTCCAAAGGGAATTTTCAACCTCTCATCCAAGAATAATTTTTTGGGGAAAAAAAATTTCCCAGCTATAAAATGACAACTGAGCACACAGTGTGCAGAGCTACTTGGAAAGTACAGTTTTTGCCAGCTTGGATAGCCCGGCCTAGACTATTTGAATTGAAACTGAGGCTTTATAAACCATGCTTTGTTGGACTCTCTGGGTGAGAGGAAATTTTTTAACCAAGAGCTCCTCATGGAAAACATTGTTTCTATAACAGTCTGAGGTCAAACTCTGGGGCTAGCTAGCATGAATTCCACTGGCAGCATACAATTGTCTTGAGGTTATGAAGGGAGAAAGGAATCCCTTTTCCCCGCTCTCCCCTCCAGATTAAGGGGCGGCCTGGATTCTGAAGAATTTTTCTGTCTCAGCCATTCTTGAAGTGTTCATAGAAACAGACAGTATAAATTGCAGCTGAGGTTGTCTTTGTGGTTAGAAAACTCTTAGACCTGAGGAAGCACTTTTTTTTTCCTTCCAATTTTCAGAAATATCTACCAGGTAGGAAAAGATACAGACTGGAGGCTCAGAGGAGCTTCAGGCCTCCAAAGAGCTTGCATTTGTGCTTTGAAAATGATAGAGCATCGTATGCTATGTTTTCCAAATGCAGTTATTTACTGTGAAATGGTCCCATTAGGACATTCTTCGAGTAGGTTGAAGTAAATCCTTAGGAGACTGCATGAGGAGGAGTTTTGAAAACAATGGTTTTCAAATCTTAAATAGTTAAGAAGAAACCACTCTTAGTAAGTTTGGGACTGAGAAAAATCCAAATGCAATGAACTGGGTAGGATGGGGGGATAGTCACCTGGGAAATGAAGGTAAAGAACCAAAGGAAAAATTTCTGACTCACTCAGCAAACCTCCTCTTTGTTTTCTTCCTCTGAAGAATTTTTCTGTCTCAGCCATTCTTGAGGTGTTCATAGAAACAGACAGTATAAATTGCAGCTGAGGTTGTCTTTGTGGTTGTCTTTCTGTGCCTGACTTATCTCACATATCATAATGTCCTTAAGGTCTATTCTTCTTGTTACCAAGTTCAGGATTTCTTTCTTTATTATAATTGAATAATATTCTAGTTGTGTGTGTGTGTGTGTGTGTGTGTGTGTGTGTGTGAGAGAGAGAGAGAGAGAGAGAGAGAGAGATTTTATTTATCCATTCACACACTGAGTGATTGGAGGAGGGAGAAGGCTCACCCAGTTAGATATATCTGGGGTTTCTGCACATACTGCCTGTGGGACTGAATTTAGTATCTGCCTCAAGAGCAAATCAATGAAAGATGGTAGAGATCCTCCCAGTAGCAGAGAGAAGGGCCATGTTCACTTCGGCTCCACTAGGACGCTGGTGAGATGTGAGCACTCATATACTTACTGAATGAAAATATAAGGAGAATGATGGGGAGGGGACTCTGAAAATGATTTGACTTACTGGCTTGAATTTTCTGAATTATGGCTCTGAAGAATCAAAGAAGTGGGCAGGGACTTACAAATATTTTGTTCTTTAATCTAAATTCACTCTCAGTTATATTTTAGCCTTACATAGTAAAAGGATCTTTAAAACTTAATTTGTGAGACCGCCAGATGTTAGTATTACTATCTTCATCTATTCTCTCCCATATAACCTCTCCTCCCCATCCCTACAGTTTGGGAGATGCGGCAAGAGTGGGTTCATAGAAAGAGTGAAGTGGATAGAGGTGAAGGGTTTGCAATGTCCCTTTAGGAGGTCTCTAAATAGCGCTTATCTTTTCTATTCCCTCACAATTTAGGACAACAACCAGAGTTTAAATTATTTTCATGACTGGCCACCATGTCTAGCACAGTGAAAGAAGTCCATCTGGATATTCTCAAGGATACTGAAGTAAGGATTATGTGCCTGAAGCACAGAAAGGGCAAAAAGAGTCAGTCAGAGGGGCTCATTGCCAAGCCCAGGCTCCCCTTCAAATGATCAGAACCAGAGGCTTTTCAAAGTCATACATGTAACCTAGACTGTTGTAAATCAAATGTAGGAAAGGTGGGGACATGGGTATATGCCAAGATTGGGGCCAGAGGCACAACTGAACTTGCAAGGGATTATTTCATCTCATACACTATGTTGATTTACATGTGATCATTAACACTCATTGCTGGCTTTATGTTTTTCATTTTTTCCCCCAGTTATATAAGGAAATGATTGATATTTAATGTGTGTTAGTTTTAGGTATATAGCACATTGATTTGCTGTATGTTTATTTTGCAAAGTAATCACAGTAAGGTAACATCCATCACTTCATAGTAATAGTAACAATTATTTTTTTTGTGATAAGAACTTTTAAGATCTACTCTTTTAGCAACTTTCAAATATACAATACATATTGTTAACTTTATTCACCATGCTTTACATTACATCCCCATGACTTATTTATGACTAAAATCTGTTCTATTTGGCCCTCTTCTTGCATTTTGCCTACCCACCACCTTCCACACTCCCATCTCATGTAATCTATTCTTCTCTGTATCTATGAGTTTATTTTTTTAAAGATTTCACGTATTGGTGAGATCATATTACTTTGTCTTTCTGTGCCTGACTTATCTCACATATCATAATGCCCTTAAGGTCCAGTCTTCTTGTTACCAAGTTCAGGATTTCTTTCTTTATTATGA
Organism: Talpa europaea; assembly: GCF_964194135.1. Taxonomy (NCBI): domain Eukaryota; kingdom Metazoa; phylum Chordata; class Mammalia; order Eulipotyphla; family Talpidae; genus Talpa; species Talpa europaea. Next base: position 43,105,300 of record NC_140074.1, read on the forward strand.
TTGAATAATATTCCAGTTGTGTATGTGTGTCTGTGTGTGTGTGTGTGTGAGAGAGAGAGAGAGAGAGAGAGATTTTATTTATCCATTCATCCACTAATGGACATTTAGGTAGTTAGGTTGTTTTTAAGTCTTGGCTAATGTGAATATTGCTGCAATGGCACTTGTTTTCCAATATCTTTAATACTTGGATAAGAAAGATCAAGATGTGACTTTTTTTTTTACTCTGGACTTGTAATGACTATGCAATTGTGTCACTGTTTTTAAATATGAAGTACAGATGATCTAGTAATAAAAGTTTCTCGGATTTCCTTTTGAAAAGAGAGCTGGGAGACTCACTGCATGAAAAATAAACAGTGGCTTTATACCTTTTTCAGCCCTTGGTCTTAGAGGTGGGGCTGAAGGGAAATTAGGGTAAGGGCAGGTGTGTGCCATTTGGTGTGCCTGCCCAGAATGAGGCTGGCAGGTCTGCACTTCAAGAAAGCTGACTGTGGATGATATCCTGGCATAAGAAGACTACTTTCCTCCAGTACTTCTGATCCACAAGAGGGAGGTAAAACAAGAACCTCCAAAATTAATCTGACTTGAAGAAGAACTAGGATATGATAGAGGAAAACTGAGGAAACCATCATTGAGGACACAGCATTCAAGATAGACCTAAGTGTCCAAAGACTCTTCTGTCAGATAGAACCGCAGCATCACTCACAATAGCCAAAACATGGAAACAGTGTCCATCAGTGGGTGAATGGATAAGCAAATGTGGTATATATGTACAGTGGGATATTATTTGACCTTAAAAAGGAATGAAATTCTGACATATCCTGTGACATGGATGGAGCTTGACAACATTATAGCTGAAGTTGCCTTGTTCTCCCTTTCACACACGCTGCCCACGCTGTGTCAAATGCTCTTGCCTCACCTATTCACTAATTCCACTTATTCTTTGATCTCTGAGAACCTTTACTAACTCCCAAGCTGGTCTTAGCAGCACATTATCCTGCGTTCCCTCAAGCTCAGACCTAACACACTGGATTGGTAAGGCTTGTCTACTTGTCTATGTCTCATACTAGAATATGGGAAAAATATGCTGCAGTTATCTGTGCTTGTGTTTTATCTATAAGTAAAATGGGGAGCGGTTCTCGGCCTTTGGCTAAGATCAAGTGTAGTGTAAGTAAAGAGGGACATTGAGGTATACTCGTGGGACTCATGGGTAGGGTAATAAGTTACTACATCAGCAACACTAGGAGGATCTCTGACCCACATTAAGTGCTCAACAAAAATCAGGAGTTATTTTTATACTTGAAGGCAGTGACCATTTTTGTCCTTTTTATGTCCTTAGAGTCGGTCCCAGACTGACACTGAGTAAACTGCCAAACCATATCTATTAAATACATGAAAGAAGGTCAAGATCTCTGGAAGAGCTAACTCATGGACTTAGGGGCATTCATGGCTCTGATAAGATTTCTGCAGCTTTGCAAATGTCCAGACTTACTCAAGCTGTCCTTTAATTTGTGGAGACAGCAAGGCCTTTGACCCCAGCTGAGGCACAACTGAATGGCTCTCTTATCTCAGTAGGCAGGAGTCTGCACCAAATACCAGAGGTCAAAGCTTGGAGAAAGCTAAGAGATATAGACCTGTATCTCTTCACTCAGAAATTCTTAAGAAAGACAGGTAGCTGCAAGAGGCAACATGTCATGTCCTGGGGAAAGAGTGTGTGCTTGGAGTCAGACATATCTGGTTTTATAGCCCAGCTCCATAATGTCACCGGTTGTAGTCTAGTTATTAGCCTGCTAGCCTCAGTATCTTCATGCATAAAATGGAAATGGTAGACTTTGAAGTTAGATGGGCCTAAATTAGAAAATTAGTTTTGATATTTACTAGCTGTGTGACATAGAAACAGTAACATAACTTCTGTAAGTCTCAATTCTACTCATTAATAAAATGGGCATGAGCATAATAATATCTGATAATAAGATTATCAAGCAGCATAAATGAGACATATGTAACAAGTTTTCATTTGTTAAGTGCTCAATAATGGAAGCCTTGCCATAAGTTATGCCACAAATGGTGCCATAAATTATTTATTGAAATATAAAAATAAAATTTATTTTAAAAAAAAGAAAAAAATTATTTATTGAAATACAGCAACTTTACTTGATAAAAAGATGATTGATTTGTTGAGCAGAAGCTTAAAGGCATGTCTTCCTAAATTTAAGCAGCACACATTCCTCTTAGGAGAATTTTATTACAAGAATGGCAACCCAAATGGAGGCACAGATATCATACTTGTTTTAACTCTCTGTAAAATTCAGAATCATTTTTAATATTCTGTTTGCCCTAGTAGTTTTTAGTTAAAGTGGTTTATCATATGGAGGGACACTTCAGTGACCATCTTCTCCTTAATAAACCATATCTTTAGATACAACATTGTGCAATATGATTACAGACCATTACAGTGTTCTACTTACTACAAAATGCAATGGAGCAAGTGATGCTAATATTGGGACTTTGCCCAGCGCAGTGGAATCTCAATAATACTTCCCATTAGCAAGTGCCCAAGAATGGTTGTAGAATCTCATGGCCATTCTTCAGACTACATTTTTGCATGTTTCGTGTTTTGCAATCAAGAACCCTTAAATTGTTCTCTTTTCAACTGCTGGATTATATTTCATCTTGAGATCACACTGAGGGAGGGAAAAAAGTCTTTACTGAAATTTTTGGTTTAGCTGCTTCACATTCCTCTGCTTTACAATGGAATATCTTGTTTATGTCTCTTGGTATGTAAGGGTAGAATATTGTATATGTCATAGAACCTGATCAAACAACAGTGTGGTGCCATTGAGTATTTTATTGCCACTAAAGTGAGTGCATCAATATCACCATACAACTTAATTTATAATTCCAGTGTTTCAATTAGAATATGTTTGGGACACAATTTCTAAGACAGAATAAAAAGAAAGTGCAAAGATATCTTTGCCTTAGGACCCTGATGACCAAGTAAAATGATCTATCCTGCACACTGATTACCCAGACTTTTTTTTTTTTAATGATAATTTCATATTAATGTTTTAGTGTCCTAGGCCCTGCCTTTACCAGTTTCTATGAAGTGTCCTGTCTCCAAACTTGGGATATCCTACAGGCAGAAAGGAAGTTCAGAACAAAACCAAACCTTTGTCCAAGAATGCTTTTGTTTATCCAGATATTTCCTTAACAAGCTCAATGTGCAGCACCAGTGCCAGGACCTGGGGTTTGAAGGTGACAAATGTGGCATTCATGAGCTTTGAGGATCTTAGTGGAGATGCACAAATGCTATCAGTTCGAGTATGATATTATGTGTATCGGATGAACTTCAGAAGTGCTAAGAGAGTACACAGGACATGATAAAGAGGAAAACTGGGGAAATCATCACTGAGGACACCACATTCAAGATAGACCTGAGTGTCCAAAGGCTCTTCTGTCAGACAGAACCACAAACAGTAGTAATATTAGTGTCCTTTTGCAAAATATATCTTAGTCTCATGAGGTGGACAGGACGGGTAGTGTCATTGCAATTTACAAAAGAAATCATGTTCAAAGAGACAGAGTGATTATCTGAATTCTCATGAGTCCGTAAGGGTAGAACTGGGACAAGAGAGAAGATGAGGATCTGAATTTGGTGCCTGTTTGGTCAATGTGCTTCCACACTTAGTACTTGTGAGAGGATAGAATCTAAGTGTGATATCACTCTTGCAACCTCCTCTTAAAGTGCCCTATTAAAAACACAGGAAGAAGAGGACCCTAGTTTGGGCCAACCCAGTCAGATTCCTTCCACTTGGGAATTCCTCAGTGGGGAGAAGGTGAGAAGGGTTTAACCAGGGTAGAAATGTTCTGACAGTTACACAACTCCCTTCCCTGTCTCAGCCATCAGCCCCTGGGGAGAGTGCCACTGGGGTATCTTAGAGCAGCCTGACACTCTAGCAGCAGGATGAACATACTCATAAGCAGGCTGCTTTATCTTTATGTAGATTGTTTTATGAGCCTTACAGCAGCTCTGTGATATAGGTATGACAGGATTTTCTTATATAGGCAAGGATGGTGAAGTGCAGAGAAGTTAGATGACCTGTCTATAGAACAAATATATCAAAACTGGGTCTGGAATTAAAATATTTGCTTATTTGACTGAAATTCAAATATTCACCTATATGACTGGCTTTTAGTTAGCTGAGAGATATGGTGTTGCTTCATCTTGTGCTGCACCTCCCTGTCAGTGATAAGCTAAACCCATGAGCAAGCTGATTTCGTTGATATTCATTGTTCCTGTGCTTTTAGAAAACATATATAAACTGGTCACAAACTCAAAGGAAATTACACTCAGATTTACACTCTCTCTTGAAGTGTGTCTGTTTGTCATTTCTTTCGCCGACTCCCTGACCACCCTGCACGCTTCTCTCAACCCTGAGACGGTCTCATTGTCTACTGCTGTGCTGGTCCGCGGCAATCTTGGTTCCTTGAATTCCTTTGATAGGAAACCATGCCGTTTACTCTATAATTGAATCAAGGTTTAAAATGAAATTTTAATCTGCTTTCAGTTTTTGCCTCCCACAAATCACCTACATGCTATCTTTTCCTGATAGCAATTTTGGGAAGTAGGGCATGGGGAGTGGGTACTATACACCAAGATTTTGAAGGAATAGGAGAAGGGAGAAAAAGGAAAATGTCCCTTCTGTTGAGATTCTGAAAACAGGCACCTAGCATCCTACACACTTCCTCATGACCTCCTCTTCCCTATAATCTACCTGTTTTCTATTCATATATTCCATGTTAGCAGCTCTTCCTCAAACATGATTCTGTTTCTCCAGCTTGAACCTTTGTTCATGCTGCTACTTCCAGCAACTCTACTTGTAAACATGATGCCATTTTTTTGAAGATTTATTTATTGATGCATACAAGAACTAGGGTACAGGCCAGAGATGCGGGGGATGAGAGAATTCACCAGAGACAGAGTGGGGAATGAACAGGCAGACTGACTGAAATACACTGCTGAGGGGAGCTTCGGGCGAGACAGGAGAGGTCTGCTTCGCCATGTGGCTTGCTCTCTGGCTGGCCAGGGATTTAACTTGTGCTGCAGAGGTTGCGGATTGCTTCATAGTGTGGTGCTTAACCCCTTGCACTTCCAGGGAGGCCCCATGATGCCATTTTTGTAAGACAATTCCAAGTCCTCCTTGATGCTCCTTCCTGGGTTCATTCTCTTTTTGTTTTGACTTTGATATAAAGGATCTGATCTCTTTGGATGCTTCTTGGCACTTGGTGTATTGTTTCTTGAGCTAGAGTTGAGTAGTGTTTTATGTAAGGGCAGGACCGCTGTCTCAGTCTTTCTGGCATATAGTAGAAAGGGCACATACACACAAAGTTTGTATAGTAGGTAAGTGCTCAATGAACAGGAACCATCCTGTTCATTGATGGAATTCATGATGATATATAGGATCATCCCTGCTCTGTGGAAGATCCAGCTATCAGGCCATAAAAAGCACCTGGAAGTTAGAGGAGGAGCTCTGTGGCCTGGGTGAGCTGCTTGGGCCATGGAGAAGGTTTGGGTGGAGAAGGCTCAGGTCCAAACAGTGGGCCATCTGTTGCCTCTTCTCCAAGTCCTCAATATACTCTGTTGACTATTGCAGTTACTGTTGACTTAATTGGCTGTAGTGACCTGTCCAGAATATGGTAGTAAAGGGGAGAGACCTCTATGACTGTGATTTCCAGTTCTATAGAGCAGCTATTCCAATTCCAATGCTCTTCACTTGTGAACACATTGGTTTCTTTGCATCCAATCTTTAGAAATCTCTGACTCATATAAATAAATTTATTATTCAACATGACCTGTAGTGGATGAGAAAAGGCCATGTAAGGTGTAGGGGTTTCTGTGTGTCACAATGGATCCCAGGATCTGATAAATGACAGCTTCCTTCTGTGATGGGAATAGGCCTGTCCTGAATGAAAGTTCATTGTCGGGGCCTCCCCTAGTGGCACAGCGGTTGAGTGCTGGGCTGTGAAGCTGTCCGCAGCCTCTGCAGCGCGGGTTCGATCTCCAGCCGCCAGCAAGGTTCCCACATGGTGCGCAGACCTCTCCTGTCTCACCCGCTGCTCCCCTCAGCAGTGAATTTCGTCAGTCTGCCTGTTCTGTTCCCCGCTCTGTCTCTTGTGAATTCTCTCACCTTCCTGCTCTTCTAACTGTACCCAGTGCTTGTATAAATAAATAAATCTTTTTAAAAAAAAAGAAAGAAAGTTCATTGTCCGGGTACTGTTGGCTGAGCACCTAGCGTGGCTTAGTGTGTGTGGGATTCACTGGGAATGTGAAATATGCTTGATATACAGCTTCTCTGAGAGGACTTTATGTGCGGTGTGATCCAGGAGTGCTGCATACCTGATGTTGGCTTCTTGCATAGTGCATCTGTCTGAATAAAAGTCTTTTGGGCACTTAGAACCTTTGGTGGTATGTGTGTGTGTGTGTGTGTGTTCGGGTGGGGGTAGGAGATGCAAGCTTGTAAGTATCTGTGAAGAGTGGGTGCCTGTAACATCAAGTCAATTCACAGAAAACACTGGGCTTTAGAGTAATAAGAATGGGAAGTAAGAGCAGGCCTCATGGTAAATAATTTTCTATACTCAGTTCACAAATTTGACTTTCCGGAGACTTTGAGACCCTGTTCCTTGTCCTGTCTTCAGCAACTAATGATATTGTTGCAAATGTCAAGGCTGCAACAAGTTCAGTTTTGTTGTTGCAAGGGAAGACTGATAAGAAACAGTGAAGAGTCACTAATAGCTTTGGAAAGAAAACATGACAAGGTGCATATTACTGGAGGCAATTACATGCAACTCAGGGACATTCAGTAGACTCACTGCTGACTTTAATGACCCAAGAATCCACTTGCCCTTTTCGTTTTCTCTCATATATCCAAGCAATGAAAATATCGAGGAAGTTATTGTAACTATAAATTGAAGCACAGTTTCTTTTTTAAAAACATAGTTTATTTTATCCTGTGACTTCGAAAATGGCTCATTACGCTTTGATTCAAAGGGAGAACAGAACTGAAATAGCAGGACTCCTTCACTTTGTCTGGTTTATTTGGCACCACACCACTCAGGCACCAGCTCAGGATGGGTGGGTTTTTACAGTACAATTGGAGTGGAACTAGTTTCACACTCAGTTGTCAGAAAGTCTCAGAAAACTGATGACTACCTGTAATCTAATTCATGTTAATTATGAAGACTTTGCAAAAACTTTCGTAAATTGAATGAGAAAATACTCATAAAGTAACAAATGTGGCCGCCAGTTATTCACATCAGTAGGGCCTTCATTTTTAAAGCAACTGCTGTCCCCTGTGGTCTCTTTTGTTGCACTGCTTCACAGTATCTCTGTGAGTGATGCTGGCCCTCGGCTCATCTCTCACTCATTCTCGGGAAAAGTGTCTGAATTATCTTATAGGTCAAACTCTGGTACTACGGCACCTTTTAAACAAAGTCTATTGTAGAATTTGTGACATTTATCCAGAGACAGAGTATGGATTTGTTATTTGAGGAAGAGCAAATGGAGGTAGAGAATGCCAAAGATAAACTTTCAGTCAACATGCATTTAGGGGGTGGAAGAGCAAGAAAACATCAGAGCAGGAAGGCAGTGAAAGGGAGGTATGTTTTGCCCCTTTTCCTGCATGAGAAGCAATAACAAACTGATCATTCTAGACTATTAAAGCGCCCCAGTGCTGATAGGATTGGATGCTAGGGTTATTTAAATTCTACAAATAAGTGAAATGATGTGACTTATTTCCCTTAGCATAATCACCTTATGAAGCACCCGTTTTGTTTCAGAAGGCATTATTTCATTATTTTTATAGCTGAGAAGTGTTCCATTGAGTATGTATTCCACAGTTTTCTTTATTCAGTCTTCTGCCATTTGGCATTTGGGTTGGCTCCTTGACTTAGCTTTTGTGGATAATGCTGCTATAACCACGAAAACATGTAAATCTCTTCACGTGAGTGCTGTTACATTCTTTGGGTAAATACCTAGCAGAGAACTGCTGAATCATATGGTATTTCCATTTTTTAAAAGGAATCTCCATAATGTTTCCCATAGAGGCTGCAGCAGATTACATTCTCACCAAGAGTGGATAGTGTTCCTTTTTCTCTACATCCTTACCGGCATTTTTCATTTCCAGTCTTTTTGACATGGGTCATTCTCACCGGAGTGGGGTAATATCTTATTGTCGTTTTGATTTGCATTTCCCTTTTAATAAGTGATGTTGAGTGTTTTTTTTTTTTATGTGCATGAAACTGACAGGTGTAGCAAGAATAATTCTTAAAGTTTTTTTCTTTTTTGAAAAATATACCATTACTTGAAGGAATGAGGACGGGGCACAGTGAATAGAGGAGATGATAGGGAAAGAAGGGGGATAGGACATCAGCACAGGAGTTTTAGTGGAGGATGAGTGAAGCAAGTGCACATATGGTTATATAAATGACTGACAATAAAATAAAATGAAATGTGAAAAAAAAAACACAAAGTAATTGCTTAAGTACAGGCTTCAGTTCTGATTATAGCCAAAGAAAATTAAACGGTTTTCTAAAATCTTGTAGAAAAAAAAAATCATCAGTGTTTCCCCTCTAATTGTTCTTAGTCTCTTTACTCTTTCTTTGATAAAGAAATACTAATGGTATCAAGCAAATGAAATCCAAGAATACAGCTAACAAATGATGTGCAAAATCTATACAAAGAAAACCGTTGTTTGTAAATAAATAAAACTTAATCGAATGTCACTAAGCCCTAAATAGACAAACATAACATTGTCTTGTATAGATTGACTCAGTATTATAAAGTTGTTGCTTCTCCCTAACATGAAGTATAGGCTCAGGAAAAACACCAAATCTTAACAGTGTTTTTTTGAGAAACTTGTCAAGCTAATTCCAAATTTAAAAGAAAAGAAAAAGCCCCAAGAGAACCAAGACTCTGCTCAAGAAGGAAACAATGGAGGGCTTTGCATTACCAGATAACCAGGCAAAAATTATTATAATTAATATAATATGTAGAGTTTTAATTAACATAGAGTTATAAATTAAATTAAATAAGGAGAATAGTTAGCTCTGAAACAGATCCACATTTGGGACTTGGTATGACAGGTAACATTGCAAATGACTAGGAAACGTGGCAGTATTCAATAGATAGTGCTGAGACAGTTGAAATTGATTATTCATGTGGGAAAAAATTAAACTTGATTTCTGCTCCACACCATAAAGAAAATCAATTCTAGTTGAATTAAGTCATATATTTGAAAGGCAAAAGTTTTTATAGAAAGTGTAGGACAATTCACATCTTTGGGTAAGGAAACATTTTGAAATAAGACACAGAAACCACTACATTGTTTTTAGCTCTACTACATTAAATTAGGAACTTCTGTTTATTAAAGAAACCAATGAATAAACAAAAATACAAGGAGATGACATTTGCCTTACATATAACTTCAGTGGGATTAATTTCTGGTTGTATAGAGAATCCTTACAAATCAATTTAAAATGAGACTGTCAACCCAACAGAAGGGGGGAAAGACATAATACTGTAGAGGTGACATGAATGGTAAGTGCATGTAAGAGAAGATGTTTAACTTTATTTGTTGGAAGGAAAATGCAAATTGAGACTCCTTTTATAATGTTCCAAACCTTTGGTGTGCTGTGGTCACAGACACCTGAAGAGGTAGAAACCTATATTTCTGAATCATATGTAGTGTTGTAAACCACTGTTACTTTAATTAAAAAAATTAAAAAGCCAAGTGAAAGTATATTTTATATTGCATATAAATAAATACATGTGCTAAACCTATCTGGTAAATAAATGATTAACACCAGTTTTAGTGTAGTGTTCAACTCTGGAGGGAAATGCATAGGAAAGGGAGGAACAAAGTACATAGGTGGGTTCAGTGCACAGAGAAAGCTTTAGTGTTTAGTTTACTGGTGGGTTCATAATGTTCATTTTATCATGATATGTCATAGTACACAGTTCTGCTACATACATTTAGTATATAGCAAATATTAAATAAATTTTAATTTCAGGAAAAATGTGAAAGAACAGATGCTGGAAACAGATTTCTACCTGCTTCCCTACATCTCCAATTCTAAATTTGAGGGTGGGCCCTTTGAAAGTAAGTGACAAACACCTTGTGCCTTATGTATTGTATTTTAGGGTACCAGGTAGAACACAGTCCAATTCTCCTGACTTCCTGGTCTCATTGTTTATTGAAGGAAGCAAAGAGAGGAATGTGAATAGATTGTTGTTGCAGAACTGAACTTACAATGAACATAAAGAAAGGTCCCTTATGCTATGTAGTGTACCTAGCACCACATGCAGATGAGTGTTTAATGGATGCTTTCTGATGATGGCAATGATCAGCAAAATAATCCATTTGAGAGAAACAGTTGGCTTATGCTGGCAGGATCATGAAACCCATTAAGATAAATTTTGGGGCATTTGGTTAATGTCATACAGGTTTACAAAGTTTGGGCTGTGGGCTTTCTTGGTTTTTATGCTTGAGATTGCCCCTGAAGTCTAAGCAAGCTATGCCATGAACACCATGCCTCCAAGGATTTTTCTTCTTTGGTGATTATTGACATATGAGAAGACTTCTGTACTATTGCCAACTACCTCTCCCTCCCTGCAGGCCCCAGAGTCCAGGGGGGAAATAGAATGAGTTGGAAAAAGACAGCACTCTTTTGCTGATTTCCTGGTGTTGCAGAATTCTCAGCAGAGCTTTGAGGAGAGGAAAGGAGAGCTTTATTTCTTTTTCCAAAGGAAAGTGGAGCATCCTCAGGCTAGTTTATGGAAGGAAAAGGACTCTCTTGAAATGCACCTCTACGGGTAAAACCATCAGGGTAATGTGTCTGAGCACTACTATAGTTCCTTTCCCTGGGACTTGCAAGACTGCCTGCTACGTTAGTTTTGGCATCAGCTGTTGCTGGGAAGTCAGACTATCAAAGGAAGAAATGGAAAACCCTTCCAAAAATGAAGGTATTGATTTGAATTTAATAAATGATATAAATAGGGACCTCTGACTCTACTTTTTAAAACAAAAAGGAAATGAGACAAACAATGACTTTAGAGATAATGTAACAAGCTTGATTGTTTTTATTTGCTGGTGTTTAGTTTTCCTCTAATTTCATCTTCATTCCTAATTTTACTTCTAAAATTTTACTCCTAAAGTTACTTCTGGGTAACTCCTATTCAGCTTCTTTCAGCCTTCTGTGGCCTTGTTGAGAAACCCAGATTTGTATGTCCTTGAAGTCCTCAGGTCAGAGTTCAAGGATCTTTCCTTTATGATTGTTTCTGGCTTTTTTTTTTTCTCATCTGAACAATGTATTTAGCAGCAAACCTTGTTCTGCCTGTCGATTCTGATTGTTACTGAGATGTGTTATTTTAATGCAGGACATGATACAACAGTGATCTTTGAACTCAATTTAATCCAATTTGTTCATGTAGAGTCTCCTTTATAAAAAAAAATGATGAAAACATAAAAAATATAGTGTAATAAGATAAACCACATAGCAGAAATGTGTGAATCAGAAAGGATTAAATAGTACTGAATACCTGGCATGGAGCCCACTGTCATGGAGCCCACCTGGCATGGAACCCACTTTTCACTGTGCAAAGTGAAACATGACATCACTGAGCTCTGATGAGCTGGATTCAAATTCCAGTTCTGCCATTTACTAGCTGTGTGTCCCTAATTAGTGTTTTATATGATCTCAAGATTTGGTTTTGTGAATCTGCAAAATAGGTAAAATATCTAATGGAGATATTGAGGGGATTAATATAAATATAAAATAAATATGTGTAAAGAACCCATAAAATCATGATACATAATTGCTAATATCATCCATTTGTCTGTCATCCATTCATCATCATCACCATCATCTACCTGTTCATCCATCCATCCATCCATCCATCCAGCCAGCCAGCCAGCCAGCCAGCCATCATTTTATCACTCATTTTCTCTCTCCCTCTGATGTCATACATCAAATTTCATAAATCATTTATTACTATTTAATTTTCCATGGTTTTGTAAATTTTGTTGTATGAAAATATAGTCTATATAATAATATTTTGAAAGGAAAGACTGTATCTTATACTTGTTATTCCCTTTCTTTCCTGTAAAACATTGGTTATAAAGTTTACAGTCAGTAAGCATCTGTTGGTTTTTACTTTCCATGAGAAAGTCTTGGGTTCTCATTTACTACTTTTTTTCTCAGGAATGCTTTTTCATCCCTGTTAGGCTTTCATTTCCTCTTGATTTCAATGATGATCAAAATGTTGCATTTGATTGGACTAGGACCCTGTACTAACTGCTTTCATGATAATGAGTGTCCAGAATTTTCTGAGTGGTTTTTACAGAATGGAGGATACTTTGGCTACTGCCCTGTTGTATACATCATTGGACTCCATTGAAGCTGGATCCAACGAAAAGGGGGAAAATGGCAAGTGGATTTGCCTAATCTAAATTCTAGGCAATCAGGACTGCTGCTGGATAGTGACTCTCAGCAGGTGTGTGGGAACACACCTCCTTGTAGGGAACTTGGAAACTTTTCAAATCCTCAGGAGTCCCAGACTGTTTATTGTGCATAAAGGTGGTCCTCTTTCATTAGTGAAAGATGTGAGAACCCCTTCCCTGCCCCCTGGAGTAACTCTGCATTCAGAGAAGGCACAGGGAACTATTATGTCAGTTCAGATACATTGGCATTCAGATCTTCCCACAGATCCAGCCAAGCCTTAATGAGATGACTTTTTCTAAGCTCTGAAGGTCAATTCTCCTTTGAAAGCATGGTAACATGGCCTTCCCCATTGCCTATGAGTTGGTTCCCAGAAGAGCTGCCATAGGAACTGCCGGCCAGCTGGAGGGAAAAGCGACCCTCTTGAATTGTCTTAAATTGTATTTTCAAAGAGGCTCACCACACACACTTCTCTGTGGCACCCTAGCTGAAGCCATCACAGCTTCCCTAACAGTTTTATATCTCATATATCATTTAATACTCATAACAAGTCTACCAGGCAGACATGATTACCCCAACTTTACAGAAAAGAAATTCAAAGCTAGTAAATACTGAAATCAAAACATAGTCTTTCTGACTTCAGAACCCATACTTCCCCCTTCCCCCCAGTGGGCTAGGCTGTCATCAGTCCAAAGTATAGGAATTCTGTGTTTATTAAAAAAATCATTTAATATTGCAACTACTACATTTAGTCAGCATTCATTTTGGGGGTTGCATTTTTTTTGGTTTGGGGTGCCATATGACAAATAAATCCAAAGGTATTTTGGAAAGCCAGAAGTTGGAAGCTTATTTAAAGAAGCAATGGTGTATTTAGACATACAATAACTTAGCAATGAAAAACCAAAGCAGAATGGCAGAATGTTTGTGTTTGCACATTAATGCTGACTGTTGGGACCTACCGACTCACGTACACTCTTCTTCCAGATGGTCTTCTCAGATCCCCAGTAGATGAAAATTCATTACTCATGGGACTTCTGTAAATAAATCTATGGTCTTCTGTGTAAAGTGAATATTGTATTAATGAAAGTGAAGAGAAACAAAAGAGAATGAGAGCTTTTAATAAAAGCCCAAAGCATATGGCATTTCTTTATCCTTAGTTAGTCAAGTGTGGGGGCTATAACATTTGAGTATCAGATTTTTAAGTGGGATTGCTGAGTTTCCCCTCACTCCCATAATTTGTTGTGATTCTTGATAAAACAGCCAGATTTTCAGGAGAAGTTCTTAAATTATAGATGTTGTAATTTTCAAGTTCAAATAAAGTTGAACAGATAATTTGAATTGTTGGGTGATGCATTATACTCTTGGATGAACACAGTTCTTTCTCATGTTGCTCAGCACAAACTACTATGAAGCTGAGAAATGATCTGAAAAATAATCACATCAAGTCAGGAGCAAAAAATTAAAAACAAGATTGCTGATGAACATTAAAATATGAGTTTACATAATTCTTACTGGAAAGAAAAAACCTTTAAAATGCTCTGAGATTTACTTTTTAATAAAATTTTAAAATTGTTGTTAGAAGCCATATTTGGGATAGCTAAAAGTTATATCATTGTCATTACTAAATTTCACTATGGATACTTTTTTTTCTAGTTTAAATTGAGGCTAATAAACATTTTTTTCCCCTGTTTCAGCAAAGTATCTATCTATTAAGTTGGTAAACATACCGGTTTTTTAGGAAGACTCCCTGAACAATCTTTTAGGTTCTTGCTTCTAACATAGACAGGCCTAGAAAACATGCAACAACTGATTTTTTTCTAAGTCTACCTGGTCACGTAGGTATAACTTTAGTCTTCAAGTGATTTTGGAATTTGAGATGCTATATAAAATTGTCTAAATTGGCAGCTCCAACCACATAGTTGAGAATAATGTCATATGAATAAGTATACTCAGGGCAAAATGAATCAGGCATAACTGCTAGAACTACTATAATTTTCAGACATATTCTCACCTTCCTGATAATTAAAATCTGCTCCTTCAGAAGCCCATTGTTTACAATTGATCTTCTAGAGTCATAACAATTTAGTTTTCTTATATTTTTCTGTATCCATTCTTAGGGTCATTAAAAAGACCCACACATCTATTGTCAGCCATAGCTTAGCTTGGATTCAAATCTACTGTTCTTTTTGCTTTTCTCTCCACATCCTTGCTAAAAGAAAATACCAAAACTCCACTCTCCAAACCCTTCCTTCCATGCAAAAACTTTTTTTAAAAAAGGTAAATAAACTAGAAGGATTGAGGAAACACATTGTGTTGAGTTTGGAATCAAAGCATGATAGTGGATTTAGTGCCTATTATTCAACTCTGTGGATATATTGAAGACATTCACATTTACATGTAAATCAAATTGTTTATGGTAGCCAGGCCTAATTAATTAGGAAGCAGTAGAGTAAAATCAAATTTAGCAGGTCCTGCTGGTCTCTTCAGATACCGTAACTTTTTATAAGATATTCACAGGAATGTTATTCTGTGATAGTGCTTCTGGCACATCTTTCTGATGTTTTGATAAGGAGACAATATAAATTCCATTCAATATAAATTCTATATATCACACACACACACACACTCCCTGTAGACAGTTGCTCAAATGTTTTCAGATGCACATGTTACTTTAAACATACTTGTAGACAACAGAATTGAACTGGAACCTAAACTCCCATGGCAGCCTGCTTTGTCAGCTGTGGGATTAGGGGATCATCTGATGCAGAATTGGAGTCATGGCTGATAGAGGCCTGATGTTTCAATTTGGGTTGCTGAGATCCTGTCTCTAGGTTGTCACATTTATGACTGAATATGGTGACACTGAATGTTGCCACCTTTATGCCACTATAGATGGCATCACACCAGGGTGGGGAAGTGGAAGAGTCCTGTTTTGATCCAGTACCATTATACACACGTGCATTTAAACCAGACTTTATCAAAAATCATGGGAGAAGGGGCCTCCCTTGTAGCGCAAGGGGTTAAGCATAGCATTGTGAAGCTATCCCCAGACTCTGTGGCATGAGTTTGATGCCCAGCCAGGGAGCAACCCACATGGCACAGCAGACCTCTCCTGTCTCTCCTGCTGCTCTCCTCACCAGTGTATTTGAGTCAGTCTGCCTGTTCTGCTCCCTACTCTGTCTCTGGTGAATCCTCTCACCCCCTGCACCTCTGGCCTATACCCCAGTTCTTGTATGCATAAATAAATAAATCTTTTAAAAAAAATCATGGGAGAAGGAAGCACTTTACATGTGTAGAGGCAGATGGGCCACATGGACTTGGATAGGCTTTTAGATGTTCTCTCTGGAAGAATAGTTTGTTCCTAAATAGACAGAATAATTCATTTTTGTTCTGCTCTTCATTATTTAATTCTTTATTTTGGATTTTGGGTATTTGAAGTTGAAAGTACCTATTTGGGTGTTAATTTACTTGCTAGAAATATCAAATAGGCACTTGTATTGAAAAAATAAAAATGATTGATTATTGCATACAGTTGAGTAACTTCTTTGATTGTGGTCATGTGGACCCAGGCTGGAATCAATAGAGAAGGAATCTCAAACTCAATTTCTTGAGGGATTTAGCCTGTAAGTAAGTGAAGTAGGTTGAGTTCAACGCGTCTTATTTAAAGGAGACCCCACTCAATTCTGGAAGTTATGGCCATCTGCAGGAATTTTGGCCTTGCATGATAAAATCTTTTAATTTTTAAAGGGAATTCCTATATCTGCCACATCTTATCCCCCTACTAATTCAGTATTTTTTTATGACTCCCACTCTTCCTTTAAAACTTTGTTCCAATATTATCTGCTCTGGAAAACTTCTTAACTCCCATGGAGAAAATGAATTGCTTTGCACCCACTCTCATACTTATCGCATGTTGTACAGTATTGATTGCACTTCACTAATGATGTAGTAATTATGTTTAGCATCTGTCTCCCCAGCCATACAGTGAACTGCTCAAGTGCAGTCTCCATGTAGGCGCCAGATGATGCTGAATGTTTGAAATAGGCTTATGGAGGCAGGATTTGTGTGGAAAGCTCTTAGGTTCTTACAGTTGATTTGGTGGTTTGGCAAATAGTGGAAGCAGTGAAGAAGTAGGGGGTAGGTCCTAACAAATTCTCTTTCTGTTTTTTAATGCCACCTACTACATTCCTTTCCCAGATAGCATTTCACATCTGACCCTGTCCCCTGCCAAGCTATAACCTGAATAAATACTACATTAGACTATGAATTTTTAAAGGCAGATTATTGCCATTGTTAATCTTGGAACCCTGAGAGTCTAGTACAGTGCCAACAACATAACTCAAAAATGTTGTTATGGATGAGAAAAAAGAATGAACAAATAATACATTCATCAAATTTCTTTGTCTTTGGGACATCTATCTGAGAGCAGCCTGTAAAACAGTGTGAATCTGAGCAAGCAATTGGAGATACAGGTCATGAAAGAGAGGGGAAGAAAAGATACCAAGATATGAATAGTTTTCACATCATTATTTCCTTGGGGGCTGCATTTAACTGGAACATAAATCTGACTTGCTGAACAAGACCAGAGTGGATGTTTTGTTGACTGATTATTTTTACACTTAGTAAAAATTGATTTCTAGAATCCTATTCTTTATTTTATAAGTTGCAAATATCTGACCAAAATATAAACCACTCTGCATTACTCTTCTTCAGTTACCTCATCGGTGAGATGGAATCAGTGACACTTTTCACATAGAAATTTAGAAAGTCATTTTGAGTACTCTGGTAAGGGAAGGATATCAGGACCGGTGATTATGCTGTCCTCCCCAAACCCCAATTTGAAAATATGACTGTGATATTTGCCTCAGAACTGAGTTAATGCAACATAGAACATGTTTTCCTCTGAGGCAAAGCATTTTGCTGTACATAGCAGACTATGCTCACTCCTTAGCATGAATCATAAACAGTTATTTCTCAAACCACATCACTCCCATTATGAAAGACATTATTGGATTTTCAGTCTTGGGTGGGGAAAGGAAAAGTAGCTTGCAGACACAGAGCAAAACAAAACATGGTTGTCAATTTCTGGTACTTGGACGATGAGTTAGTATTACTCACTGCTACTAGGAGTAGTAATTACATTATAATATTGTCCCTTTTGTACCCTAAAATAGAATCCTATGAGTAAAGGAGGGGTGACTTAATGGTCTGCTACATTCAATCTGTCTGGATTTTCACGGTTTTTAAGTTCCAGTAAAAGGAATTTAATTACGATATAGTAATAAAATAATATTGCAACAATCATAAGTGAATTCAATTTTCCCCTAGTTTGCTGTACTTATAAGTGCGCTTCTATGAGACTCCTTGTAGGAAATGTCTGTAAATATCTGTAAATATCTGTAAATCAGTGTGAAGCTCCAGTTATAGCCACCTCTGCCAGGTACAATCTTGTGAACCTGAATTTACATACTCCTTAATATAGAACAATAAATAATTTTCTTGGTAAAAGAAATACTTGGATATTTGAATAGATTTCCATATCTTCTTGTTACTATTATTTTTAATTTAATTTTTGATCTGAGATCTCTTTCACTTATTCTCCCACAAGCCTTGTGTGTTGGGTAAGTGTGCGAGTGTTTTCTTTTATACTTAGAGAGATTAACCACAAAACATCAGTTACTTGCGTCAGGTTACCCTGATTGTTAATGTCATAATCAGGTGAACCCAGGATGGACTCCCAACTGACAATAGATGTTGAAAGTTGTAAGGATTGAGGGCATAGAAACTTGTAGATAGCGTCTTTGTATATGGAATAGTCCAGGAACATTGTTGCTTGGAAGCTAAAGGATAGAAATATGATCTAAACAAGCCTTCTGCAGAAAAATCAAAGTCCGAGATTAGTCCATGTGGTGATAACTGTCCCCACAAATTAACAATTAGAGGCTGCTGATAACCTTAGGTTCCTATCAGATCGGTGTCCAGGAGACTAAGAATGAGTAGCAGCGGAAAGAGACAAAGACAAAGAGAACAGGCTTATAGCCTGCCTCTGTCCAGGTGTGCATACCTGCTCAGGTTAATTCACTTATAATTAAGTGGGGAAAACCATGAGTTTTCTCACTGCAGTGACTTTATTTCATGTTACAGACCAGCTGGACTCCCCATATTTTTCAAGAGAATCATCAACCATTGTTAAGCAAATAGATGGCTGTTTTTACTGTGGCTTGGACTATGCTGTGAGGTGTTGCTTGTTAGAGAAACATCTTTTAACTTTTGATGTTAAGGCTTATATTTTAAACTGCTATTTGTTTTCTTGATTGATGGCATCTCTCTTCTGGATTGGCAGTCACATGGTTTCTTTTCTTGTATTTTTCTGTATAGATTGTGGTCTCTTCATTTTAACTCCCAGAATCTTACAGAGTGGATTTCATCAATGCCATGTGGCCTGTTCAAATCAGACCATCCCATTATGAACTGCAAATTTGATAAAAATCCATGTCACTTGAGGTGGTAAGATAGAGATCGAAGTCTATTTGTATTTACATAGATTACAATACTAACTTTTCTAAAAGACATTAATGGTGTCTTCATATATAGTCTGCCAGGTATTTGGCTGGTTAGATGCCATCTGCTAATCTGGATTTGCTTTCCTCAACTTTTAAGATCAAATTTTGTGTTTCTTTTCTCTCCTTCCATAGCCTAGACATAATGAATGTTTTTCAGATGGAAGTCTGAGAAATGTTGGAATATCTATGGATGACTTTTGCAGGGCGTGAGAGTTCTTTAAGATAATTCTTAAATTTTGTGTTTATATTTTAATGATTATATTAAAAGTTAATACAGGCTTGTTCTAGACTATAGTAGGCATTTATTGTTGGTTGTTTGGCATATGTATTCCCATTTTGTCTTGATTATTGTACTGTTGATATCCTTTAGAAAGCACTTCTCTTTTTCAAGCACACAACTTTAGCAAGAATAATTCCATTTCTGGCTCCTGGCATTATACTTGATTGTAATTAGCACATCCCATCCCATTGGCCTTAGGGATGAACACATAACCTGGTTCGAGCCAGTAAGATTTCACCTATGACCCAGTTTGAGTAGAATTTTAAAATTTGCAACTAACAGAATTCCTGTCAGATATATGGATCATTTGTTTAAATTTTGTGAAAATATTTGTCTGTAAGTTTCCAGAATCTTTCCTGCCAAGCAGTACTACTTTAATTATCTCAAGCTAATAAGGAAATAATCAAGGCCAATTTAATATGTAAATGATGCAAGTACACATTTTATAAATGAAGGTTTTCAGTAATTCAATTGAAGAAAGTGAGTCATCAAATGGTATCTATTCTTTTAACCTGATGAGCCCATAAGGACCCATACCATTGACACAGATTCCAGGTTCCCACTGCAAGTAGCGATTAACTCTCATCAGCTCTCCTCATCCATCAATTGAGACTGCTAATTAAAAATTTATTGGCTTGAAGATTAGTATGCATTTAATGTGAAACTTTTTCAGTTCTCCAAGAACTATAAATACAAGAGCTTTTATATTTATAAGTTTAAGGTTGTATAGACTTGTGTAACATTCAAATAAAATTAACACCAGGGGCTTAAGGGGAATTCTGTTTTTATTTTTTTCTCTACAGGGAATCTGTTCATTTCTTGAGTTTTAGAAGTGTTGCCATAAATGGTAAAAAGGTACATTTATGTTAAAAAAGACAGACTTTGGGATTGGATAAACATCCTCCTGTCTGGAACATTACTGAATTGTACCAAACTATATAAAAATCTACCTCTAAAATTCCAACCCTTAAAAAGGAACGTCTCTTTTCTAAGTAGGACTAAATGTTTTGTAAGCATAACTGCTCTCATTTTCAACTCACCAGTGTATGAGTTCATTCAGCAAACTCTTGGAACAGATGTGAAATGAGCCAGAACTCAGCAAGTTCAGTTTCACTGGTTGCAGGAGTAACTTATGTTTCCCAATCCCTTCTGTAAAATTTACTTCTAGAGCAAGGACAAGTAAGTGCTGGCATGGTTGGTGAGGAGAAGGTGGGTTTGTGCAGTGGGGTAGGATATAAATGTGACTTTTTCCGTAATAAGGCTCTAAGGGCTTGACCATTGCTAGGTGAATCCCTGGGACTTAGAAGTCTCACGGACTAGGCTAAACTGGGATTTCCTACCACTTGTACTCTGTCACACAGGCAACAATCTTTTTCTGAAGGAGCCTCTGGGTGCATACATTAGTGTGGCCTGTGTTTACCTGTTGCAGAAAGTTCAGGTCAATTCAGGTCAACTCAACAGATATTCTCTGAGTTCCTTTCACATACCCTGCATTGTGCTGTGTGCGAGAAGAGGATAAGACACAATCCTTAAGTTTATAGAATGGAGAAAATGCAGATTTCAATGCAATGTTTTAATCCAATAATAGTGGTAATTGCAGAATACTATGGAAACTCATCTGCTCATACCCATCTGTCAGTTTATAGGAAAAATATTGATAGAAGTAATTATCCTGTCTACCCAGTTGTTTACCTAAGGATTTTGGCTTTGTGATTACATCGGCATTGCCTTAGAGAGACTTAGTGACAAATAAAGATGGAGAGTCAACTGTGCTATCCAAGAAGAAGGCTGCTGCGGATTTTTGAGTCCAGTATTTTAAAGTTGTCAGCAATGTTTTGGGCTGGTTTAACTTTGTTGTTGAAGAAAAACTTATTTGGCGAGATGATTACAGTTTTTATTTCCACACCTGTGTGAAATGAAGAGTAGTCTTTCTTGCCAACAAAGCTGTAGTTTTGTTTTCCTGATGATGCTCTGGCAGGTTGAAGCCAGAATATGCTTTTCCTGTTCATTAGACTCCAGCCTTCCTTGCTTACGAATTCTGGGTAAATTTTAAGTTGTTGTTCTATCAATTACCGAAAGCCTTATGCCATGGTATAACAGGAATAACATGGGGATGCAATGGTTGGTTTTGTTGGAACCTTTTGGAGGAGAGACAGACTGGGGTGGAGGTATGGATACCTGGTAGTTGATGGATGAATGAGGAGACTGCAGCATTTAAGGCCATTGTACTTATTTCCAAGCATCATAAAGAGAGTGCTGTAGTTTCAGGGCTGAATTTTTCTCAGTTTTTCTTGGCTTCATAATTCAGGCCAATATGTCTGGGTTGTCAAAAACCACATCCTCCTTATTTAAAGACTTTCCATTTTTACCTTTCACTTCCTTGCCAGCCGAAAGCCTTCTTGTGTTAATTCTATTGATTCCTTCCTTTTCTTATTTGAAAAAAAGCACCTTGAAAGTCATGCCATGATAATGTGGGTAGCATATGTGTGAGGGTACTCTTCTATACAATTGAGAGTTTTGAGTGCATTGGTAAGGGGTATTCTTCTTTAACTTTCTCTTTGGGTCTTATCTAATGGTGCATTAAAAGTTGGCTGGGTACTGAATTTATTGAGAGGTCTAGAAAAAGTGCAATTTAATCTAATAAAGATTTAATTATGCTGAGAAATAATGAGATCGAAAGATCCCAGTGGAGTGCTTTCTGAGTTAACTTGTGCTCATGATACATTTCTTAGCACTGGCACAAAAAATCATGGGGGACACTTTCTGTGTGTGCATTCCTCTCTGGAAGAAAATGAGAGTTTACATAGTATGTGTATGTTAGCATAAGTACTGCTTAAGGCTGTTTATGAAACAATAGATTTATGTTTGTATAGTCTCTTGAAAGGGGCCTTCAAGAGTATACTCTTTAAGAGAACTGTCATAAAAGAGCAGCTAATTCTAGCTGTCTAAATTATTCATCTATTCCTCCATTATTTCTTGAATATACTGTGGGAGATTCAGAGTAGTATAGCCTAAGGCTGTCCCTGCATGTGTTACTCAATATTTTTAGTTCAAAGTTTTAAAAATATAATTGTCAATAGATATTACATTTAAAAAAATAAGAGAGAAGGGAGGGTTGGTGGGGTAGGGAGGACACCTGGGCAGGTGTTAGGAAAACACTGCTTACTTAATATTTCTTTAAGAACTATGTAGTGCATTAAAGGTTCTATTTAGCTTAGAGATTCAAGTTCTTTTTAAAATTATTTATTTATTCTATATATATTTTACATCATCCTTCCTTTTTGTACATATATGTGTTCTTCTCTCAGGTGTAGTCCCAGTAAAATTCCTACCACCAATTCATCTGTGCATCAGCTCCATAGTCCCTTGTACTCTTTCCTTTCCCGTTTTGATCCCTCTCCCTCCCCCTCCCTTGCAGAATGTCTCTGGTTTATATTTGCCTGCTAATTTCATTTTTTAATTTATTATAATTTTTTTTCCTGATCCCTTATTTGGTTCCCCTACATTCCTCCTATTGGGAAACCATCTGATATTTTTCTTTTTCTTCCTGGGTTATTTCATTGAGCATAATCACTTCCAGGTCCATCTATGTTGCTGTGAATAGCATGAGTTTATCTTTTTTGATTGCTGAATAATATTCCATTGGGTATAGATACCACATCTTCTTGATCCAGTCATATATTTTTGGGCATTTGGGTTGTTTCATATCTTACCCATTGTAAATAGTGCTGCAATAAACATAGGGGTGCAGGTATCCTTTTGAATTAAATTTTTTGTGTCCTTTGGGTAGATTCCTAGGAGTGGAATTGCTGGATCATATGGAAGCTCCATTTTCAGTAGTTTGAGGAACCTCCACACAGCTTTTGGTTGGACCAGTTTGCATTCCCACCAGCAGTGTAGGAGAGTTCCTTTTTCTCCACATCCTTGCCAACATTTGGTGTTTCCTGTTTTTTTAATATGTGCCATTCTTACTGGTGTAAGGTGGTATCTCATTGTGGTTTTGGTTTGCATTTCCCTGATTACAAGTGATATTGAACACCTTTACATATAACAATTGGCCATTTGTATTTCCTCTTTAGAGAAGTGTCTTTTTAGCTCTTTTGACTGGATTGTTTACTTTGTTTTTGTTGAGTTGTATCAGCTCTTTGTATATCTTTGTGATCAGTCCCTTACCAGTTGTATTGTGTCCAAAAAATTTTCTCCCAATCAGTAGGGTGTCTCTTTGTTTTGGTTAATATATCTTTTGCTGTACTGAAACATTTTAGTATGATGTAATCCCAGCTGTTCATCTTTTCCTTTACTTTCTTTGCTTTGGGGAATGCGTTTTTAAAGATGTTACTCAGATGTATGTTACATAGTGTTTTGCCTATATTTTCTTCTACACATTTTATGGTTTCTGGTCTTATGTGCAATTCTTTCATCCACTTTGAGTTGTGTTTTGTGTGTGGTGTGGGTTCATAGTCTAGCTTCTTTCTTTTGCAGGTAGCAGCTTAGTTTTCCCACCATCATTTATTTGAACAAACTGTCCTTGTTCCATTGCATATTCTTTGCTCCTTTGTCAAAGATTAGTTATCCATAAATATGTGGGTCTATTTCTGGGTTTTCTATTCAATTCCATTGGTCTGTGTGTCTGTTTTTGTTCCAATACCATGCTGTGTTAATTATTATGGCTTTGTAGTATAGCTTGAAATCAGGGAGTGTGATACCTCCATTCTCCTTCTTTTTAGTCAGGAAAGCTTTGGCTATTCGAAGTTTTGAGATTCACATTATTATATGTCCATGGATATTCACTTTCTCCCCTGTGGATATCCATACATCTCATGGAATACAACTTAAGTGAAGTATGGCCATACTGACTTTTTTTTTTTTTGTCTAAGAATGTTGACTGATAATGTTGTGGCATAATATAGACACAGATGCTTATAGTGATTCTCAAAATGCAATTGTATTTGAGATAACATAATAAATCCTCTAAGCCAGAGTTTCTACAATACAATTCTAAAGACTTGACCAGGATGAACCCAATATCCTGCCTCAGAATGAACAGCAGCCCACGTCTCATGTCTGTTTGATGGGAGTGCCAAAGACTACCTCTTTTCCTTCCCTTTCAGTTTGAGGACACTCTGTCTTGTCACACAAACCACTAAAACAATAGTCATTCTTGCTTATTAATGTTTCCCTTCATTCTTTGCTTTGCTTCTGCAGAAATATGTAACATGTCCACTTATTCAGTTCTATAAGTGGGTTTATATGAGATTTGGACAACTTTTTCTAACCTCTGTCTTCTCTATTCTCAGCCTACTCTTAGAAATGCTTATTTCAACATCTGAGAGGAAACAAAGGCCCTACAACAAAAGAGTATTTATTTTTTATGTGAATTATTTATAATAAGTGATTCTAGGGATAATAATTCCTTTAATTTATATATTCTTTTGTAAGTATTTTGAAATATGATATCTCATTTGATCCCACTCAATCCTTGAGAGATGAAAGAATTTCAATCTGGATCAGAAAAATTTAAACTAGATAGTTAAAATAGGTTTAGAAAATGATGCACAGCAAAGACTAGAGACCCTGACTAGAGTATCCATGGACACTAGGGTTCCTCAAAGGGTAAAGGTTTTAGGTAAGGCATGAGCAGGACATTAAATATCATTGAGTCATAAAGCTGGAATTTAGAAATATTTCATTTTTTTTAAAGACTAATATTTTAGGGAATATTTAATTCTACACTGAAATTGAATAGAAAGTACATAAAAGTACCCATCTACAGCCTACCCTGTACATGTACAACCTCCCCTATTATCAGCACCCCCAAACCCCCAATCAGAGTGGGGTATTTGTTATAGTTGATGGAATTTCTTTGACACATCATTGTCCAGAGTCTACAGTTTATATTAAGATTCACTCTTGGTGTTGTATATTCTAAATGTATAGTGACATGAATCTACCATTATCATTTCAGAATAGTTATTATTACATAATAATAGTACAACTATGTATAGTTACAAAATGTTTTCACTTCCTCAAAATCCTCTTTGCTCTGCCTGTTCATCATTTACCCCCCACCCAACCACAGATAAAGCGTAAATATCCAAGCTATAAAGAACTCATATATTTCAATAGCAAAACAAAAAACAAACAACCTGATTAAAAAATGCACAGATGGGGCCTCCCTGGTGGTGCAAGGGGTTAAGCACCGCACTATGAAGCTATCCACAGTCTCTGCAGCACGAGTTCAATCCCCGACCAGCCAGGGAGCAACCCACATGGCACAGCAGACCTCTCCTGACTCACCCGCTGCTCCCTTCAGCAGTGTATTTCAGTCAGTCTGCCTGTTCTGTTCCCCTCTGTCTCTGGTGAATCCTCTTACCCCCTACATCTCTGGTCTGTACCCCAGCTCTTATATGCATAAATAAATAAATCTTTTTAAAAAATTCACAGAGAATCTGAATGTGAAAATATAAGGGCTTGTACTAAGAGAAATAGGTCAGACAAGAATGACACATAATGTATGATCTCACTTATATTTGGAATATAAAATCAACAACAACAAAAGGCAAACTTACAGATACCAAGAACATATAGGTGGTCATCAGTGGTGGTTGGGACAGAGATGGAGGATATTGGTGAAGGTGGTCCAAAGGTACAAACACCCACTTATAAAAAAATAAATACTAGGGTTGTGATGTATGGTATGATGACTATAGTTAATATACTGTGTGATATAGTTGAATGTTGCTATGAAAGTAAATATATCTTGAAGTTTCTCATCACAACAAAAAAAATCTGTATGAAGTGTGGTGATAGATGTTAAGTAGACTTACTGTGGCAATCATTTTAAAATATATGCGTCTAGGGGCCTCCCCGGTGGCGCAGCGGTTGAGCGCTGGGTTGCGAAGCTGCCCGCAGTCTCTGCGGCGCCGGTTCGATCCCCGGCTGCTCCCCAGCTACCAGAGGAGGGTCCCACATGGCGCGCAGACCTCTCCTGCCGCCCGCTGCTCCCCTCAGCAGTGTACTTCGGTCCTTCTGCCTGCTCTGCTCCCCGCTCTGGCTCTGGTGAATTCTCTCACCCTCCCGCGCTTCTGACTGTACCCAGTGCATGTATAAACAAACAAACAAAACAAACAAATAAATAAATAAAGCATGCCTCTATAAAAAAAAAAAAATACATAAAATATATGCGTCTATTGAATCATTATGTTGCACAATTGAAACTAACAGAATGTTTTATGTTGATTATATCTCAATAAAATATTTGATTGATCACATACTATATATAAATTGTATAATATTCAATCATTACAAAGGGAAACTCATCTTTTAGCCATCCAAATTTTCTACAAAGATTAAGAACAGTAAATAGTTTTTTGTTGATATTTTCAGTGATATATTATGTTCATATTTGTGTGTTTGTATTTATATATAATTTTTAAAAGTCTAAATAGTGTATATTAGTCATGCCGTTCTGCACATTTTTTTTTCCCCTACTGAGCATGTATCTGTAGGTTCCAGGTAAAGCAAAAAATTTGAAGCTTGTACATAAATGACTGAAGGCTGGTCAACTGCTTATCCATGTTGTCTCTTTCCTGTTGCCTCTAAGTGAAAATAGGATATGTTGCTAAAAAATGGCTGCATAAATAAAACTAAATAATTAAATGAAATATAATCTTATGGCTTTTTCCACCACATTTTTCCCCTTTTACTCTTTGTTTTATCTTTTTCCTTCAGTTCTTTGAAGTAGAAGAAGGCATAGGTTCTTATTTACCCACTGGGGTGGGAAGGGGGAGGATCTTCAAAGAGGGAATAGTGTTAATGAAGGTTTTCATCCCCTAATGGTTTAGAGGAGCCTGGAGCATGAATCAAGCTATCAAAAGGGGAAAATGGTTTTTTCCTAATGGCTTTCTCTCAGGAATGCTAAGGTAGATTTAACAAAAGATGCCAATAGATTGAATTGCTGAGGTCCATGCAAACCATTTCACAAATTACAGGAACTCAGGAAAACTATTCTGTTCAACTCATAGCAGTCAGCTAGACACAACCTTAGGACTCACCTGCTTTCTTTTCCTAACAGTCAGTCGGATTTTTGTAGCTAGGTTTTCACCAAAGATATATTTGGCTGGATTATAAACATTTATTAAACCAACTCAGATGCCAAGTTCTATGAACTTGAGCATATTCAGTTTCAAATAGGTATTTTTAAAGAGGGTTAAATATACCAATTTAATTGTGGTCTGGGCTGTTTGGCTTAGTTCTTTAGTGGGGTGGCCAGTTAAAACTCTGTTAGGGCACAAGGAAAAGCTGCTCATTTGTCCCAAATTATGCCCTGGAGCTCAGGCAGTCTCTGATCAAGTACAAGAGGCGTGCTTCAGGCATTAGAGATGAATAACAGGTGGTCTAGGACAGACCACTCTCCACACCATTGGGGGAATATTTCAATCAACTGAAAACACATAAGATTAATTAATTGTTAAAATCTCCCTAAAAGCTACAAAATGCTTTGTTAATTCTAACAACCATCCTGAGACTAGAATATAATAATGCTATTATTATTACCTCCATTTTATCTAGGTTAGGAAACTAGGGATCAAAGAAGTTTAGAAATTTGACAGCATATGTAGACTTAAAGAGAGAATCTTAATGCAAACCTATGTTCTTGGATTATAAATCACAAGTCATCAGCCTCACCTTTATGCACATGAAAAAAAAAAAAAAAACATGTTTCTTAAATCACTTACCTGCTATTCCAAGCTGAATCCTGAGAGCATCTGTGTTCTTTAACATTATAATCTCGTGTGAAAAACAGGTGGAGTACAGCCTATGTTAATAATGCATACAGATTTTTATTTACTTTGTATAACTGAAATGGTAGCATATTGTCTCACTGTTCTATCCACTGCCTTTGTCAATTAAACTTCTGGGAGGGCTGGTTATGACAAAAATCTTGCAGCTGATACACGAATGAAGGTCATGCAAGTTGTGTCTGCTGAAATGTTCAAAAGGGATTTTTAATTTTCTCTGCATCATAATTATGAAGGGAATGCTAGGAGCACTAGAAGAAATACTTTGATTCCATGATTTCATGCTCAAATATGAAATTTGTGAAAGGGTAAGCAGGAGTTTCATTTGTGTCCAACTGTTGCACTGACCCAGCTGTTTACAAAGTAAAGATTATAATGCAGTTAGCTCACTTGTTGTAAGAAAATGCCATATCACAACAATGAGAAGTTGTAATTACATTTCCTATAGATAATGCTTTTTAAATTGGAATCATAAGGACGTCTGCAGTGGGAACAAGGCTAGATAGGGCTCGTTTGTCTGTATCAGGGAACTCATTCCAGCTGTTTGGCTATGCTCTCCTCCAAAGACTTTCTGCAAAGATAGCATTTGTTCCAGAAGCTCTACACTGAATGCTGCAAAGATGGCTATTTTGCAGCTTCTCTGGTATTCTTTTTCAGATATATACGTGTCCTATCACAAGCATCTTGTACAATGAGTACAAATTCACCCTGATGCTATGCTGTGTAGATAGCATTTGATCCTGGATGCCCAAGTGGGCTACTTTCTCTGCCACTCCATCGCTGACCACAGATTCCTTTAAGAGACTCAATTCCAGCGAGACATAAGGCATTTGTTCAGAATTTTCAAGACTCATGCAAGGGCCAGCTAAATGTCATCATATTTATTTTCTGGAATCAGGGCTAAGGGATTCGATTACGGGAAAGACCTCCTCTGTTTCAAGTTTATTGGAAATGAAGCTATGAAGCAATCGTACTTCGCATAAAATTATTTTAAAAAATCCAGGGAAAGTGTATATCCAGTGGTCTGAAGTTTGCATCCTTGTATATGTTTGAGTCATTTTAATGATTCTCTGGAGATGAGAACAAATTTGGCACTGTGAGTGCTTTAAAATACAAGCCACCACCAACAGCTTGTGACCATGTATTCTGATACAAATTATTCCCCATTCAGAAAGTAAGGTGACTAGCAAAATAATGTAAATCATAGTATCATTGGCTCCTCACTCACCCCTTTATGAGACAAATGTACATTTCATACTAAACCTAAAGCATGGTTAATCAGCCAGTCTCCAGTTGGTAGATGGTATTCACTATTTCCTGGACACATGAAGCTCTTCACCCCTTTTTAATTTTGTACAAAGTGTTCCCTCTTCTGGAATTCTCATCCCTATTACTTCATTTATTGAAATCTTTCTTTGGAAGAAACTGTTATTTATCCTCGGAACTTTTTATTCCATCTTCTGTAGCAGTAGAATGTTGGGCTGGAGACGTGACTACTCAGAATAAATGTTGCATTTCCCCAACTTCTCTTGCATCTAAATGTGACCCCGTGACTAAGTTCCCACTAATTGCATAAGCGGATGTCTCAGGTAGCAGTGTCTGGAAGTCTCCTTTGTCATTCTTTGACAGTTATTTCTTCCAGGATTGACCAGTATGGAGACCAGTTGGCTCTAGCTCCAGGTGCTATCCTAGAGTTTGAGGTGAAATTGAGAATGTAATGAAAGCATGGTAGGCAATAAGATGGCAGAAGATTGAATCTCTGATCTGTACATGGGCTCCCCAGCACTGGATTGCCTACCTTTTTGACTTATATTGTTAAGGAAAACAAGTTTCTAAATTATTTATTTATTTATTTAAAGATTTATTTATTTATACAAGAACCGGGGTACAGGCCAGATGTGCAGGAGGGTGAGAGGATTCACCAGAGACAGAGTGGGGAACAGAACAGGCAGACTGACGAAATACACTGCTGAGGGGAGCAGCAGATGAGACAGGAGAGGTCTGCTGCACCATGTAGGCATCTCCGCAGCCAGCAGTTTGAACCGGCACTGCAGAGGCTGCAGATAGTTTCACTGTGCTGTGCTCAACCATTTGCGCCATCAGGGAGGCCCTCTAAATTATTTAAGTCATTGTTATTGGGGGTTTATGACACTTATAGTGAAATTAATTCTAACAAATTAACTGATCTGTGCTTTAAGGCTCATTTTAATGCCAATAGCATGTGTGGGATTACATAGTCTGTGCAAAGGCCATTGATTGTCTCAGGTTTCCCTAGCACATGGAGGGTTTTTGGTCTCCTCTCTCTTTTAGTTTTCTCTCTCATAGACTACTTGAGGTTCCCTTTTATTCAAAGCTGGACATCATCACTATTAAGGAATTTTCTGGAGTGCCATGTTTTCATTTTAAAATAGGGTAATAGCATGGTGGCTTCCAGGCCTCATCTCAAGTTCACTTGACATCTCAGCTCCAACATTAGAGAAACTGTGGGATGTTGTAAATTCATATCTCCCAAATCTGCGGGTCCATGACCTATATTGCCATCTATGATTCAGTCTCCTTGATTCCAGGGCTCATGGAACCTTCCTCCTGTGCTTTATGTCTGTATTCCTGTTTTCCAGGAGTCTAGTTTTCAGGCCCCACACCAGAGCCACCAGACATCCCCTCACTCTCTCCACCATTCCTGTGCCCTTGTGCTCACAGTCAGTGCAAGACATACTTTATTCATATTACTGGAATTCCTGCACATTTACATTCCAAAGTCCTTTTTGAATGCAAAAATTAACATCTTACTCCATATTGTTGATTCTTTCCATATAGTTAAGTTAGCTTTACAGAATCTTTTGATTTTTATTATTTTTGTTTTACTGAATTATAAAAGTAATATATACTGACTGTGGAAAATATGGAAATACAGTAACATATGAAGAAGAAAACAACAATCTTTCAATCTCCTAACCTAAAGGGAGCATATTGAACATATTTATTTCCTCTTTGTGTGTATGTTTATGCAGATTTAATTTTATAATGGTAATATCTTCCTACTTATGAGGCAGGTTTGCATCTGTGTACCTACATACCTATAATTGCAAAGCACTTTAGTCTGTGGATATGTTAGAATTACTTAAGTTTCTTAATGTTTAATGTTTCTTATTTCACATGGTTATAAATAACATTATAATTAATATTTATATGGACACAATTTATATCTCCTTTGGGTTATTTCTTCAGTTTGATTCTTCCAAGGTCTAATATTCTAGATTCTTAGGAGGTTTAAGGACTCTTGATACATATTGCAAATTATTTAATAGATGTCCATTAACTTTTGACTTCCTTAATAATGTATCACTACTGCTTATCTTCCCAGTACTTTTAATATTAAAAAATTATTAATGTGAAGGTTAAAAATGTTGTCTCATTTAAAAAATTTGCATTTCTTTGATTTCAACTGAAGTTGAATATTTATTTTGTTCATTACTAACTTGTATTTCTTCTTTTATGTCCTTGGTGATTTATCTGGAATCATCATCTTTTTATATAGCTATATAAAAAGTATTTTTACCTTTTGCTTATCATATATAATGAGCATAATTTCTCCAGTTTTTAATTTGCCTTTTAATTTGGTTTGTGATGTTTATAATGTAAAGTTTGTGGTAACAGTCATGTAAATGATTATGGAGTCAAATGCATTTTTGTAGCTTTTTACATAAATTTTAACTATAGAATATCTCTACAAGTTACCTAATTGTAACTAAGAAATTCTCACTTTCCTCTACTTGTTTACAGTGATGCTTTCTTTAAATTCTATTAATGTCTTTATCTCTTAAGGGTCTATTTTGGATTTTTCTTCTGCTTTATTGATTTGTCTATTCTTGTACCAGTATTACAACTTTTATTACTGTAGGTCTACAATCAATAAGTTATTTCATTCCAAGCTATTCAGCACCTACTATGTGCCAGAAACTGTGCCTGCCCTGGGGATACAACAATGTACCAGGTAGACCTGTTCCTGCCCTCACATTCATGGTTTCCAGTGATGGAAACATAAGAGTAATTAACATGCAAAACCCAGTGAAAGATGAGTGATGAGAAGAGAGGCCCAAGGAGCTAGGGGCATCTATGGTAAGGGTCAATCCCAGGCTCAGAGTCAATGAAACTTCCTAGACAAATGACAGCTAAGTTTAGTTCTCAGACCTATGGTAGACATGCACACAAATGAAAGAAATCCAAGAATAGTATACAGGAAATCTAAGAGTCAACAGAATGTGTGAGCACTTGAAAAATTGAAAATAATTCAGTGTGACTGCAGCTGAATGCATAGGGTTAGTTCTGGACAGGGGCCAATTCAAGAGGGCTTTTTACTCTGAAGATTATGGGAAATAATTGAAAGGGTTTAAATAAGAGTGTATTGGCCAGATTCACATTGAAGAAAGTTCTGTCTGGCTGCAATACAGAAGATCAATTGAAGTGGTGTCAAAATTTTGGTGGAGAACTGAGTTCTAATAAATCAGAAGAAAAGAAAAAAGCAATACTGGTTAAGATAGGGTAGCAGAATTGGATAGATATGGGCATATTTGGTATATTTCGCAGATGTTTGGGAGGTAGAATTACAGAAATTGGTGATGGGTTGGGCATGTTAAATAAGATAGTGGGAAGAATCAGAGCTGATACTGCTGAGTAACTGGGTACATTTATGTTGGTTCCATTCCCCAAGAGGGAATGCAGGAAAGGTAAGAATGAATAGAAAAGATGCTAATTTTTGAATATGTCAACTTTGAGGTGTATGTGGTACATTGAAAACTGCACATCCAATAACCTATTGAAATCTGCATGAGAGCGAGATGACGCGGATACAGATTTGGGCGTCTTTAGTATTAAAGGCTAGTTAAGCTATAAGAGTAATTGTAATATCCCAGGCAGGATCTACAGAATGAAAAGAGCATAGGAACTAAAGCACCAATATTTAAGGTATAAGCAAAGGACGGGGAGTCATAAAGTAAGAGAGAATAAGTAGCCAAAATAAAGGCAAATAAATAGGAGAATGTGGTATCTTGGAAGTAGAGGGTAGATGGTTTTTTGGAAAAGGAAACTCACATCATTGGCAAATACTCCTGAGATATCAGGAAAGATAATGATTGCAAAATTGTCATAGGCTTTAGCAACAAGTTGTCAGTGGCCTTAAAGAGAATGATTTTAGTGGCCTAGAGAAGACACAAAATTGATTACAGTTAATTGGAGAGTAAATGGGGAGTAAGGAATGCAAGGAGTAAATGGGGAGGTGGGTAGTTTTGACAACTGAAAAATTTTTGACTATGAGAAGAACAGACCGGAATGCTGGCTAAAAGGAGATGTGAGGTCAATGTAATTTGAACTTTCCATCCAGAATATTTTGACTCTCCATTGATTTACTTCACGTTTTATAGCTCTCTGGAAAACTTATGGCCCTCTGTGTAGATTTTTCAAATTGTTTGTTATGTCTGTTCCTGGTTAAATGATACTTTTTTTCTCTCATTTACTATTTTAATAATTTTATAATGTGTTATTTTGTGTAATAACAATAATTGATAATATAAGATGTTATTACAATGGTTATAATGATTATATTTGCTTTCTATACATGTAAAACTGCAATTGTGTTTATTTATTATTACTATACATGTAAACGTTATTCCTTCCCATGGCTTTAAAGGGGAGGGACTATATCTCAGAATATAAAAATTAAAAAAAAGACCATAGTAATCAACTAGATTAGTTTTCCTTTGCTAAATGAAAACTGAAGTTAAGAGCAGTTACATCTCTACTTATTTTTCTGGGTTCATTATAACACCACAAAATAGGTGTGACTTTCACTTTCTCCTGAACATATCAACTTTAAGATGGGGGATATTAAAAGTTCACATCCTATTAGTTATGGTAATAAAGCATAACAAACTCAGTGGAGCCACCAGCCACATCTTCAGAAGCTAATTAATTGTTGCTCTTGGTGCCAAAATGCACTGCTCAATGACCTTGACTGCTTAGTGCGGCTTCTCCCATTTCAGCATGACCACTGAAGTACATGTGCCATCACCACTCTCATGTTGCCATCCCTATAGGAGGAAAGTGTTCTGGCTTTCTATTGACACATACAACTTTTCCATTGGATTTCTGAAAGTGGCCTGCCTCTGTCGAGTTATAGTCTCCACTGCTAATCAATATGGAGCAGGTTCCCATGTTCCTCTGCTGGATGGGCCTACATTGCTATGCACTCAATGCTAGTGTCTCCTCTCCCACACCAACTCATGTCAAAGCCCTAGTTTTCATTGTGATGACTTTGTAGGTGGCACCTGTGGAGGTAATTAGGTTTAGATGAAGTCATGAGGTTTAGATTACTAATCATGTGGATTAGTACCTTTATAAGGAGACTGGAGAACTCTCTCTGTCTCTGTCTCTCTCTGCCCTCTTCCCCCTTCTCATTTCTACCTTTCTCAATCCCCTTCTTACTGTTCCCCCTTCCCATCTCCTCCAAGTGAGGACCCAGCAAGAAGGCAGTAGGCAGCAGGATGATGCTTCTCTTTAGACACTGACTCTGCCAGCACTTTCATACTTTGATCGGGTTTGTCAGATCCAAGAATTGTGAGAAGTAAGTTGTTTAAACCACCCTGGGAACAGTATTTTGTTATAGAGGCCCTAGTGACATACCTTTCCCTAAAAATTTAAAAGTCAACTTTACTGAACTATAATTTACATGCGTTTCTGTCACCTCCAAATTCTCTTGTGCCCCTCTGCTGTCAATGCTGTGCACTGTATTTATAGGAAATTGATAGTCGTTTTCTGTCAATGTAGATTAATTTTGTGTGTTCTCAAATAACAAATCATAAGAGTATGCTCTTTTGTGCTTGACTTTTTTTACTCAGATGATATTTTGGTTTATTAATGTAAAGGAGTCAGTAGCTACCTTCTTTTCATTTGTTAATGGCACTCCATTTATGAATATGTTGCAATTTCTTTATTATCTATTGATGGATAGACACTGAATTTCCCCTGTTTTTGGCTAATGTGAATACACATGCTATAAACAATCATGTATAACACATTTCTCATGGGTAAATAACTTGAACTGAAATTGCTGCATCTAAGCTAAATGTACACATCTTTCTCTGCCCCTTCTAAATTATTTGTGGATTTCTTATTTCTTCATATAATTATATAAGATTTATCTGTCTACGTTCTGAATCAATGTTGTTAGGTAGATGCAAGTATAGATTTGTAGTAAATTCTTGGCAAGTTTTTCCTTTTATCATTGAATAACACTTTCATTTTGCTAGTATATTTTTGCCTGAAACTCTATTTTACCTGCTACTAACCTGATATTAATATTGCTTTATTTAAATGTCACAGCAGTCTATTTTACCATTCTTACCATTAAAAATATTTATACATTTATGATCCAATAATGTAGGATCATAACTTAAAAGCCAAATTGTGTTATAACGTTTAATGAAAGTTGGTCCTCTTTCTTACCATACTCCTAACATAGTTTTCGAGAAGCAAAACTTTAAAAGTATTGTTACATTACTGCTCTATATTTGCCTTCATATCTGAAAATACCATATTCAAATATAATTTAAAAACTTTTTTCTATTTGAGGCATTCTCTATTGATTTCCAAGTAAGGTAGATGAGGACTGTTGACTCATACCTGTTTCCCATCCTTCTACTATGGATCGATGCAGTTCTTGGTTAAATCATTATTCATGGTTGCATAATAAGAGTTACATATTATTGACATCTGAGACATAATACTGTTATTCAATTGTATTTACTTTGTATAATATTATTTTCCTCAGTTTCATTTTGTTTTATTCTTAAAAAATCTTTGCTAACTTTTCCTCAGACTTCTCAATGTGGTTTTATGCATTGCATAACCCACTACGTTTTCTTTCATTGTGATATATGCTTCGGAGTCCTTCATTCTTCTCCATTGATCTGAACTTTTGGATCGATGCTGACTTCTCAGTGATGTCTTTTTTTTCTTCTTCTCAGCAGTGGCTTTATCTTCCTGACTCATTTTTATGTTGTCTTGTCCTCCTCCTTCTGAACAGAATTTCTTTCTTACATGGCCTGTTACACACACTACAACGATTTATAGTCACTTAGATTCCTAAAATAAGTACAAATCCTCCTTCCCTGTTTTTTGTTTTCAAACAGCAAATGACAGTGGAGAAAAAGAGAGTAAAAAGACTGTTGAAGGATTTTAAGCATGAGAGTAGTGTATCAGGATTTATGCTTTAAACCCTCTCTAGTTGCAGAGTAGAAAGTGAGGGGGCAGCTATGGATGTGGTTATTACCACAGTCCAGTCAAAAGACATTAGGTGGTCATAATGGGAGTGGAGAAAAATGAACATGCTTCGGGATGATAGAGGTAGGGCTATAGGAGAAGTCAAGGATGACTCCCAGATTGAATGGAGGATGTTTTTCATTTTCTAAATGGACTAATAATTTTTTAAAAAAGATTTATTTATTCATTTATACAAGCACTGGGTACAGTCAGAAGCGCAGGAGGGTGAGAGAATTCACCAGAGCCAGAGCGGGGAGCAGAACAGGCAGACTGACAATGTACACTGCTGAGGGGAGCAGTGGGCACAGCAGAAGAGGTCTGCGCGCCATGTGGGATCCTCACCAGCGGCTGGGGATCAAACCGGTGCTACAGAGGCTGCGGGCAGCTTCGCAGCCCAGCGCTCAACCACCTGTGCCACCAGGGGAGGCACTGGGCTAATAAGCTTTTTAAAGCAATGGGTAATGGCTGAAAGTCAATTGGTTCTGGCCGAGGTAGGATGGGAAAGCAAGGTGTCCTGCCTACTTGGTCACTGTGGGTGATTCTCAAATGCCATTATATTTCTAGCATCAAAATATATTGCAATTGATTACCTTAATTAGTTGCTTCTATTTATTCTCTGGGATACCACTTCACACTGAATTTTTTCCCCTTATGCTTTTCCCTCCCAAGTTGAAAAGATAGACCTATTTAGTGACCAGGTAAACTTGGAAACTGTGTGCAGCTCTTCCAAAAATAAAGTGGAAAACAAAATGTGAAAGTACAGTGCTTGAATTGAAAAAAACCCTAGAGAGAAAAATGCAATAGGCCAACTTAATGAGCCTACTAATTTCAAATGGAAAGTATTGGGAAAAGAACTTTTTTGAAGGACACGTATGTAGGGATATTTCAACTTCACAGTGTGCAGTGTCAAAAAGGCTAGTGGAGCTGGATGGATGGAGGGGTTGGAGTGTAGACCTCTTCATCAAAGAGAAAAGAGAGGATTTGGAAAAATAGGACTGTCAGTGATCTCTAAATCTCTCACAATTAGAGTGAAACAGAATCAATGATTCTTAATGCCTACCACATATTTTACTGTAACATCTATGTCAGTATCTGTATCTATATCCTTAACTATATAAACATATAGTTTATATATACATTATTATTGTATATACACATATAATACATTATACACTACACACACACTCACTATATATATATATATATATATATATATGTGTGTATATATCTGTCTCTCTTTACTGAGTTATGGAATATGGTCTTCTACCACAGGGAAAGAGAATTTAGCATTGATCATAGAGGCATGATTTGTGTCACTAGAGAAATAGAATCATGTAATAAAATGAGCCAATTCCCCTGCTGAACCATCATCATCAAAGAGAGATTGTAAAATAGTATTAACTTCAGTCTAAGTCACATGCAAACTAAATTGCACATTTCCTAATAAATTCAGGCTGCTTAGTGTCTGATAAATTTATATGGAGTAAAATGCAATCTTGAAAGATAAATCCACCTCTACTGAATTTATGCTTTGCACATATATTTCTTTGCTATTATTACTCATTTTATTATATTATCACTGAAACATATATTCCCTTCCCAATCCATTATATCTTAATGATGATGATGGCCTTTTAAAGTAGAGAGAAAGAATAAATCACTATTTTTTTCTTCTCCAGATATAATGCAAAATTATATGTCGACCAGGCAAGAAAACCCTAATAAACATTTCAGATTTATTTCCAACTAAGCGCTTACTTTGTTGCAGGCTCTGTGCAGATGATACCATACATATGGGCTCATCCAATAATATACACTGAATTATTTTCTCAAAGTCTGAGCAAATTTTTAGTTTCTCTAGGATTTTTGGTTAGGGTTTCAAAGAAGCTGGCTATGCTAAATGATTCATTGCCCACATCACAGAGAAAAATCATTCAACTACAACCAAACTGAACTTTTCTCTTACCAAATTATTCTGTGTCAAAAATGAAGAATAAAAAGAACTGCACTGACTCATTTAAATATATTCTCTACATGGCATTCATAATTGTGGATGCCAGATTCTCAGTTATCAGAATTTTGGTATGATTGAGGCAAAATATTGGATTTTTGTTTTGTTTTGGTGCATACTATATAAACAGTTCTAAACTGTGCATACATGGATTTGCTAAAATTATTTATTTATGAATTTGTTTCGGTAACTCTGCCGCTCTAAGAAGAGCCTACATTATTATAACTATAGTGTTGATCTCACACAAAGCAGCATGCAACAGTGGAAAAAACATGACATTCTTAGTCAAACACCTGGCTCTAAGTCAGGCACTGCCACTTGAAAACTCCATGACATTGACAAGTGTCAATTAATCTCACCTTAAAACAGAGGCAGCAAATACACCTGGCTGCTACCTTACACTATCACTGATGAGCAAAGAATCCATGGGCATGTTTTAAAAATCATAGTCAGCCATGTGTTTTCTTGTGTTTCTTTTCCTTTTTGAGTAGTGTTTCATTTGATTGTGACAACAAAGGTGAACTAACTTTGGTATTGAGTTATCCATAAGTCTGACTTGGAAATGAATATTCTGATCTTTAACATTTAGTGTGAATTTAGCTGAGAAGGCTGAAGGAAGGTAGGGAAACAAAGCTGACTTTCTTACGGAACGAAGCAAATACTGATGGTGATGAAGCAAGTTGTTCTATAGTTTGGTACTACTTTGTGTTACTTTTGCAATAACAGTTGAAGTACTTCCCCATGAGACAGGCAAATTTATGTTGGACACACTCGTGGCTTCAATTTCATATTCCAAAAAGTCACTCTGCAGTCTGTAAGGAGACACTGAGAGTCATAAGGCAGCCCATCTGTACTCCCTGATTTGTAATTCTCTTGGTTCCCTTGTGGGAATTTGCAGAAACCCTGAGCAAAAAGGCCATAATTCTGTCAACACCTCACACCACAGGAGCATGGATTAGAACTTGGAAGCTGTGCAGTTAAACTTGTGTTATAACACTGGGATAAAACGTGTGGGCTGGTCAAATCTGCCTCTGATTCTCCAAAAGTCATTGTCCTGAAAAGTTGTCAGAAGCAGTCAGCTTCCTGATGATGGCTTCTGATATTTCACTAATGATACTCAGTGGAGGGAACCATACAGCTCTCTTCCACCATATACTGTTATTTCTCTTAAAAGTACTATTAGTGTGTCTCTGTCTTTTCAAAGGTGCATTAGCTCTGGAACTTACCGCCACTCCAACATACTGCATATATATATAGACTTTAAAATAATAAAGTATATAATAATTTTTATGTTGTTTCAAGAACATTGTGACACCCCATGATTGTAATTTTGTGGCCTCTTCTTTTTTTTTAAAGATTTATTTATACAAGCACTGGGTACAGTCAGAAGTGTGGGAGGGTGAGATAATTCACCAGAGCCAGAGCGGGAAGCAGAACAGGCAGAAGGACTGAAGAGCACTGCTGAGGGGAGCAGCGGGTGGCAGGAGAGGTCTGCGCGCCATAGATTGAACTGGTGCTGCAGAGGCTGCAGGCAGCTTCGCAACCCAGTGTTCAACCTCTGTGCCACCGGGGAGGCCCTGGTGGCCTCTTCTGTCTGAAGGTTTCCCTCTTCCAGAAATAACATTCCCTTTCTCTGGAGACAAGGCATCTTTGCTGCTTTTTCTCTGAGTGTATGGCAGGAGAGCTAAGAATAATGATAATACTTACAACACAGAAGTGATACTATAATCACCAAAGTGTTTTGAGTAATCACTCTGAGTCCACTAAGGATTTTACATGCATGATGCTATGTGATGCTCATAATAACTCTGTGTATGATGTCACCGCTCACATTTGGGAGATAATATAATGAACACTCAGCAGCTTAAAGTCATATGAAAAGTAATGGTGGAGGCAGAATTTGACTCTGACTGTTGGACTAAAGGTTTTTGCTCTTGTTCACTAATCCTATCACTTATACTTAAGGAAAAATACATGTGACTTAAAGAAATGTTCGGTGAAGGCATAGATGACATTCATTTAGAAGGATCTGGAGAATTATAATAGGAAAGATGGTCTTTATATGAATCTTCAAGGGGCACGTTGAATGCAGTGGGGCACAAAGCACAATCCTACTCAGTTCTACATACACACTTTACTATACTTATAACTGAGACTGAAGTAAGGATAAAAATAGGAGAAAGCATCAATGAAATCCCTCTTGGGCTGCATTTTACACTTTTACTGCTAGCTCTTTCTCCCATTCAAGCTTGCCTTCCTAATGATTCTGCCAAGTATAAAGAATTAACCTGCAATTCTAAAGATTCACAGCTGGAAGGATTTCATATTGTAGGAACCCAAGCCGGGAAAGTTTAGCACGTTTGATTGAGCAGAAGTTAGTGAGTTTGGTCTGAACATGTGATTCCTAGGTTGGTGGAGTTTACCTGTTTGATAATGGTTGTATTTTGTAGCTGTTAGTTACTCTTCGTGTTGGGAGTCTCCTCTGTGAAAGCAGGCCTTGAGCTCTTCCCATTTCACACATTGGTCCACATCTATGTGATAGAGACACCTGCAGCTGTTTTGATGCTCAGCAAAATTGATCACTGGAAATATTACAGGGGTTGTAAAACCCCTGCACCACAGACAGAATCCCTGCAGTCATTCATAATTCTAATTCCATCTAAGAATTTTTTTTTTTTTGGATAAAAGTGGGCTGCTGAGGGTACTCAGTGATGATTTTCCCTTGAAGTTATATAGTAATTCTAGGTCAGTGAGTACTCAATGATTTATAGCAAATCAATCCTTGTTGAGTATGTACAGTGTGGCAGGTACAGAGTTAAATACCTCATATACCACCTTTTAAGGTCTAAACTTCCCAGAAATGCTATGAAAAACCCAAAATTTCCAAAGATTAAATAACTTGGTCAAGACCACATTGCTAACTAGTTTCACTTATGTGGAATATAGAGAAACAAGACAAAGAGCCAGATCAAACCAAACCAATAACACACCCTACATGTCTCACTATAGAATGGGGCTATAATAAAAAATAAATAAATAAATATAGAATGGGGCTACTAGATAGTGAGGAGGAAGTGGGGAGCAGGGCATGCCGTAGGCCCAGTGGACTAGAGTGGCAGACTATGGGTACCTTGGTGTGGTGGTAACCAACTGAAAAGGTGTGGTGCAGTACCTCTGAGTCATGTACAGTGTTATGGACCAATGTTACCTGAATAAAAGAATAATAACAACAAACTACCTGTTATAAGTACTGGGGAGGTAATTTATACCCTGATGACTTTACTTAACACTGCTGTAGGGTACATTTGAAAATTGCTAAGAGTTAATGCTTAAAGTTATCATAAGGGAAAAAAATTGCAATTACATCCATGATGGACATTATCTAGACTTATTTTAGTGATCATCTTGCATTATACACACACATATGTATGCCAAGTCATTATGCTGTACACCTTAAACTGATATAGTCGTATGTGTCAATTATATCTTATTAAAGCTGGGGAAATATTGTGTAAGGTCACATTAAAACTCAGAAGTAGATATTATCTATATTCAGTCACAGTAGTATGAGTGTATCAGAGTAAACTTCTGAATGATGTTGAATTTTGGTCAGAAATAGAATGCAAATCTGAGAAAACATGCTATTTTGAGAATAATGCCAGGATTTGAGAATAATGCCTTTGTTTTCCTTTTTTTTTTGAATATTTATTTTTTCTAAAGATTTATTTATTTATGCATACAAGAACTGGGGTACAGGCCAGAGGTGCAGAAGGTGAGAGGATTGACCAGAAACAGAGTGGGGAACAGGACAGGCAGATTTACTGAAATATACTGCTGAGGGGAGCAACAGGTGAGTGAGGAGAGGTCTGCTGCGTCATGTGGGTTGCTCCCTGGCTGGGGATCGAACTCGTGCTGCAGTGGCTGCGGATAGCTTCATAGGTTGCATCTTAACCTTTTGCACCACCAGGGAGGCCCACCTTTGTTTTTCTTTAGTATGTCTTAAGTGTTATTATTATTATTAGCTTATTTTTTTATTCACAACTGGTCATCACTGAGCTAGTTCCAAATTGCCCATTGATTTTTGATGATGTTAATGTCAGGTTGAAAATAAGTCAACATTGTGTACATTCCAAAATTAGGCAGATGATCTGGAGACTTGATGCACAGGTACTCTTTGTAAAACAATGTCCTACTAGGACATGGCAGAAAAGTGGTCTCCAAGGCTTATCTTTCTCTGAAACTAATCTGATGAGTTGAAGGACTATAATGATTTATTGGTATAATACCTAGAAGTATTGATCCATCCACTTATGGCTTGTGGTTTTATTTTAGATTATTCTATGACTGTACTTAAAAGAATTGCATTTTTGCATGCATTGGATAAAATGCCCAAGGCAAGCAATTAATGATACTTTCACTTTATATGTAATGTTAGGAGAATTCATTCTTTAAAAGTACTGAAGAAGTTAAAAAAAAAAACTAAGAAATAATGAGGGTATTTCACCTCAGAACTGAGATGAAATGAAGATATATAGTAAAAATTATAAAGACCTAAATATCATATGCTAAGTCTATACTTTTCTATGAGTTTCTAACTTTGGTCATGTGGTGAAATAATCTCTTACCTCAGATTTTCTAAATGTCAAGAAAACTTCCTCTCTCTAGATTTAACAACCAAGAAAGCAATGTCAAATATTTTCAGATAATGCTCTTGGGTTAGAGCAAGTCTTAAAATATTCCTTAATGATGCTTTCCTAAAATGGCTGCCATGAAAGTTTCCAGGGCAACCTTTGTGAACCTGGATTCTTTCTATTATCTTTATGTACATAATTAGGCCCTGGTAAAGACATGTGGTTGAAAAACACAAAAGATGCTAGCTGTTTCTTAGAAACACTTATCAACAGTTAGAGAGTACATAGTGTTACTTTTCTTTCTTTTTTCTATCATTAAGAGTAGTCTATGGGCCCAGCACGCTTCCGCTGCGCAACTCTGCTATCTAAGGGTGACTGCATTTGATCTCTCCCAACACTCTTCCTGACTTCTAGAGATCCCCTTCTCTCCTGAAAGCTACAGGGCAATAAAATCAAGCTTCAGAGTTTGGGTTAATTGTGTAGAAGATGTTGTTATATGCCTGCTCCTAAAGTCTGAGGCATTCACTCCACCAGCTGCTGTATTGGAGCCTCCCCTGAAATTGCCTGCAGGTGAAGAGATCCACCTTCTGATGGGTATTCTGTGCAATGACCAGGTAATGGTAAAGAAGTATAAAGTCCCTCCCTGTTTCTCTTAAGGTCGACCCAAAGAACATCCCTGATGCATTTCAGCTGGAA
Source organism: Talpa europaea (assembly GCF_964194135.1). Taxonomy (NCBI): domain Eukaryota; kingdom Metazoa; phylum Chordata; class Mammalia; order Eulipotyphla; family Talpidae; genus Talpa; species Talpa europaea. The sequence goes on from NC_140074.1 coordinate 43,149,090, forward strand.
AACCTCATGTTAGCATTTATTTCTTAGGGAGCCCAACACATGATAGGTTTGGGATTATTATGTAATATTATAATGTCTTCCTTGTCATAAATGTTCCATTTATTTGAATTCCTAATGTTGGCTCATTCTTTGTTTAATATTTGCCTATTGACTCTAAGTTGAAATCTGCCTTTGATTCTCTTAATTTTTTTTTTTTTTTTGCCCCAACCTAGCTAATAGTATTATTTAAGGAAGAAAGCCCATATGCTGGCTGTAATCTCCAACTTGGGTAGCCTATTACTTTCATGAACTAAGTTCTTTTCATCCGCATCTCAAAATACAGACACATACACACACACATATACAGGACGGGAGTTCAAACAGTCAATAAATAAATCCCTAATGCCTGAAATGTTGAACAAAATTACTTTTAGAAAATGAAATTTTAGTTATTGGAAAAAAAAAAAAAGAGTAGTCTAATAGGGCTTCCCCTGGTGGCGCAGCGGTTGAGCACTGGGCTGCGAGGCTGCCTGCAGCCTCTGCAGTGCCAGTTGGTTTCCCGGCCACTGGTGAGGGTCCCACAAAAAAAAAAAAAAAAAAAAAAAAGAGTAGGCTAATAAAAGCTGCAGTGACAAATAAACCCAAATGTCACAAACCTTTGTGACTTCACATATTAAAAGTGTGTTTCTTGTGCAAGTCTTCCATCTTCATTAGGTTGGATGTCTTTGGGCACCTCTTTCTCCAAGTGCTGACTCAAGTATTTGGGCTTCTTCTATCATTATCTGTTATCATGGGTGGCGGAGGGGAACAAGGTGCTTACAATCAAGACCAAGCAAAGTGGCAGAGCATACATCATTTCCACCTATGATCCAAAGGCTGGAATTTAGTCACACAGGCAACAAAATTGAAAGAGAGCTCGGGAAATGCAAAACATACTGACAGAAGAAGAAATTTTACATTTCATTGGCTTTGTTTTGAGGGCTGGACTAAAAGAGTAGAGATAGAAATAGATGTTTTGCTTGGACAGATGGATTGTTGTAGGAAGAAAGAAGGACAATGTTAAGCCTAACAATTCCACAAATATCACCTCTCAGAAAAAAGTAATTCAAGCTGCTGCTTTCACCTTTAGAGCCAAGCAATGCTATGATTGACCAACTGGATTCCAAACTTAGAAAAAAATTCCATATTATGAGGTCACAGTCTAGATAGTGTAGCCATTAGGTATGATTTTTGAGACTTTTAACCATAGGATATCATTCTTTCTGTCTGTATCTATCTAATCTAAGAAAATCAAAGGGAAAAAAAACTTTGGTAAACTAAGATGTAATATCCTTGGTATTGTTTTAGCAATATATACCTGTCATATATAGCTGTTGTTTGCTATCCAGAACTCACTTTCCCTTTTTTTCTTTTTTTCTTTTTACATTTTTTTTTTAATTTTATAGAGGCATGTTTTATTTATTTATTTATTTGTTTGTTTGTTTGTTTGTTTTGTTTATACATGCACTGCACTGGGTACAGTCAGAAGCGTGGGAGGGTGAGAGAATTCACCAGAGCCAGAGCGGGGAGCAGAGTAGGCAGAAGGACCAAAGTACACTGCTGAGGGGAGCAGCGGGCAGCAGGAGAGGTCTGCGCGCCATGCAGGACCCTCCTCTGGTAGCTGGGGAGCAGCTGGGGATCAAACCGGCGCCGCAGAGGCCGCGGGCAGCTTCGCAACCCAGCGCTCAACCGCTGCGCCACCGGGGAGGCCCCCTCCTTTTCTTTCTTAAGTAATAATATTTTGAATTTCTTTTGGAGAAATGTTCCTCTACCTTTCTTAGTCATGCTATTTGTATTCTCATCTCTAGGAGTAGGCCATAGTGACATTGAGTCATTGTGGAACTTATCATCTTTGCTACAGTGATTAGTTTTGCAATAGAATATTGACCACTTTGATCAATAAGAAATGTTTGGGACAACACATTTTTAAAGTTATTCCTTCTCATTTCTTGAAAAGAAAAACTTATTGGTAGTTGATTTACTCTCATTCTTTCTACCCTCACTCTTAATTATTGGCAAATACAGTAACTATGTGGATGACCCATCTAAGTCCCCAGACTTTTAATTCCTTCATCTCCTATTTAATTCTAAGTAAAATACCCACTTCTGTGGTCTGATCCTGACTTTGTCATTCCCAGTAAGTTCCCCTTTCACAATCTCTTTCTATCATCCCATTTTGTGATAACTCTTACTATTATTCTAATTTAATCCAGTCAGTAAACTCATTTCCAAAATTCACAGATTGAAACCAGATCTTAAATTGAACATTCTACCTTAATATCACCTTTCCCTATCACTTTCCTTGTGCACACATCATAAGTTTTCTTCATGTCCATTTAAATGTCATGATATAGTAGTAAAATTACTTCCTCACACATACTCCCTGTCTCTTTCTCCCTCCCTTGCACTAGCCTAGTAAAGCCCCTACGTGCATTAAATCCCATTTCGTACACTCCATGACTATACTCATAGCTGGGGAAAAACACAAATTGCTGATTGATTTATTTTGAAATTATGACCATAGCTTCACATGATCAAATCCTGATAACTCTACTATCAATATACATGCAGATTCTGACCATTTCTCATCATCCCTGGTTCTTATTGCAACATTCATCACACGAAAACTCTCTTCACTCATATCCTTGCTTCAATTTCAACTCTCTATGATCTATTCCCTACATGTGAACTAAAATGATCCTTTTAATACCATAGTCCGACATTTAACCCCTCTACTTAAAAAACTCAAATGACTTCCCCTTTCAAACAAAGGCCAAAATTTGAGACTATATTTTAGGGCCAAATATGATCTTTGCCCCATTCCTCAGTAGCTTTCTGACCTCATGGTTTCTGTCATTCTTCCTCTTGAATACTCTGCGTGGGTTCTGGGCTCCTTTGGCTGTTCCTTGAACATAGCAAGCATGATCTACCTTTGCACTTACTACTCCAGACCAGTCTGTCAGTCTGTCAGTCTGTCTACCTACCTACCTATTGTTTCTCTATCATCTGGCACTTTTAGTTTCTTTCAGGTCTATTTTCAATATCTCATTATTAGAGAGACTATCCTCCTTGATAACCTGAAATAAGAAACTGTACTTTGTACTTGAACTTATTCCCTTTTTCTTGCCTTATTTTTCTATGTAGCATTTACCTGCCATATATATTTTTAATTTTCTTCTTTAGGAATATAAGCTTGTGAGGGAAGGGATTTTTTCCTCATCATTACTCTCTGATATTTTTTTTCAGAAAGTAAAACAATATCTAGGGTATGATAGACACTGAACACATTTGTTGACTAGATAAATTCTTATAAAAGAACTATAAAGAGAGATATTCCTTTCTTGTCATGGAACATGAATGATAAGGCTTATATCCGAGAAGATCTGGTACTACCTTGGGAACATAAGAAAAGCCTTAGAAAATAAATCTATACCTTGAAAAGTAAAAGAAAAAGAGTAGTGAGGTAGAACTTGCCTTATTAACTATTCAAATATTTGATTAAATGTCAACTATTCAAGCATACAATAAATTCAAAGATTCAAATATTATGGTAATTGCTTAGATATGGACAAATAAATAAATAATCAAAATAATATAGAGCCTAGATTCATCTTCATATATTTGAGAATGAGATTTATAACATTATCTGTTGAAATAAGAAACATTCAAAAATAATCTTGGGAATATAAACACCAATATATGTTAGGGAATATGTACATGTTCTTTAGTGTTGGGTAATTTGCAGTGGTCAACAAAATAATATACATTAATAGAAGAAGAAATAAAATTTGATAATCTATACCAGGGACTGTTGGGCAACCACTAAAGGGAATGAAGTAGATCTTCAACAGTCAACCCGACGGGATTTTCAGCGTGTATCATTAAGTAAGAAACATAAGGAAAGGAAACTATACGTAATGACTCTGTTTTCACAAAATCCAACATAAAAGCCACTTCTCATTACTCTATGTTATTTATTTAGTGATTCTTGAGCAGGGAGACTTACCAGAGGCATATATACAGATTGTTGATCCTGTTGGTAGGGAAATGGTATGCCTTGGAATGGGAACTTAATCAAATATTGGCATTTCTGAAGGTTTTCACTTTCTGTTCTATTTGACCTGTTAAAATCTAATTTTATCCTTTTTTTTTTTTGGTACTTTCAGTGCATGCATGTAATCTAAAACTAAGTACCACCTACACAGTTTTAAGAGTGACATTGTCTGGGACTGTGCAGTGCAGTTTACACATCTACATTTCAGTCCTTGCTACAGTGATCCACACATCATTACAGGTTTATACCTAATCTGATATGAAAATATCACAAATGGAAATCTGTATCCGAAAGCTGAGAGAAGAAAAGAAAAACTTGAGAAAGCTTTTATGAGTGAATGGAAGGGGAAAAAAAGCATATCAAATGAAATGGTGGACTAATGAGTGTATCCTAACCCATAAGCCTTAGCCACATAACAATCCCACCATGCTTACTAAACAATGATCCCAGAGCAGACAAACAATTCACTTTGACTGGAAGAAAGGGAAGGCTTAGGTGCCACAAGGAAGTTCTCATTAAATGTGAATGATTGATAGGCTGACCTAAATCATTTTACAAACGTTAATGGAGGGACTACTGGTACTAAGTGATGTACTGGGCTTTGGAAATATAGGGTAAAGAAATAGGACATGGTCCATTAGCATAAAATGCATATAAAGTTAAAAATAAGAATATTACATTTATAGTAATTATTATAACCCAAATTCATAACATGTTTTCTCTGAGAAGATGAACTCTGACAAGTTGGTAAAATCCTGTAGGATAACTTGGAAATATCTATCTTTACCTTACACACTTGACTGATAATTAAATCAGCTTTATTTCCAGAGTGAGGCTTTATTAGAGTCCATCAATTTGTCAGGTTCTATTACCTCCCAATAGGTGTTCAGCGATTTAAAGAAATGAATTGACAAGTTTCAGGCCATTTCTAAGAGAACTAACTGCCAAGCCTTACCAAACAGCAACGGGAGTTTCAACAGTGGAGAGTGAAAGGGGAATTGTCTCCTGGAACATTCTGTCCTTGCAAATCAGGGTGTGTTTAGGAGTAGGAAGTTATTTATTTTTTCCACTGTAAGCAGAGGAACAAGGAAAGCCTTCTGATCCCCTGGCTTTTCGATCAATCTTCTATAAGAAGTCAAGTCTTCAGAGCAGGATCAAAATCAATTTTCAATTTATATCCATTGCTGCTTACTGTAGACCATTCAGTCTTTTTTTAAAAAATGCACCTTATTTTTTGTCCCCTTTCTTTGTTCTTGTATATTGTTTTCCCCTCATTTGCATTAGTCCACTAGGGCTGACATAATGAAGTACCACAGGCTGGGTGGCTTAAATAACAGAAACATTTTTTATCACCCTTCTGGAGACTGAAAAGTCTAAGGTCATGGTGCTGGCAGATTTGTTTTCTCCAAAGGTCTCTCTTCTTGGCTGAGGATGGCCAGCTTCTCCCTGTGTCCACATAGGCTCTCTTCTGTGCAGATGCATCACTAGTGTCTCTTCCTCTTCTTTTCTTTAAGGACACTGGCCATATTTGATTAAGATCTCACTCTTATGTTGGCCTCTTTTAACCTTGCCTCCTTGAAGGTGCAGTCACATTTGGAAGCAAGGCTTTAACACTTCCATTTGAGAACATCATCTGTCTCTTTTTCTCTTTCTCTAAGTCCTTCACCTTTCTATACTTTCACCTTTCTAAACATTGAAATATAACTGACATATACCATTGTATTAGTTTCAGGTATACAATATAATCATTCCAATTTTGTGTATATTGCAGGATAATTACCATAGTATGTATAGCTAACACCCATCACTAAACATAGGTACAACTTTTGTATTGAGTCATGAGAACTTTTAAGAGGGACTCTCTTAACTTTGGAAGATGCAATCCAGTATTATTAACTATAGTTTCCATGCAATACTTTGCATCTCCAGGTATTACTAATTTTATAACTGGAAATTTGTCACTTTTGACAATCTTTCCCCATTTCATTTACCCCCTAACTCCCTATCTCTGGCAACCACCAGTCTATTCTCTGTATCTGTGAATTCATTTTTTGTTTGGTTTTACATTGCACATGTAAATGAGATCTACTTCACCTTTCAATTGTTCTTTCTATTAACTTTAAATTGGTTGGTAGTAGATTCATAAACTTCCTCAGGGCCAAAAATAGACATTTGTTGCCCCAGTTGAGCACTTCAGTTAATGCTATACATCAAAAAGAAAAGTTAACTGGAACAAAGAGGGAAAGTGTGTAGATTCTACCAAATGGTTGTTCAAAAAGTGCCTTTTTAAAGATCCTTCCTTTTATTTAAAATAGGTAAACTACATTTTGACTTAAGGAGTTATTGTAGACTATGTGATTTACAAACAAAAACTGCTAATGAAATGCCTCTTATTTGGCTTTTAGGAAACATTCCTTCCATTTGCTTTGTTTTCAATAACCTTGTTAAGATGTTGTCATTGAAAATAAATTTCTGAGAAGAGGTGCAAATACATTAGGAAAAAATAATAGTATTTCCTAAAGCAGAAGTGGGCATCATTTCAATGTTGAACAAAGCACACTTCTAAACATTTAGGGTTTCATTGGGCTCCCACTGTCCTAACAGTTGCTAAGGCATGGATAGAACAAAAAGATTTGTTAATGTTGCAGATAGCTAGTATTCACTTCTACCAGGGTTATATGAACCTATGATGACTATGTGTGCTGGTTTTTATTTGCACATTTTCTTAAGACTCTAATAAATATATGCTCTATTCTATCTTATTAGACTCATTAACATTTTTTCTCTTTTCTTTTGATCTACAGGTGTGTTATCTTGCAACCCAGTATTTCTCCATCATTACTAGCAGGAATTCAGAAATTAAAAAAAAAAAAAAACATTGCATGTGTAACTTTCTATCAATAGCTCCTTCCCCCTAGAGCCATCAGCTCAGCTGCCCATAATTCCCAGGGAGTTTCACAGTTTTCAGTGTAAATCAGCTTGTTGGGAATGTTTTGTTTTAAACATAGGAACCTGACTTTCAGCTAGCTGGCTTTGCTAGATTGGAGAAATTACCCTCAGAAAGACTGGAGGGGACAGAGGAAATTAATCTATTTACTGAACTTTTTAAGTAGCAGTCCACAGGGGCAATTTACATTAAAGAAAAAGCAGCATGGGGCTGCTCTGGGATTTACAGGCACTTTTGTTAGAAAGGAAAATATCATACATCTAACCAAAATGAATTGAATGGTTCAGTGCGCAGAGCGTTCTTTTCATTGTTAAACAGTTTGAAAAATCCAGCAAGTGAGAAATGCAACACTGATTTGGTTTAAAATGGAAACCTCTCAGATAAATTTAATACTTATCTCAGGTATCACAGATTTTTGTGTTCAAAATATAGACCTTTGGGCTAGAATAGCAGAGGAGAGCACACTGTATTACAGAGCTGGTTAGCTGAAATATCTGCAATTATGAAGCTTGTCATACAATGGAAATGGGCAAAGAAATATTTGGAATGCAGTGATTTAGAATTTAAAATGAACACATGTATGTAATTATACCTCTTCAAGTTGGTCATGTTGGGAGTCACATAGCAAAGGGAAAGCTATGTTTCCTATCTCTTTGTGTTCACAAAACTCTAGGAACAGGTATAGCTATCAAACACTTGAAACTAGAGTAAGCATTTAGGAGAATTAAATGGAACATAGTGGGCAGTAGGTTAGTTATAGTTCAGTGGTGTTTAAAAGTTGCTTCAGAAAAGCCATTCACTTTGTTTGCCATATGGCCAGTAGATTTGAGGAGACTTTGTTGACCCTGATGATTGCTAGCAATTGCCTGATTCTTAGTAGGTTTTTAATACATATTGAATTTCTCCCCCACTTCCCTCACTTAGAGGTCTAGATTTTTGAGAAACCAGCAGGGTAGTAAAATAAATTAACTTGATTAGTTTGGGTTTTGACTAGTAGTCCTTCTGTTGTCCATGTATTTTTAACATAAATACGTAATCATTATTTTATACACACCAGCACATAATATGTATATGTGTCATGTTAATATAGAATTGGGATAATCTATATTTTACTTGAAATTTTAAAATGAAGATTATTAAATAATACATTCTGAAATTTCTAGGTATAGGATCTAAAATACAGGAATCGCATAAGGAATTATAAAATCATAGGATGTCCTTCTGAAAGGAACTTAGGATATCAGTTATTAAATGCCTCCTCATCATTTTTCAGATGGAGAAATCAGGACTGATAAGGTAGATTTATTTGCCTTAACCTGTCCAGTCAGTGCCCTCAATGATGCCACCTCTACTAGGAACAATGAAAAGTCATTTGGAGCTCTGTCTGATGGATATGTCATTGATCAAGTGAGATAATAATCTTGTAAGACAAATTTTCGTTAAGTTTGTGACCAGCCACTGAAACAATACCCTGTCTTGCCTTCTCTCCCTGCCACAATCCCCAATTCCAGTAGAATGTTACATAAGCCATTATTATTTTTCATTGAGCTAATATTGATTTGCAACATTACACATGATTCATAGGCATATGTTAATACTTCTTCAGATGTACATTACCACAAAATATCCACCACTGAGGCACCCAGTCTTCCACCATAGTTCACTGGTCCCTCTCCCCCTTTTGCTCTCCAACTTTATCATCCCCCCTCTAGTAGCCTCAACTTTACACATTTCTAGGGTTTTTTTTGTTTTTTTTTTTGTTTGTTTTGGTTTTTATCTCTGTTTTGTTTCTCTATATTCCACATATGAGTGAAACCATTCAGTATTTATCTTTTTCCTTCTGACTTAGTTTGCTTAGCATAATCTCCTCCATTTCCATTCATGTTGTCACAAGTGGCAAAGTGTTCATCTTTTTTTAATAGCTGAGTAGTAGTCCATGGCATAAATATGCCACATCTCTATCCACTCATTTGTCCTTGAGCACTTAGGTTGCTTCCATAACCTGGCTATTGTAAATAATGCTTCAGTAAACATAGGAGTGCATATATCCCTTCAAATAAGTGTTTTTGCATTCTCCAGGTAGATATCTAGGAGTGGAAATGCTAGACTGTATGGTAGATTTAATGTCTTTAGAAACTGCTATGCTGTTTTCCACAGGGGCTAGCTAGGCAGGTCTACAGTCTCACCAAAAGTATAAGAGGATTACTTTAAAACAAGAACTATGACACTTGAAGAAAATGTTCAGTTTTCAAGGTTTATATCAAGGTTATGGGCAAATATCCCTGTCCTCATTGATTTCTCTAGCATGACATTTTCTAATGACTCAAGAGTGATGTTTTTCAGTCCATGTTGTATGCAAGGATTCTAGACACCTATTTTGATTGGGGGTTTCCATACCAAGCAATTCTCTAATACTAGTGGGGTGTCCTATAATTCAACTCTTTTCTGACTCTGTCTATCTGGATGTAGCTTCAGATCTCATAGGTTTAGGGCTCAGTCTTAACAGATTGTCTGTCCCCACTTCTGATGCCTGTTGCAAGTCTAGGTTGACACCTGTGCTTCTGACCTTTCAGTTATAGGTGGGATGTTCCAGAGGTCCCCTCCCTCAGTTCAACTAACTTATTAGAGTAACATACAAAACTCAGAGAAACATTTTAGTTAATAGATTACTGGTTTATTATATATATATATTTAAAGATTTATTTATATGTGGAAGAACTGGGGTGTCGGTCAGAGGTGTGGGGGTTGAGAGGATTCACCAGAGACAGAGTGGGGAGCAGAACAAACAGATCTACTGAAATACACTGCTGAGGGGTGCAGCAGGTGAGACAGGAGAGGTCTGTCACAGTGAAACTCAGCTGTCACAGTGATAATGCTGAGAACTTAACCCCTAGGCCACCAGGGAGGGCCTCATTACTGGTCTATTATAAAGGGATATAACTGAGGAATAACCAGATGTAAGAGATGAATAGGACAAGGTCTGAGGAAAGGGAAGCAGAGCTTCAACACCCTCTCTGACATCCATTCTTCCCAAATCTCCAACTGGAAAGGTTTCTGAATCCAATCCTTTTGGGTTTTTATAGAGACTTCATTACATAGGCACAATTAATTAAGTTATTGGTCTTTGGAATTGATTCAGCTGCCAGCCCTTCGCCCCTTTATGGAAATCCGCTTTGTGGGTTTTAAAGTTCTAACGCTCTAATTACATGGTTGTTTCCCCTGGCAACCAGCCCATCTTCAGGTGCAGATCAAAAGCCACTTTGTTAAGAGGCACCTTTATCATTTTCATCACCTAGGATATTTCAAGAGTTTTAGGGGATTTGTGCCAGGATCAGTGGAAAAGCAAATGTATATTTCTTATAATAAATCACAATATCATACAAGCCTACTACTGCCTTTAACACAACGGTGTGAGAACTCCACCAGCCATTTGAGGTCAAACTCTAATATCTTTGCAGTTTGAACACCCCCCTTTGCCAGTTCCCATTACTTCCAGAGCTTATAGAGGACTGGAAACTTTAGTCCTCATGGCGGAGACTAGTGTTATTGACAGCCACACTGAAGTCTGGAGGGCCCTTGAATACCCATCTTGATGGCCAGTGGGGAAAAGCTGAAGCTTGATTACATCATTGATTCAAGTTTAGCCCATGTTCCACTTCTGTGTCTGATGACCAACTCTCATTTCACACAGCTTAAAGACATCCAACATTTTTTTCAGCCTCGGGGACTTTTCAGATATGAGGGTAGATGCTGTTTCCCTAGGTGTTCTGCTCAATGGAGGTATCCTACAGCAAAGCCATGTTGAGTAATTGAAAGGGGCATAGTTTTCAAGAGTGTAGTTGGTGCTGGATGGAGAAAGGTAATACAGTGTCTCAGTGTCAGCTTCAAAATTATAGCTATCTGCTATGGTGACTACACCTGAGGGGTGAAGTCCTGTATTCTCAAAACACCAGGAAGGATGTAAAACAATGATATGTCAATTTAAAATAATTAGCTATCATTATCATACTTATAAGATATTTAATTCACACAAAGAGCACACCTAGAATGGAATAGTATTAATTCTTGCAGTTTAAAGTTAAATACAAATGTCTGGCAAGATAATGGGAGAGAACGCCATGATCACCTCCTCCACATTTTAATTTTGTTTAATTTATTTTTTTAAAGATATATTTATTTATACAAGAACCGGGGTACAGTCCAGATGCGCGGGAGGGTGAGAGGATTCACCAGAGATAGAGTGGGGAACAGAACAGGCAGACTGAGGAAATAAGCTGCTGAGGGGAGCAGCAGGCGAGACAGGGGGGTCTGCTGCACCATGTGGGACCCTCGCCAGCCGGCCGGGATTGAACCAGCACTGCAGAGGCTGTGGACAGCTTCACAGCATAGCGCTTAACCTCCTGTGCCACCAAGGGAGGCCCCTCCACATTTTTAAAACCAAATTACATAGAAGTGAAAATAACAGTCCTTAGATTGACTATTATATGCATTGAGACAGACTACATGGCAGAGGGGTTGGAAAAACTGCCATTTGATTGTTTGTAGTATTATTGGGGCAGTACAACCCAAGAGAAGGAGGGGTGGTGGCAAGGGAGCCTCTTTGCTTGTTCACCGAAGGACTCATGACCACATCGGGGATGTTAGAACCCAAGGACTGTGTTGGATAGGGTCCCCACTGTGTATGGCAGATGGTATACTTTCTGAGAACTATAGGCATTGGCGTGCATAGACCCATGGTTGTATGCTGAATTAGTAGATCACTGCTAACAAATGCAGATGCTGTACTGTTGGAAACAAAGTAGGCACCCGGATCCAGGAGTGAGAAACCCTGCACCCTTAATTGTGGACCTAGAAGACAGTGGGCAGTCTTGATGACTACTGCTGGGGACTATATAAGGTGGGCATTGTCAGCTTGAGCTCAGGCGACCATATGTGATTAGCTGGAGTCCGAACATAAGTGGCTATTCTCTTCAGCTTGTGGCTGCCTTGTGTAAAACATCTGCCTCAACCCCACTGGTGACAAATCCCAGATAACTAAATGGCATAGTGCCATTAATCAGAATTCAAAGCAACAGACACTACAAAGCAAGTATACTCAAAAGGGGAAGAGAAATAACCTCAACCCATAATTAAAACTCTGTTTGCCAGAAGTCACTCACATGATTTAGTCAGTTGGCTTACAAATATATAAATATTTGTAAACTTTCCACTTTAAAGTAATTTTAAGCCTAAAGTTGAAAGAATGCAGAGAACTCCCAAATACCCTTCAACCAGATTAATCTAATTTTCCAAACTTGCTTTATAATGTTCTCTATTTTACTCCTTGCAATATTATGATTTACAAGAAATATATAATTATTTTTATTATTCAGATTATCAAAATGTATTTCTCATAAACATTTGATATTTACCCATAGTTTCTGGCTCATAGCTTCCCTTGGCATTTCTTGTGTTGAGAAATTTAAAGTATCTTTGCTTTGTTAATGAAGGTAACTTTTGGAAAATACCATATGAAGGGGGTTGGTTGTCAGGGAAGCCAACCTAAATTGAGGGTGAGACTGAACTATAAATTAGAGGTCCCTAGTAATTTGCTAGAAAGGCACACAGAACTCAGGATACCCATTTACTCACTAGATCACCCATTTATCACAAAGGATACTAAAGGTTGCAGATCAGCAGCCAAGTAGGAAGAGACAAGGCATGAAAGAGTGGGGAACTTCCATACCCTCTCCTGGCATGCCAGTCTCTCCCAAGTCAATACTTGTTCACCAAATCAGAAGCTCTCTTAAAATTCCTCTTTTTGGGCTTTTATTCAGGAATCATTTCATAGGTATGATTGATTTATAGCCAGCTGGTCAGAAGCACAGATAACAATTTGGGTTTGCAACTGATGTGTGAGTTGGTGCACCTGAAGTCTGAGGAGGAGGTATGCAAAACTTCTATGTGTAGCCAGTTGGTCAGATGTCAAAGTCATCACGTGGGGATTACAATGTGTGAGTTTTGGTGGGGGAGATGACATGGAAAAATTTAGGGGTATAGGTGTCCAAGAATGAGACTCTATCATGAGGTTCAAAATTGCTGTGATAGAATCATCGCCGTTGGGCAATTCAAACAGAGGGCAGCTTTAGTTCCGTTCTCATCAAAGTACTAAAGAAAACAACAAGGTTTGCTGCTCCCCACCCACTCCCCAAACCCTTCCCTCCAAACACCCTCTCCACACACCTTCTACTTGAGCGTTATACTGATCATCTCTAGGTCTACAATGTTGTCATGTCATGTGCAGGGCATGTATTTCTTTTACAAGTGTCAAAGTCTTCAAACATTTTTGCACATTTAAAGCTTATAGCACCCAGAGAAGAACCTCATACAGATGATCATCTTACATTCAATCCATTGAAACTATGGAAATGTTTTACCTGCTCTATACAACAATTAATTCACATAATTGTGGATAAACATAGACAAAAGCAAGGAGATGGTTGATACCAATTCACAAATCAGGTGTTAACTCCTCCATCCAGTGTTCATTTTGCTCTATGGAAATAAGTTAATCTTCTAAAAGTATGACCACCAGATTTTGTAGAACATCATGATTAAATAGTCAGTCCTCAAGTTGATATTGCTTGCATTGACATTGTCATTCATATTTTGGGTTTGAAAATACAGATACTGTGATTAACAAATGCCAAAGTAGCACCAATGAGTGATAAAACTGAACCATCAAGGTGTGTTGGGGCAGGTTTCCTCTTTCTTAGAACATTGTCTCCCTCTTGACTCCTGTGTTCCCTCCCAGTTGCATAACCTGGGTCACAGTCTGCCCTTTTCTCCCTTCCCTCATGACTTCTTGTCAGTGCAAGTTAATATCAATGTCAGATGATAAGACTTAAAACCACCCAGCAGTACTTGCAGGTAATAAGGGATCTCAACAATAAAAATAAAACAATCATCAGAATTTCTGGGTTTTACCAAAAAGGACACGAACTGTGTGTCTATTGTAGTATAGATATAGTACCCCTGGCTTTCATGCATCGTTGTGTAGCTTATAGACTGTGATACAAATTTTGTATTCAAAGGGATTTTTAGTGACTGGACCTTCTGATAATTTTGGGGTTGTTAAGGAAATATTTCCAGTGTGAGGAACCCGAAATGTGGTCAAGAGAAAGAGTGTATTAAATTAGAGGGTGATATGTTGCACCTGGCTAAGGTGCAAACATAGGTTGGAGGGTGGTTTAGGATTTAACATATGTAGAATGCATACAAGGGTGATGTATGCTGAGCTATAATGCTGGGGAATGCAGTTGATCAGATGAATATTTCTAGACTTGGTTCTTAGCTCAAATTAGAATTTGTTAGGTATTCTCGTAATATTGGTGCTGAAATTAAAGTCTGTTGCTCTTTTCCTTGTGTCACTAAATATAGAGGGAAGAGTTCATCTTATGATGAAAAGATCACTTGGAATTTTATCCTAGCTTCTCTGAGGTAAGCTGTATATGCTACTTTTTAATTTCTCTAATTGATGATACTGTATTTTCTGTTTTTCTCACCAAAAATAAAGTATCATTGAAATGATGTTATAATGAAAAGTTTATAGTGGCTACTAAAATAATAAATTACAATGAAAACAATTAAGAGCTTAGGGTACCAGGAAGGTAATAATTGAATTTATACTTTTAGATCAGTCCCTATAAATTTTAAAACACTGACTGGATGTGAAAATATATGAAAAAAGACATCATAATTTACAATGTACCAGACACTGTTCTAAGCACTGTACATATATTGGCAGATTTTTAAAATATCATTTGATGTAATGTTATAGATTAAATTCAAAGAATGATGGATAATGTAATGAGATTATTCAAGTAGGGCTACGTAACTAAGGAGAATCTCAAAATACAGCTACACGTTGTGAAACGTGCTATATCCTGGAATATTTATGGAGCACCTTCTTAGTAGGGTGTGAGACATAGAAGCAAATAATTCAATAAATACTACATTGTCAATGTTGTGGCAGACTGCATAAGAGGGTAAAGTTGAGGGAGTGACTAATACCGTGCATGGTGGAGGAAGAGGTAAAGGGGTGAGAGGAAAATGAATAAATAGGGATTTCTTTAGATTGTGCTTTGTATAAAGAAACTAAGGAAATGGACTCTCTTGGGGGCATTTCTTTGAATAGGAGTATTTTGAAACCATGTCCCCTAAACCACATGTTCAAATCAAATGTCACTCTCCATTATCCATGTAAGGCATGCTGCCGGTGTCCCTGTGATGCTTAACACACATGGCTATTTGACTAATCTCTTGGAGTCTTCCTGCTTCCACTCCCACAAGGGAATGCAGTGCTTATCAATGCCAGTTCACTTTGTTCTTAAACTTCATATGATGGTTGTACTCAACAAATGATATAGTCTAATTAAATATTTATGCCACTTACACTTATTTAATTAAGCCTTTAATTAAATATTAAATAAATCAATGAAATGTAAGTAATAAAAGTTATTATTCCTTTTAAAACACAATTAAATGCTTTGGAAAGACTCCATAAATGCCAGTTACAAAAAAAAATTTGATAAATTATGTGAGAACAACAATTATAAATGTTTATGGGGAGAGGCATATAAAACCAAAAGGATTCTGAACTCAGATTGTGCCAAAATTTTAAGTGTCTGTAAATATTTTTGTTAAAGTGTCTTGCATCACTTTAAAGAAAACAACTTAAGAGTAGTCAATTGGAGGCAGATTATGCCTCAGAGGGTGATTTATAGAAGGAATTTCTGGAACTCCAAACAGACTTCCCTTACTCAAAGGAAAAACAGCACATCTATATTGAGAGATGACCACTGAATATAAATTTATATACTTTAATTTCAAAGTAGGAAGGTTTAGTAGTTGATGTATTTCATAATTTTCAATATTAAAGTTTTTTTTACCCAAATAACAACTGGCTGCTATTATGCTTGAATTGAGATATCTATGATGTGCCACAAAACCATATATTTCTCCTTTTTAACCACAGATGGCACATTTGAGTGAATCATAGTAAATATGAACAAATGGCATGGAAGGGGTGTGTGTGTGCGCGCATGTGTGTGTATGTGTGTGTGAGTGAAATTTGTGATTATCAAATATGCTAGAATCATAATTCTGTTTTTCTTGATATTGTACCTGAGTCTTATCTTTTAATATCAAGTTTTTAAAGGTTACTTTTTGTTGGCCAAATATGCTGCCAGAGCTCCTGAGGGATGTATTTACCTTAAAATTTTGCTACTTCTACCTTGAAATTCTTAGTAATTTGATCTTTGAATTTGTGTTCTGTGAGTGAAGTCTGATGGGATAATGGATAGTGCACAAGAACAGATAAGATACATGCCGTATGTAGTTGCACAATTCCTGATTTCATGTTAGTGTCTGCAATGCCTATGAGTACAGAATTCCAGTGATGTTCAGTGGGATTAAAAGTGAGTGCAAATGGAGCTAGAAGGGATCATGCTCAGTGAAATATGTCAGAAAGAAAAAGAAAAATACTGGATGGTCTCACTCATAGCAGGAATTTAGAAAACCTAAATAAGGGACCAGGAAAAAGACTAATTAATACAAAGTAAAAATCAAAATCAACAAGCAACTATAAACCAGAGACACACTACAGGGTGGGGGGCAGTGGGGAGAGGAAGGATTAGGGTCAAAATAAGGGGGGGTGCAATTGTATGGGGAATATAACCAAAATGAAAATGCATACATTGTGCAAAAATGAAAAATGATGTAAGAATTATATAAAATAAAATATTGAAAAATAAAATAAAAGTGAGTACAAGATAAGTGTGCTATTGTGTGGCTAAGAAGGAACACTAACAGCCTCAAAGTCCAGCCTTTGCTTTCCATGGGAACAACAACTTGCTTTGAATGTAGAAAGAAGGCAACGATAGTCTAAGAAACAGGAACACCAAGGAATCCCGTGGTCAGCAGAATGTTGCCCCTTCTTTCTGCCCCAAAGACATTCACTTACTAGTACCTATAAACAAGATTCGTCATAAGCAAGAGGGTGGGAGAGGTGGGGGAAAAACAAACAAACAAAAAAACATGATATGTCAGATTACATAGCAAAGGGAAATAAACGTTGCAGGTAGAATTAAGGTGCTAATTAACTGACCTTGAGATGGGAGATCATCCTGGATTATCTGACTATACCCAGTCATCACAAAACTCCAGAGAGATGAAAGCAGAAAAGAAAGACCCTGAGGAATGGCAGCATTAGGAGGACCGAGCCCAACCTTGCTGGCTTTGAGAATGGAGAAGGGCCGCACCCATGAGTCAGGGAATGAGGGTGGCCTGGGAAAGCTGGAAAAGGTAAAGGGACAAATTCTCCCCTAGAGCCTCTGGAAGGAATGTAGCCCTGCTGACTTCTTGATGTTAGTGTAGAGTGACCCATTTTGACTGCCTTCCTCCAAAACTTTAAGTAGTAAATCTTAAATTAATTTAAGACATATGTATGTGGTAACTTGTTACAGTAGCCATAGAAGAGGATTAAAATCTTCTATCCTGTCTAATTCATATTACTTTTCTGTGTTAGCCGACTATTAGTGCTGAGAGTGATGACACAGATTAGAAGGGAAAAGTAAGACAATCCAATGTTACTTTTCATTTCAGTCCTTCAAATAAAAAGAGTCAGGTTACTTTTGTGATGTATTTCTACTGTTCTGAGTGAAATATGTATGCACGTCTTAAGCTACAGAATACAATTCTGTAATTTCTGTGATTCTGCATATATGTTTAACACCCTTGTGTTTGCATTTAAAACAAGACTTGCAAACTGTCACGATGAATGGCAAAATCCATGCTAAAACTTAAAATTTTTAGTATTTATTTAATTGGAGCATTCTTCACAGCAAAATAAAAGACACTTGAGAAGTTGACAGACCCTAAAGTAAGGGAACATTTTATATTCTAGTACAGTTGGCAGTACTTTTTTCCAGCTTTTTGAATGAGGGTCTCCACATTCTCATGTTGCATGGGCCTTAACCAAGTATAGGCTTTGACACACCGGGTGCATGCCAGAGATATTTTATAAATATTTTCTAATTTAAAAAAAAAATCAATGAGAAATAAAGCTATCTTAAAACAAAAACTGAATGAATTTGACTTTTTCAACTGTAATAGGCCAAATAGATAGTTTTACACTCCAACTGGGTCTTTCATTCATGCCCAGAAAGCCAAACTCTGAATCATGAGAACTATCTTAACATGAAGGAATTTTATTCCAGGTACCCATCAAAGGAGTTGGTGGGAATATGCACCCCAAAACAACTGGCTCCCACAAAAGGCAGGAGTACTGGGATTATATAGGGGGTGAAAGTGATGTCATGGCTTCACATTTTAGGTCTGAGGAGGTGGCAGGCACTCCAGGAGACAGGAGTCAAAGGTGTTTGACTTTCCCAGCAGGGTGTTTGCTCAGCAATCAGCAGATATTTGTTTCTGATGCCAGTACCAACTCCAGAGGGATACAGAGAATTTTATTAGGGATGTAACACAATCAGTTCTTCAAGTTCCCAGTAATGCAGGTGAAGCCATTTAAGAAGGGAATCGAGGGCCTCCCCTGGTGGCGCAGGTGGTTGAGCGCAGTGCTGTGAAGCTGTCCTCAGCCTCTGTAGCGCAGGTTTAATCCTGGCCGGCCGGTGAGCTACCCACATGGTGCAGCAGACCTCTCCTGTCTCGCCCACTGCTCCCCTCAGTGGTGTATTTCAGTCAGTCAGGCTATTCTGTTCCCGACTCTGTCTCTGGTGAATCCTCTCACCCTCCTGCACATCTGGCCTGTACCCCGGTTCTTGTATGCATGAATAAATAAATCTTTAAAAAAATTTTAAAAATGAGGGCCTCCTCTGGTGGTGCAGTGGTTGAGCGCTGGGCTGCGAAGCTGCCTGCAGCCTCTGCAGTGCCGATTCAATCCCCGGCTACCAGCAAGGGTCCCACGTGGCGCGCAGACCTCTCCTGCCTCTTGCTGCTCCTCACAGCAGTGTATTTCCTCAGTCTGCCTGTTCTGTTCCCTGCTCTGGCTCTGGTGAATTCTCTCACCCTCCTGCGATTCTGACTGTACCCTGTGCTTGTATAAATAAATAAATAAATCATTAAAAAATAAATAAATAAACACCAGAAATTTATTTAAAAAAAATTTAAAAAGAAGGGAATTGAATAGAGGAGGGGTGCAATTCAGTGAGTCAACAGTTAACCCTAAAAGAAATGCAAGTTAGTGCGTTAACAGTCCTGAAGGAAGAATGCAATTCAAAGTTTAATTCCACTTATTCCTAATTTTTAGTCTAGGGATATTTTCTGTTGTAAAATGGAGATGACCTGATTATATGAGGACGCCTGTGTGCCTGTTGACTGACTTGTCCCTGGTGATATCACTAAAGCTACACCAAAGTCAGAGATGCCTAGGTACTGTGGGCCAGGCCCCATCAGTATGGGACATGCCTTTCAGAAGTGGTGTTCCAGTTGCTTCCTAACTCAGTTACTTGTAAAATGTCCAGGAGGATGGAGACTGACCAACAGGTCTGGGAGGCAAGCTGGTACCAGGGAAGTTGGGAGTGACCTAAAGGTTCCTGAGAGTTTTGGATTTTAGAGAGTAAAAGCCACAAACTTTGCAACTTCTTTTCAATAGGAACCATTTAAAATGCTCAGCTTCAGGGGAAATGGTAGACAAACCTTTTTCAGTGCTCTGGACAAGGGTACTCCATAGCCCTAATCTGTGATGGAAAAGTTAGGACAAGTAAGAGTGAGGACTGAAGAGGGGGCTGGTCTGTGCCAGGGTCACACATGGGGTGGTAACTGGCAGGACAGGGTGACAGTGAGCTGTGCACAACCAGGGGACCTCTTTGCTTGGGCAAGGAAGGAGTGGGGATCCTTTGGCCTGTTATAGGACTGAGGGCCCTGAGCTATTTCCTTGTGTTCTCTCTGGGAAATAGCCTCCAGGGATAAGGACTGTTACTACCTAGACTGTGCAGAGGAGGACACCCTGAAAGAGCTAGCTCCAGGTCTGCTGTGCTGGTGCTCATGGGTAGATGCACTTGCTCTTGTTCCTGCAATGGGTAACTGTGGTGTTCTGCTTGTCAACAGTGACTAAGGTTTTCCCACAATTCACCTGTAATCTGACAACCTAGGGAGTTTTGGAAATGGTCTCCCTTCTCGTTCTCCCAAATGTGGAAACCTTTTCTCTTAATGACAGGTGTCTGCAGTGTCCCTGATATCAAGGAACAGGAGCAAGTCTTGCTGTTTCCTGGCGGAGACATGCGGGGCCTCTCTTGAGAGGCCTGTGGTGAGTGGAGGGAAATAGCTCCTGCAGGAGGAACAGAACAGTATGGGCTGGACAACTCCAGGAAAGCCTGAGTATCTGTGCCTGAGCTGGCAGGAGAATTGGCATAGAGTCCAGTGTGTCTGAATTGAAGTGGAATCTGTCTGAGCTGAAGCAGGAGGGTGGGAGCACAAATGACAGCAGGTCAGTCAGTGATTCATGGGGTGGGTCAAATTAGGTGGGACATGGACATCATGACAGATTGTGGTCATGGATGGAGATCCAGTCAGGGACCAAGTTAGATTTGCTTTGATAATAAGATCCAGAGTCTGAGTGTGCTCAGTGTCAGAAAGGAAATGTCAATTATTTCCTGATACATATTTTTAAATATTTATTATTTATGCATACAAGAACTGGGGTACAGGCCAGAGGCGTGGGACAAGGGCGGAGAGAGAATTCACCAGAGAGAGTAGGGAGCAGAACAGGCAGACCGACTGAAATACACTGCTGAGAGGAGCAGCGGGTAAAACAGAAGAGGTCTGCTGCACCATGTGGGTCAGCTCTCTGGCCAGGGATTGAACTCATGCTGGAATGGCTGCAAATTGTTTCACAGTGCTGCGACTTAACCCTTTGTGCCACCAGGGAGGCCCCTTATTTCCTGATACATTTTATGTGCTATTCATAGTACAAGACATGCAAGAGACACTTAATAAGGAATGTTGAACAAAACAGTGAAGGAATGAATCTTCTTACTCATAAAAATGATTTAAGACAGCAAATAAAGGGAAGATGTACGTATGTAATTATTTATAGATCATGCATCTTTCCACTCACTCCTCTTCCCATTCCTCACTGATTTCTGTGAAGTGAATAAGTAAAAGAGGTCACTAGCCTAAGATATGTAGTGCCTTGCTCTTTGAGGGGAAGGAAAAACCTGGTTGTCTAAAGCCCACTCTGGAGACAGGTGGATTAGTGAAATGCTTGATATGCTCCACCCAGATCCAAGTACTGTCCTACAATTCCCAGAAGAAATAAAATGCCCATTTGGTAGTGAGAACTACTGGAAAGTACTGGTTTGTAAATCACTGAGAAAGAACACTCCCTGGTACTCAATTTTACAACACCATCCAGTGGCTTTGACAAGGAATGTTTGCTGTGAATCTGTTTCTATCACCAAAGCCATACAGTGTAAGGCGACGTTAGTCAATGGCATCAAAAAAGGCTGAGTATCATGGCAATGTGAGGAGAGAGGCATTGCAGTAAGAGGAACCAGAACAATTGTTGTGTTTTCAGACTTTGAGCATAATTTGCATCTTGTAATTTTAGTCAGTAACTCCCAGGTGGAATACAAAGAGATTTCTGTTTTTGTTTATCTTGTCATAGGTCATGCTTTTGGTTAAATGAGCCTTGCAAAAAGTTTCCCGGACTTTTCGTCTGTCAACGCTATCTTTGGTGTACAATGTGTAAGAAATTGCTGACATTTTATAAATGATGCCTCCGTTTAATTACCCTCCACTTCCTACTGCATCCCACCTATCTAAATTAAGAAGCATTCATAATATAAAATTAAATTAAAGAGATTCCTGCATAGCCATATTCCCAGGCCACCAAAGCATTCATGTTCTCTTGAAATGATGGTAATAGTTAACACTATAGTACGCAGTTGCAAAGAATCAGGCTATTTACTTGTGTGAAACTATTAGTCCTCACTCTTCTGCACTGTTGGTGGGAGTGCAAACTGGTCCAACCACTATGGAGAGCTGTGTGGAGATTTCTGGACCTACTAAACATAGAGCTTCCATATTATCCAGCAATTCCACTCCTAGGTATTTACCCAAAGGACACAGAAACATTAATTCCAAAGAGCACCTGCACCCCTATGTTTATAGCAGCACTATTTACAATAGCTAAGCTTTGGACACAACCCAAATGCCCAAAAATAGATGACTGGATCAAGAAGATGTGGTACATATATACCATGGAATATTACTCAGCATTCAAAAAAGATAAACACATGCAATTTGCAGCAACATGAATGGCACTGGAAGGGATCATGCTCAGCGAAATAAGCCAGAAAGAAAAAGAAAAATACCAGATGGTCTCACTCATAGCAGGAATCTAGAAAACTTAAATAAGGGACCAGGAAAATGAATAACTATAAGAAAGTGAAAATCAAAATCAACAAAAAACTATGAACCAGAGACACTCTATGGGGGGAGGGGGCAGGAGGGGAGGGATTGGGGTCAAAATAAGGGGGTTGCAATTATATGGGAAATATAAAAATAAAATTTATTATTATTAAAAAAAAAACTATTAATCCTCACAGGAATTCTGAGATAGGTGTGGTTATCATCTCCATTCTAAGATGGGAGTCTGAGGTCCTAATGAATGACTCACTCTATGTCTCTCCCTGGATATGTAGAGTCTGGTCTTTTTTTTTTTTAAGATTTATTTTTGTTTATACATACAAGCCAGAGTTGTGGGGGGTGAGAGGATTCACCAGAGATGGAGCAAGGAACAGAACAGGCAGATTGACGAAATACACTGCTGAGGGGAGCAGCGGGTGAGACAGGAGAGGTCTGCCATGCCATGTGGGTAGCTCCCTGGCCAGGGATTGAACTCGTGCTGGAGTGGCTGCGGTGAGCTTCCTAGGTTGTATCTTAACCCCTTGAGTCACCAGGGAGGCCCCTAGAGTCCGGTCTTAATGCAGATAATTTCCCTCCAGAAGCTGGAATGTTAAAAAGAGAGAGATAGGATGTTTCTTCAGGTCAAGTAACTGCTTGATTTCATCCAAGTTTCATTTAGCAGACTCAAATCTCTCCCCTTGATAAAAAAAAAATATATATATATATATAATTAATTTTAAAGGCATTAAAATAAATGCAGTGTTGAAAATTTTACTTCTAATTTGACTACAACAAAATATTCTTTATCTCTTTTCTATGTTCTCTTTTTGTCGTTGAGCATGTACATATTTTATATAGTTGTAATTATAGCAATCACAGTAAGTTTATATTCTGCTTTTTCAATTAATACTATATCATAAATATTTTCCATGCGGTTACATAGTATTCATAATTATTTCAAATGACTTTTTAATATACTTTGCAAATAGCCTACTAAATTGATTTAACTATTCCCCTATTGTTGGATTCACGGGTTCATTTAAATTCTTCTACAGTCATAGGTAATATGGCAATAAATAGCTTAATGCTTATAACTTTATGCCTCAATTTGAATTACTTCCATAGGATAAATTTCTAGAAATGGGTAAAAAAAGCAGAAATGACCATCACAATGCTACTACCACAGCAGCAAATACGCCTGCCATTTCCCTCACCTCACCAGCAGTGACAATTAACGAGTTTGAAGCAGCAGATTAATTTAACAGATTACAGTGTGATCTGAGTCTGAGTTATTTTTTATTTTGTTGCTAAGCTGAAATATAATTCATTTAGAAATAACAAGAAATAAAAAAAATAAATTAGTCTTCTAGTTTACTCCATTCATTTAGGCTTTTAAAATTTTTTTCTTGATCTAAGCGAGATTCTAAGGGCACAGAGTTGGATCAGGGAGAAAATAGCTTTCTCAGAGTTCTGCTGTCATGAGGAAGTGATGCATTATGCTTTGACCTGGGTAACCTTAACCCAGTGCTCTCAGAGGACCTGGACTCTTTTCATTGCCAAGATTTCAATTTTCATTGAGTGATACCCTCTACTGAAAAGGAATTGAGTAAGTGGGTAAGAACATGGTACAAAGGTGAAACTAGAAACTCATTATCCTTGACTCATTCTAATAAGATGCGAAGACAACTCTAAATTGGTACCAAACTGAAAATCTACACTTTCCTCCATGAAAAATCATCTACATTGATTTTTTTTCTTGTGCCATTAAAGGTCAGAATGAAAAATTCCTCACTCTTTAAGGTTGTCCCATAAATAGGCTAGTTTTTGCTGAGAGTGAGGATTTTCCCATACAACTCTAATATCTTACTCAGTCCTCTCCCTCTGCAAAACACAAACCACTTAGGCTTTATGAACAAATCCACTAGAAAGGGAAGAACACATGAGGACCTTGGCAGTGTAATACACAGGGATAAAATGCTTTGATAAATGTTCCTTAGCACTCAGGAATTACTGTATAAAGATGCTAGTTTTGTCATTTTGCTCAACACGTATATCACATTTCTTGAATTCCTTTCTTTATAGGGTATAAATAAGAGGTAAAATGATACCATAGAACATTATAAGGCACATTCTGAGATTGCATTACTTGAAAGGAAATGGACAGAGGAAACCTGTATCAATGATCTTTTTTCTTCTTCACACATCAAATAAGGACATCTCTAAAGCAGTTATTGTGATGTGCTATGCTATATATTTTGTAATTAATGACTAAAGTGTAGGATTCAGAGAGAGAGAGAGTTCTTGGGAATGTGAGTGCTTTGAGAACCCTTATGTACCATAACTTATTGCCTTAAATTTTTCTAGGCATTTACATTTTAAAAGTAATATGTGTGTTAGAGTTCAGAGTTGATTTTTTCCTGTATGAATTCTTATGTTCATAGGTTACAGCATTTTGAGTAGAGTTTGCCTTGAATAGCTTTTGCAGCAATAAAAGGTGGTTTTATTGAAGGCCTGCTTTATTGCTACTGAACACAATGCATTTATTATCTACTTTTATTTTCTCTGAGGAAAGCCTCAGAGCAGAGAGGAAATATTTGCAAATCTTTGCATTCCGTAAGTTTACTTCAGTGCACTAGAGCAACATGGTTACTATGTTCACATCAATGAAGATTTTGAACCCTGTGACTAACTAGTTCAGATAGGTAATATTAATTTTCTTTTCCTGGTGAAGAGAATATTCCTCAGTTATGCAACAAGAGCATCCAGTTAATAAGTCGCAGAAAGGCTTGAGATTCACAGTTACTTGCTCTTGTTGCTACAGTACCATGGCTCCACTAGGAATAAAAAGGCATCTTGCATGCCAAGTTTGGGATGGAGAGTTAGGCATCATCCTTCTCCAAATTCCACATATTGTTTGTTACTGTGAAACTGTGTATGGATCCAGGATCGACTCTTGCGAACTTAAGTCTATTCCTTTGCAGTCAGTGCTGTATTATTACAAAACCTTCTAGCTTCTCCTGCTACCCACATTGGGATAGCAGGTGGCAGATAAAGACCGTAGACAGGGTTCATGGGGAAATTTTAAATACAGTTTTTGCACAACTAAATGTAGGTAGCTAATTAATAGCCAAGGTAATATCATAGTCAATGAAAAATATGTAATTCTTTAAAAAAGTTCCAAATACAAAAGGGCTTTATTGCAGATTTGCTCAGATCCTTGCTGGTAAAAGTACATAGATTTGTACAAAAAGAACATACTTTGAAGCTCATTGTGATATCCTACCCATAGAACATAATCAGCATATTCCAGATTATTTTTGGATCTGAATAAGATGATATTTTGCTAAGTTGTCAAATAGACTCCATTATGAAGAGAATTCCAGAAATTGGTCCCCTTTTGCTCTTTCCCACCCTTTTCTACCCCTAATAATATAATAAAATTTCTATGTCTATAAGACTTGAATTTCAGGAAATTTCTCTAAGATACTTTTGTTCATTATACTTTTTATAAAATGTACCACAAAGGTCATGGGAGAATTGAAATGACAGTAATTTATTCTATATTACCAAACTTCAGTGTAGAGTTTCTCATCTGTTATCTTCTTCACACTGTAGAGTAAGGTAAAGAACAAAGGTGTGTCATTAGAGAAAACTTATCATGGCAATTAGCAGTGGTAGAAAAGAAAATGTCCATGGAAGAAGAAAAGTGCAATAGCATTTAACAACTAGCAGCAACTTCTGGCAATATGATACTAATTAAACCTTTAAGGGCCTGTTTCAGCATTTAGTCTTACAAAGTTTTTTCTGCACAGACAAAATGAAGGGGGAAAGTTGGGTAATTATATGGATAATGTGAAAACTCTTCCCTGTTTCTTTCTTTAGGAAAAAAAAGAGAAAGTCTGGTTCCTAACTTTCCCTTTGGACAAAGATCCATATTGCTTGGGTGGTGTGTGTGTGTGTGTGTGTGTGTATGTGTGCTCGCATGCACATGCCCGTGCATGTATGTTTGTATGGGTGCGCATTCTCGTATACACAAAGCATGCCTTGACTAGTCCTATTGCTGCCATGATATTAGGTGTGGTGTTGATAGTTTGTACATTTGTAATGACCAAATGGAACATATCACCTACAAGCTTCCTCACCACACATATCTCTACAAATACTGAAAAAAGAGAGTCAGTGGTGACATGTTCTGTCAGCAACTACCCATGAGCTGTAGCTGGAGCAGTTTTAGTTCTTCTCCCTTACCCCACTCCAAGGGATTGTTTAAGGCAACAGCACCTCCTTCAAAGATGGTGATTCTGGGGATTGATAGGAACATAAAAGTCAGTTGCTTTTACCAATAATTTTGAATGGAAAGTATTAACAGAATTCACAGCTGCTTCACTACTTAAGCATTCAAGGATTAGCATTCTGACAACTCTGGAATATGCTGGGAAAGAAAAAAAAAAACCTTTGTATTTCTTCAGCAAAATAAGAAAGAGGGACTTTATCTTCAAATCATATGGAAAGAAATACTTCAAATGTTTAGAGTAATGGATTTACTTCTTATGGGTGAAGATATTTTCTAGTTCTTATTCTCACCTATTTTTAAACTGCTGAGATATGAGTGGTCTCACTCGTAGCAGGAATCTAGAAAACTTAAATAAGGGACGAGGAAAATTAATAACTATAAGAAAGTGAAAATCAAAATCAACAAACAACTATGAACCAGAGACTCTCTATGGGTGGTGGGAGGTGGGGAGGGGAGGGATGGGTGTCAAAATAAGGGGATTGCAATTGTATGGTGAATATAAAAATAAAATTTATTTAAAAAAATAAAGTGAAAAGATAAAGCCATAAAAAAATAAACTGCTGAGATAAATACATGTTTAAGAACTATCACTAACATGCCATAAATCATTATGTTACATATGAATGGTTGAAATTATTGAATAATAATCATAGTAGATATTTCCGGAGGCCTTCTAGTTCTTGGAACTTGTGTGGACTAGAATAGGCAACAGAATTGGAGGGAAAGGATCAAGATAAGTAGGATCAATGAAAAAGTACCCAGTGGAGTAATGTCATATTCAAGAATCCATGATTTGTATCCTTCATGGAATACTCAATAGAATAGAAGTTAACATAGGGTACTTTACCCTTGAAAAGGTAACACCTTAACCTATGGGGAATATGGGAAAAGTTCCCTAAATTTCTCTATATGCATATAGATCACTGTAATCTGCTACTCAACAATGTGCTTGACCTGAAAATTCAAGTAAATTTAAAATCCATGAGAGATTTTCACTGCTAGAACTTTTGAGTGGCCACTCTAAATAGCAGACTCTAATTCTTGGCAATTTATTTACTTTGAGTAATTGTGAATGAGGAGCAATCTGGTTTTACCTAGCCTGTTCCCCACACTATTAACCATTTGAGATGACTTTTCATGATCTACTCCTAGTATACCTTCTCTGGGGTGTGTATGAAGGTGTGTACTCACCAAAAGCAATAGCCAAACGGAAAATCAAGGGTTATTTTATTGACAGCTAGATAAGTGTTCAATGTCCTCTCATTTCATGGCTTTCCTGGCAAGTTCTGTGGAAAACCTGTGGCCTATTTTAGGAAACTGAGTCTACTCTTCCAACCAGTGATGTGAACAGAATGGAGAGTCTGTGAAAGAATAGGGTATTTCCTGCTTACTTAATGGAAAAAAGAAAGCATATTATCGAGTATCCACTGTGTTGTAAGGACTGTGAGAAATTGGAAAGCAAAAGACACATTGTCCTTTCCCTTTACACATCTTATAATCTGGGCAGGGTACTCAGGAAGAAGTTTCATCCATTAATGAGCAGGTTGGCTTCTGAATGTGCAATATATAGGCGCCTAAGATAGTTTTCTTTATTGCTTTGATGAGACACTTCTGAGCTCAATCCCAGGTAGTCTTCAAAATGCCTTTCTTTCTCTGAATCCCTGAATCTCTTCCTAAGAATGATCGACACCTGTGATTCTCAGAGTGGTCCCCAGCAGCATCAGCATCACCAGGGAACTTGTTAGGCATGAAAATTCTAGAGCCCTACCCAGACTGACTGAATCAGAAAAACTGTTGTTGGCAAGTAGCAATCTGTGTTTTAACAAGCCTTGCAAGTGATTGTGAAGCATACTACAATTTGAGGAACACAGCTCTGAAGGAGTGCTCTCAAAATTAATGGGCATACAAAACTGAGGATATTGTTAAAATGCAGACTGAGACATAAGAGGAGCCCCAGGCTAGGAGAATTTTTAACATATTCCCAGGTGATGCTAGTGGCACTACAGTTTGAGTAATAGGCTTTGGACATCCTTGTTGTTTTGACACGCATGGTTTGGAAAGTTTAAACCTGGTCATGAATGTCTTCTTTCTTAACTTTCTTAAGAAAGAAGTATTAACATAGAAACGTGGGAATCTGCTTCTATTACATCATTTGTCATATTCTATTGAAATTGTTTACTTCTCTCTATATCCCTTTGGTCTACCAACTTGTTGAAGTCAGATAGAATGTGTTTGCAGCAATGTTAAGTGCCTGATATGTTGCTGATACTTGATAATAAGTCATATAACTAGATTCTGATGTTTACACCTCTAGCTATGTCCATATAGTCTATCAATAAAAAAGTTCTAACTTAGATACAAGTAACTTCTATGTTATTTATTTGATAATATTCTGACAGTTGTTCCTTACTTGATGAACTTGTTCAATCCAGGGGCCTGAAATTCTTCAAGCACAGACAAAGTTAGAAAAACTAGTTTTATATGGTATGTGCCTAGTGGCAATTAGGAGCGAAACAAAACCGGTTTTGGTCTGGCTTCTGGTCAATGGTGGCTATGTGTTGTTAACAGTTTTCCTTTATTGAGTTAGACATTGTCAGTTTCCAAGAGAAAACGTGGTTCCTCAAGGAGAGTTGAGCATTCTATTTTGAAAAAATTACTCTTATTTTACCCTCGGCAAAAGCTGCAATTCTTTTCTCCCTCTTTTCAGAATAATGTGGTCAATATGGCATAATATCTCTTTTTTTTAGCATGTAGTCAATAAATTCCCAGGAAAGGTGGGAAATTATGCCTAAGCTATGAAAATATTCAATATTATATTCTGAAGAACTCTGGTTATTGAGGTTACCTCTCCATTGTACCATCTTTCTCATCTACTAGAGGAATTCCCCCTAACATTATGAAGATTGCTATCATTGAGGTACTGTCACTGGGACAAGACTAGGCAAGACTGCTAATGTCCAATTGTAGTAAACTTATCTACACCCTGAAGAAAACCTACTGGAGAGACTGGACTACCTATTTTTGTAAAAAGCAAGTCCTACATTAAAACTGGTCAGTTGGTAAGGAGTTAGCAAAGAATATAAAGTAAAATTAAGTCCATAGAGTGGACAATAGCAAGAAGGAACCTCATGTATATTTAATTAAGTAATTAAAATTAAATGTTAAAAGCCTAAAAGCACATCAATGCAGAGGAAGATTCTATTTATTACAGTTACAGATTTCAGTGATTCCTGATAAATATCTCCAACTTTAAGAGCATTACCCTAAGTACTATTTACCCAAAGACCTAGACAAACATGCCTTTCTTCCACATATAACTGAAAACAGTAGGTTGGATTGCATTTTCATTAGCTGTTTAATTATCATAGTCCTTCACAAAACGTTTTACTTACAACTTATAAAATTCGTTTCACTTGGGATCACTACATGAGGCTATTGGAATGATTTTCAGTAATGTCTGGCTTTAAATTAAGACTGTCTGACTTTCACAGATTGTGTAGCAAATAGGAAATCTATTGTGCCATCCAGACCACCAAAACTGTAAATTGATTTGAAGCTCTGGCCCCTTTGAATGTGTTCAGGTCCAGGGAGCTATCCATAGCTGGCAATAACAAGGACAGTTACCTTGTTCTGTAGGCATTCTCACTGGCCCCAACATATTTTTCTTTCAAGTATATATTTTAAAATAAAAATTTTCTATTAATGTGAAAGAATTACCTGACAAATCTCGATTTACAGTTGTTAATGGATTTTTTTACTCTTCGGGGAATTGTCAATCAGGATATGATTCTGAATAACCATAGCTAAAATCCCTGTATCAAAATCATCATTTTCCTATCTTTATCATTAGAACAGGCAGCTGAAGACTGAAAAGACAACATTCATTATGGAGTTTCCAAACAGGTTCCTGAGGGAGAAAGACTCTCTCTTACTTGGAAATTTTGTAAGGAAAATGCAACAAAAAGAAGATATCACCACATACTTATTACAATGTCCAAAATATGAAACCCTGACATTACCAAATACTGGAAAGGATGAGAAGAAAGAACTCTCATTCATTTCTCATAGGAATGCAAAATAGTGCAGCTGCTTTGAAAGATAGCGTGGTGGTTTACTACTAAAACTGAACTCAGACTATCCCACAATCATGCTCTTTGGTTTATCCAAAGGAATTGAAGACTTATGTCCACACAAATACCTGCATAGGGAAGTTTATAGCAACTTATTCATACTTGTAAAAATTGAGAGCAATCTAGATGTCCTCCAACAGGGGAGTGGATAAACTGTGATATATCCAGACAAGACAATGTTCTTCAAGAAGGAGAAATAAGCTATCAAGACATGGAGACATGGAGAAAACATAAATGTATTTTACTACATGCAAGAAGCCAATCAGAAAAAGCTACATATTGTATGATTCCAAGTATATGACATTCTGGAAAAGTCTCATTACTATGGAGACAAAAAAATTAGTTGTTGCCGTTAGTTACTGGAGGTTTTAGGAGGAGCTGAGTGAGTAGGTGAAACACAGCATTTGTATGACAATGAAACTACTCTGTATGATGGTATAACAATGGATATATGTCATTACACATTGTCTGTGTCCATAGAGTGGACAATACCAAGAGGGAACCTCATGTAAAGTGTGGATTGGGTGGTTATGATATGTTCGGACAGGTTCATCAGTTGCAGCAAATGATGTAACACTTGGCGGGGGGGGGGGAAGGGGATTTTGATATTGAGAGGAGCTATACGCGTGAAGGGGCTACATGAGAAATCAGTATCTCCTCAACTTTTCTGTGACCCTACCACTGCTCTAAAAAATAATGTCTTGGAAAATAAACACAGAATTTACAAAAGTGAAAATCTATGGCTCAGAGATTGAAACACTTGCCTGATTATGAAACAAAAGGATACTAACTACAAATACTGCTCAGTTTTCATAGGGTCAAAGAACAAAGTGATTAAGTTTTAGATATTAAAATGGTGACTCATCAAAAAAGATGGCAGGTATTTCTTTCTATCTCTTCCAGAACAGGATGTGAACAGATATGAATTACTTGAGGGCCAGATAAATAGATGCTACTCAGTTTTGAAAGTTATCATTCATTCATTCTGTAATTTCTCTCTAAAGAAACAAATACAGGAGCCCCATTTAGAAGGTATAGGCACATTCTGCAGGCATTCAGAACTCATCTTAAAACAACCTTTTCCATATGAGAGCAGTTTTGCAGAAAGCCGATCCCGATAGGAAAACTAGGAAATGCTAGCAGCTGCTGAAATTTGGGCAGGTTCTGATGATTTATTCTGATGTGACAAGTAATGAAATCTAAACGAGGTAAAGGAGGGAAAGAAAAAAAGAAGGAAAGTTTGGCAACTCTGCCTATCCGGGAGCCTCCTCTCAGTGTTAATGTGAGAAAAGGAAATGATATTTTTATTTTCATTAAAATGCAACAAGCATCAAAGTTTCAGAAAATAGATCATCTTTCTTCATGGCTAGAAGCAGATGAGCGGGTGCATTCTGCTGGGTGTTGCTGGGGGCTTCTCTAACACAGATACATCACTCAGCATGTGGCTTAAATTTGCAGAGAGAAGAGGAGATTGAGAGCTGGATTGGTCATTGTCCACACAAGACAGGCAGGTGCTCGGCTAGCTCTAGAAGACACTCCTCTTTCCTCTCCCCTCTTCCTTTTTTTCTGTCCTTCCTTCTTTATAACTTTCATCTACCAGAGGCCTTTTTTAGTTATGGGATAAGAAGATAGGTAAAATGTGGCTGTGCTCTCAGGTAGCTCATAGTCTAATGGAAAAGTCAGATTAACAAGCAGGCAACTGCAACACTGTGTTGAAATATCACACATAAGAGCTTTAAGAGTATATTCAGGAAGTGTATTTACTTCTCAATGGAAGGGTTCAGGGAAGGTTTTGTAGAGTAGGTGATATGTAGATTGATACTCAAAAGGATAAATCCTGGCATTGCGTGGAGGAACGGAAGGCAGCGGAGAGAGTGGAGGCAGCATATGATGGGACTCAGAGCAAATTCTGAGATTTGAAGGAAAAAAGAACATAACACATTAGGAAAAAAAAAAACCAATTAAGTGTGGCTGCAGCATATTCTGGGAGGAAGAGAAATGAGACTGAAGAGATGAAGAAGACCTTTGTAAAGGATGCTAAGGAGTTTGAATAGCATCAAAGAGTCTCAGAGGCTCTGCCCTGGATAGTTTTGGAACTTCTGCATGATATGGCACCCATGGAGGAGAGGCCACACCACTCACATGGCACCTCCAATGATTTCAAGGCACTGACATAATTTGTTTATATTTCTTTTCACAATTTTCAATTGCTGAAAATTGCCTTGCAATTTTCAATTGCAAAGAACAGTCTTTGTAAATATCTTTATTCCTTACAATGAGGGGAAATAACCTATTGGAATTTGCTGTGTTGAGGGCAGAACACGGGCACAAATCCTGGTCACTCCAAAGCAAGATAACCAGCAATCTTTCCTTCCATGTTTCCTGTTCCACTGGTAGGTAAGTCATAATAAGTGAATGGTGTAGTAATTGGTATTTTGGGTATCAGTGCACATTTTAAGGTATTTCTCTGTCCTTTTGGAATAGTTACAAAATAATGATGCAGTTACCAAAATAATGTAAATGCAAGGATGTCCAGCCTTTCTGTAATAGGACAAAACAGACATTTTCCTTAAATGGCAAAATTATCAACAAATGCCTGGCAATTAAAAGAAAGATAATTATTTGAGAATAACTGGAATTTGGAGATCTTTGTGTGATTACATAACAGTCCATGTAGGGAGAGGAAGTAAGAATATGGCAATAGCCTTAACAGTGCAGGGTGCTGCTTGGAAGAGGGATCATTAATTTGTTCATTCATTCAGATATTTATGGAACCTCTACTATGCATTAAGTGACAGAAATTCAAAGACAAATAAGACACTATGTTGTCCACCAGGATCTCACAGAATGGGGTGGCACATGCCAAAGCTACCCAGAAAGGAAGGTGTATTTGGTGATGAAAGGACTCTGAGCTCAGACTGGGTTTTGTGGTGGGTTGAATGGTGACTTCCGCACAAGTATATTTACTCAGAACCTGTAAAGGTGGCCTTATTTGGGGGAAAAAAAAAAAAAAGGTCTTCACAGATGTAGTCAAGTTAAAGATCTCAAGATGAGATCATCCTTCAAAAGAGATACCATTCAAAAGAGATAGGCACAGAAGAGAATGCCATGTGAAGATGCAGGTAAAATGAATATTTTATTTCCAAAAGCTAAAGAATGCATGGAAGTACCAGAAGCTGGAATAACCAAGAAAGGACTCTCACCTAGAGCCTCCATGGAGAGTACCTGTTAACACCTTAATGTCAGATTTCTGGTCTCCGGAATTGTGGAAAAATATTTCTGATGTTATAAGTCATCCAGCTGCTGGTAATATGTTACAGTAGCTGAGGAATCTAATACAAGGCAGGAGCTGTGAGACAGGTACTACTTTGGAAGGAGACAATACCTGTGAGAAGCCTTGGAGACAGAGTTTGATTTAGGTGTGGAGATAAGAGGAAGATGAAAAAGAGGTAGGAATGGAAGAGCTGAGTGATATTGAAAGTGT
Source organism: Talpa europaea (assembly GCF_964194135.1). Lineage (NCBI taxonomy): Eukaryota > Metazoa > Chordata > Mammalia > Eulipotyphla > Talpidae > Talpa > Talpa europaea. The sequence goes on from NC_140074.1 coordinate 43,183,425, forward strand.
ACTTGTTTTTAATTATCTCATGGATGAGTTGATGTGGCTAAAGAGAAAAGGTTTAGCCATAAGAACATGCTTCAAAAAAGCTTTCTATGAGTTTGGAGAATGAGTTTGGAGAATGATGTATGTACTATTCAAATGTACAGATCTGAAGTTCACATAGGTATATTGACAGCTCGTGGAGAATTTGCAATTTTTCCCCTAGAGTTTTTTCTTTATTTGTATTTGTATGAAATCTTTACAAACAGATCAAGGAAAATAGCACTTCGTAAAAAATTTGTGAAACACTACAGAGAGAGTATTTGGAGGATGTTAGGAAAGACCCTCTTAGCCCTTACCAAAATATCAGTGCTCTTTTTCTCCTTTATGTAATTTTATAATTATTATTTTAGTAATTGTAAATAATTCTGTAATTTTTTTCTGTATTAACTTTGTAATCACAAACATTTTTTGTGGGTACTTTTTTGTAATCATGTAACGACATGACTGAGGGGATACCAGGGACGAAGGAGAAAATGAGATTGTTAAGGAGATGTTCTGAGAGAGTTCGACCCAAAGGCAAAGAAAGTATACTTTCAGTGTGAGAGATCTTTAATGGTGGTGGGGGGGTGTAGAAGAAAGCAGGAGGGGAGGAAGGGTTTTATATAACAGATTTCTAATAAAACTCCAAAAATTATCCATCCCTCCATAGGTACCTGCCCAACCAATCAGACTCAGCCTAAAGTTGGGTAGCTGAGGCCCAAAAAACAAGCCATAAGTCTAAGTCACCCTCTGTCAGGGAAACACAAAAAAGGGATTACTCAGATCCCAGGGATCTGGGATAGAAAGAGAGACACAAAATTCAAAATGTGCTATACATTCCATCACAAGATCGAGATAATGGCTGCCAAGGAACAGGAGCAGCCTCCCCATGTTTCCCTCACCCATGTGTCTATTTTCCAGTGTCTCTCCTAAGGACTACTCATCTTCCACTTCTCCTTTGTAACATCTTGATTTATATCTGCTTTGTGCTTTTCTCCTTCCCATCTGCCTTCCATTCAGGAAATCCTGATAATGGCCTGAGTCTTGCTGGGAGTTGTGATTTAAGGTGGCTGGGTGTAAGTGGGGTTGGGGATAATGGCTCCCATTTACTGGGCTTTGATGCTCTTCCCCCTTTGCATTCTGTTACAGTTGTTACAAAACAATAGACTTTGTTTTCCCTTTATCCTGTGACTCATTACTAACACCCTAGAAGAGATGATCCTTTTTGTAAATGGACTGTGACTAGCAAGCGAGAACATGGAATGTCCTGGGAAGAGTGAAAGGGTTAACCTCAGTATCGCTATGTGAGCCTATGTGAGGTGGAGAAAATACTGGGGAGAGTCATAATCCACTATGGTGTTTCCAGAGTCTGACCTTGCCCCTAAATTTCCATGTGTTCACTCAGCCACTGGCCAGCTTTTGACTAACAAGTTTGTCCTTGCAGTTGCTGCTTCTGTGTTCTTTTGTTCTTCCAATCACCTGTGTTTTGGTCAAGCATACACCCTCCCCCCTTAGGCCCCCTTAGGGTATCTGAGAGAATGAGCAACATGATTAAGTCCTGGGAGAAGAACATGTGCCCGTGTCCTGGTCATCTGCCCTGGCTTTTCCTAGGATACTGCCTTTTCTTCAGCGTAGGCCAAGGAAGATGAAGGACTTTCAGAGCGTGGAATGTCCAAATAAGTTCTGTTTGACCAAAGTCAATTGCAAGTGTGCAATGATTAAGCCAGAGATGATTGAAAAAAAATATTTTATTTAAATAACAGCCATCCCTCCCCAACCCCAACCAATTAGTTCCCAAAAGCTACATTTTATGGTGGCAACTGATATGGCAAATAAGTGATGCCTACCACTCATGAGCACTCCCAGATCATGGCACCCAATTTGCTTCACATTGAGTTTTTTGGAATCTTAAAACAATTCACAGAAAGAATGTTCTGCGACAAACATTCAGAGGTATCACAATTTGATCTCTCTCTCTTGTTCTCTCGGCTTAGCTTTTGCATTGTGCATTGTGCTTGTTTGTTTTATAGATTAGGGCTGATTTTAAGTATCTGTAAATCTCTCCCTAAATAAAGGAGGGCTTGCTGATCTGTATGCAAATGATATGCTTGCCTGCCTTAAAAATTTAAGATTGACTTGGAATTGACCCCATGCTTTATCCCTCAGTGAAGAAAAATGAGAGGATATTTATAATACCTGTGGACATTGTGTATGATACCAGTGGGAGTTTTCTTCAGCCATAGATGAATAGCAGAAACATGGGTAGACTAAAATATGGCAAATATATGCAAAAGGTAGATTGAAACTGATTTACATAGCTGGGTATTACTTACTGTAGCTCTCTGTGGTTTCTCCCTCTCAAATACCTAAAATGCTACAATTTCCTATAAAAATAAAGAATATAAAACTGGAAAAAAGCACACATATGCTTATATACAAGTTGAATCCCCAAAAGTTTCTTGTATGAATTTTAATTTCTTCCCTCTAAACATATCATAATTTTGAGGACAACTTAAACAATTTTTACAATGACCTTTTTCCCACCTGGGAAAAAAACCACAAGAATCTCATTTCTGTTGGAAGTTAAAGTGCTTTCAAAATACATGCCCCACTGCACAGCAGATTTCACCATTAGCAGAGACGTTCTTTGTTATTTTATGAACCTCTTTGCACATTGTCTTAAAAATTAAAGTAGACAGAGCTGAACATTGACCTGGGATGAAATATGGATTATTTTAATGCTTCCCTCACACTCAAATTTTGTTAAGGTTATTGAAAATAAGATCATTTCACTTAAAAATGCCAAAGAAACCCAAAGGATAAGGTTGCATGAGATTAACATACCTATTCTTATCCTATAACATACATCTGATTCCAAACCTCAGGGATTTCTTGGACCACACTGTTGCAGAGTTACATTTTTTACTGTCTAGTTTTTATTTCCACAGTCACACATTGCTCTCCTATTCTCTCAGATCAGAATGTTGAATTTTCTTGGTCACCATGGCAGAGCCTGGAGCCAGGGTCTTTATATACTAAGGGTCATGATTAAGTGCTTTTCCTAAAAGTATTACCTTCATTGGCTTATAGTGGATTGAGCAGAAGTGCCAGGACTGACTATTCCAATTGGACTCTCCTATGATTGGGAAGGTCCCAAAAGTTGATGCCCCCTTTCTTTGTCTTTTGCCTCTCTTTGTGAGACCAGCCCCCTCTATCCATTGTCTCCTACATCCAGGGCCTTCATGCTCTTTTCTATTCCCTTTTTATTGAAGGAACTATCTGATATCAATCTCTCTCTTTTATAAAACAACACATCCATTTTACTATTAAGTCATAAAGAGGTTCCAAATTAAAAGCAAAAATTACAGGGTAAAATTAGGAGCACTAGGAACATCAAAGGAAATGAAAGTGAGACTAGGTGCAAGGCAGTATGAATCAATGAGCATGAGAAGGACAAAGTTGGGGAGAACAGTGAGCACGTGCTGAAGATGCTAAGGGAGAGGATACTGGGGGAAATTTTTGACTTAGACAAGTATCAAGGTGAAGAAATAATGGGATATGATTTCTAAACCTTACTATGTGCTTAAGAGTAATCCTTAAATCTTTGATACTTTCTCTGTCATCCTCAGTGCTCAACTCCCCCATCTTCATTATCATCATCATCCAGTAAGTCTCCTCCTCAGAAGTCATCTGCAGCCCCCATCAGACTCCACCTTCACATTAGTCTCATCTGTTCAGGGAGCTACTCGACTCCTCTTCTGACTTGTCAAAATCTCGACTCCTTGTTTGCCCTGTTCATTTTCAACTTTTCTCCAGGAGAGAATCCATTTTTATTTTATCTGAGTCAACTCCTTCTAAATAGTCTCATGGTCATCTCCTTTCAACATTTCAGTCTTGGAAGAAGATCCTAGCTTTCCACTTGTAGAATTGAAGCCACTCTTGCCCCTTTGTGAGATGTTTCCTGATGTACACTGTTGATTCGAGGGCACTCCAACCTGAGCAATAGGAGGAAGACGAGGAACACATGCTACATAACTATAAATCCTGTCTTAATATTCCCCTCAAAAGTCAAAATGCAAGTCACAAGAGACATGTCTCCCCTGCCGATCGTTTGACGTCTGCTTTTCCTTGGTTCATTTTTGGCTCTGCAGCCAGATTAATATCTCAATCCTGGGCAGCAATGTTTCTGCGATCTTGTCCTGCCACAGCAGCCCTGAGCATTTCTTTCATTAACATACTGAACAAAGGCAAAGCCTTATGAGCAGACCAAACCACAATGTTGCCATAGTTTAAGATTACCCCGGCTTAAGACTTCCTCCCCACATGCATTGAGATTTCCAGTGAATACATGCAAGTTCATGGAGTGTGGACCTGTCTTGTAGGTAACATTGCTGGCTTTTGTGTTTGATGATAAGATTCCTCACAAAAGTAAAAAGTGTGAGTGGAGATGAAAAAAAAAAATCCTACAGGAGAGGGAAAGGAGAAGAGATTCCATTCTGAATCTTCTACTCGCAGGTTCAACATGGAGAAGACAACTGCTGCCCCAGGTCACTAAAGAGGCTACAACTGCTCAGTCTTTGTTTCTTCACAAAATGGCTCAATGTCAGTCTCATTCACTGGCCTGATAGCAGCTCTCAATTCCCGTTTGTTGCTGAATGAATAAATGGATCTATGAGATTACATTCCAGTTTAGGGAGATAATTTAGATGGAAAGATCAAAGAGCATACTGACTATCATACATACTTGAACAGAATTTTGTAACAATAAAACAAAGGAAATCAAACTTGGGTTTTTTCAACCCCAGTATTTTCTTAAAAGGGCAAGTGACAAGAAATGTGGCTAGAAGGGGTTGGTACTTGTTTCAGAAAGAAAGTAAATGAGAAGTCAATGAGAGTGATAGAAACTTCTGGTAGAGTTCAATTTATTCTAATACCTTCCCACACATTGTGGTCTGATATCTTTGAAGGCACAGGATTTTTCAGAAGGGAAGTCACTATGGCATGACAATATTCTGTAGCAGAAAAGAAAGAAACTAAGATCCCTCATGGAAATTAAAGAGATACATTTGTAGTATGCACAGGAAAAATTATACATGCCCCTAAACTTTGTGGGGGGAAATTTCTGGGCTTGGAAAGCTTATTGGATTTCCTCCCAGCTCAGCAGTGCAGGTAATGAATCATGAGGCTACATTTCCTTGAGGTGGGAGCCCAGCCTCTTGATTCCTGGGCTATGATTCCATGAACTAAGCTGGACCCAGAATTGTCCTTTCTTAAACCTCTGGTGTTCCTCTCTGTAATGGGTGGGAAAGACAGACGATCATCAAGGGGAACTAGGTCATCACCTGTCCAGGAGAGAACTTAGAATTCCTCCGTAAATGCTGTGCTGAATCAAGGAATGAAATTCATTTGTGCTCACTTTTGGATTAATGATAAAAATACTGTTTTCAGGTGTCACCATTTCTTTAATGAGAGAGGTGAGAGTTAAATAATGTGTTGCCTTTCCTTGAGGAATTTAAATTTCATGTCATTTCTTTCATTAGAAAGTGAGACTTTGATCCTTGTGGGGATTGCTAGCATCGTTATTCAGGTGCAGAAAACTTAAGGACTTTTACAAAAGTCTTCTTAGTCCTTTCCAAACATAAGTAGGATGGCAACTTCCTGCTCTGCCTATGCAAGGAGTGACTGCTGGGACAGAAAGTCAAGTTTAATTCAAAAGGGGTTGAAAAGCCCTTTTACTATAATTCTACGTCTCTTACTCATCAAGAAAAAGTAGAACAGTATTCTCCAAGAACCAGGTCTCAGTGCTGTTAGAAGTTGGCCTCATGCTCACAGCTAAACCATGTGGGACATAAACAATCTCATGGAAATCCAACATCAGGCAAGACTACTCTTAGCCTGTGTTAAAATGAGAAAACTCAAGACTACATCATAATTTTGCTGAGGACAGAGAAAATTAAAATCACTGTGTAACCCAGAAAATACTAGGCACTCTCCCTCTAAGCAGTTATGAATGACTGCCGCTGACATGCCAATTACAGCTTTATGCTTCCTCCAGCTTCCCTTCCCTGAAGATTGGGTTTATTGAGATAACTGATTGTAGAACTGTTGTTGCTTTCAGATAGTCTTTAGTCCTACTTCCTTAGCCCCTCTCTCAGTTGCCACAGACCATTCTCATACTAAGTGAGACTGCCACAGTTCTGCATGGTGGGTGGTCTTCTTGCTACTAAATCCCCCAACTTGATTAACCATAGGTGTTTCCTGGCAGCTTTTGGCTATAGTAAATTCTTGCCTGACTACTGCTGGTGAAGTGTGATGCCTTCAGGACTCTGGGCAAATGCTTTTTGCACAGCTGGTTCTCAATACACAATCCAGTTAGAAGACTGACAAAGGAGACCTGTCTTTATGTCTATCTATCTGTCTATCTAAATAATTAGTTAAGAATCTAATTTGCAAATGAAAGAAAACCCAATCCAAAGCTCACTAAGAAAAAGAAAAAAGTAAGGAGCATCATTTCATTTAGCAAAAAAATGCCAGGGGTATATCTGGCTTCAAGATAGTCAGTATAAAGATGGGCATCCTACCATTTGTGACTTAATGGACCTTGAAGACTTGATGATAAGTGAGATAATTCAGATCAAAAAAAAAGTACACTATGATATCACTTATATATGAAACCTAAGAAAGCCGAACTTGTAAAAACAAAGGGTAAAATTGTGCATTCCAGGGAATGCGAGGGGTCATAGGACAGATATCCTTTAAAGGTATAGACTTGCAACAAGTAGTAAACAATTCCCTGAGATCTAATGCACAGTACTGTGAATCAAGAAAGTAATAGTGTACTATAATAATCACACTTGCTAAGAAACTAGATCTTAATTATTCCAACTACTAAAAGGAAATAATTATGTAGTGTGTTACAGGTGCTAATTATTGCTACTATGGCAATCATATTGCACTATAGAGAGATATTGAATCAACATGTTGTACACCTTATATTTCACAATGTTATATGTCAAATACATTTTTTAAATTTATTTATTTATGCATACAAGAGCTGGGGTGTAGGCCAGAGGTGCGGGTAGGTGAGAGGATTCACCAGAGACAAAGTGGGGAGCAGAACAGGCGTAGCCATTGAAATACACTGCTGAGGGGAGCAGCAGGAGACACGCTAGAGGTCTGCTGCACCATGTGGGATAGCTCCCTGGCCAGGGGATCGAACTTATGCTGCAGTGACTGCAGATTGCTTCATAATGCTGAGACTTAATCCCTTGTCCACCAGGGAGACCCTGTCAAATACATTTCAGTTAAAAAATGTATATTGAGAATTGAAACCACATAATCAAAAATCATTTCTCTCCATCTCTCTTTTCTTTCTCCTGTATTGGAATAGTTCCTTTTTTTGTAGGTTCTCAGAAATCTATTATAATGGCTCATAGGTCATTATTTAAATGGCAAGAGTGGGCATCTTTGTCTTTCTGTGGGCATTCTTAGTTTAGATGGATGTTAGCTGTGGACTTGTCTTCTGTGCCCTTAATTATACTTAGGTACATGACCTCTATACACATTTTGTTGAATTCTTTTACCACCTTGGAAGTTGTTTTGTCAAATGCTTTTGCTGTATCAACTGAGAGGATCAATTTTTTTTTAATCCTTCATTTTTAATGTGGCCAATCACACTGATTTGCAGATCATTCTTGTATCTCTGGAATAAATCCCACTTGATTGTGGTGTATGATCCTTTTAATGTATAGTTGAATTTGATTTGCTAAAATTTCACTGAGGATTTTTGCATTTATGTTCATCAGGAATATTGGCCTGAAATTGTATTTTTTTGTAGTGGCCTTGTATAGTTTTGGTATCAGTGTAATGCTGGCCATGTAAAATGAGTTTGGAATTGTTCCCTACTCTTCTATTTTTTGGAAGTATTTGAGAAGGATTGGCATTATTTCTTCTTTGAATGCTTGGTAGAATTCAATAGTGAAGCCATCTGGTCCTGGACATCTATTTGTTCAGAGGTTTTAGATTAAATCTCCTTCCTAGTATTCAGTAATTATTTTGTGTTTTGTATTTCTCGTGATTAAGTTTTAGAAGGTTGTATACTTCTAGGAATATATCCATTTCTTCTAATTGTACAATATGCTTGTGTGTAATTTTTCATAGTAGTCTCTTGGGTTCTCTTATATTTGTATGATTATCAGTTGTAATATCTCCTTTTCTATTCTGATTTTATTTATTTGAGTCCTCTCTTGTTTTTTTCTTGGCTAGTCTACTATTTTATTTATCTTTACAAAGATCTATCTTTTATTTTCATTAATGTTTTCTACTACCTAACCCTATAACTTTGAGAATAGATACCGAATGATTGTTTGGAATTCCTGTTGTTGACAGTGCTGTAATGCTCTAGGAGACTTTAATCCAATTCTTACACATTCCATTTTAGGTCAGTGCCAAGAGCCACATGGATATTTTTGGCCCAACAACATACAGCAACTACTTCCCACATACAGTAAAGACTTTGTGGACTTGTTTGTAATGTCTGTTCCTTTGTCATGTCCTTTCCATGACATTTTCCAAGCTATCTCACTATTTGTTATAAGAGAAGTCTCAAGACATCAGTTCAACTTATACATCTATGTGTGAAATTCCCAGAAAATCGCCATCTCTCTCACTGAATGAATCTGGGAAAGAAAGAAAGTTACTATCAGCAGATAAGTTTTCTATTCATGCTGTGAAATTTGAGAAGGTGATAGAATTGTTGCAATTCCATGTTCTATATGACTGTTTATGTTTAAATTCTATCAAATATTAAAAATATTCAAAAATTCAGGTGAAAACAGAAGCGAACTAAAAAGGACAATGATATATTTGATCACTATTCTTATGAATATATTTCATCAGTATTTCAAAACTCCTTATCTCCTTTTAAAATAAAAAACATATTTTTCAAATCTCAACTTTCACTTGTTTCACTAGACTTATTTTTTTTAAAAGATTTATTTATTTATTTATTTTATTTATACAAGCACTGGGTATAGTCAGAAGCACAGGAGGGTGACAGAATTCACCAGAGCCAGAGGAGGGAGCAGAGCAGGCAGAAGAACCGAAGTACACTGCTGAGGGGAGCAGTGGGCAGCAGGAGAGGTCTGCGCGCCATGTGGGACCCTCCTCCAGTGTCCGGGGAGCAGCCAGGGATTGAACCGGCGCTGCAGAGGCTGCAGGCAGCTGCAGAGGCTGCAGGCAGCTTTGCAACCCAGCGCTCAACCGCTGCACCGCCAGGGGAGGCCCTTCACTAGACTTATTAAAAAGAATCAGTTTGGCTAAAGCACTATAATATATTGCCCTCTTAGAACAAATATCAGATGATAGGATGGTAGATGTGATGGTTAGAATTTTGTTAACTTGTGACTGGTATGACAAGATACTTCTTTTCACATGATTTGGTTTTATAGACAAATACACCAATAGGATAAAATCAGATTTTCTTTGACAATCTATAAGAGAAGGATGGATCTGCAGGAGAGCAGCATTATAATAATTGTGAGGTTAAGCACATACATGTGCTCATGCACACACATACTCACATGCACAAACATCATCCATGTTATTCAGCACCCAGAGACTGTAAAACTTGATTATTGCAAAGGTAGAGAGGCATATTAATTAAAAATAAGACTGACATTTGAAGCATATTTCATATTTCATGGCAAATTTCATCATTCTAAATATAGTTTCAGATAATTATGACACATTTGGTGCGAAGCTATTTTAGAATTCAAAACACTTCCATCTTGGAGTGGTTGCAGCAAATCAGGGTATTTGATAAAAGGCTGCATAGAAAATAGAGTGATTTTATTATTCCAGGTCTCCTCATATTCTGCATTTAGCTTTTATTTTCTGTGCAGGTTAAGTTGGTAGAGTTATGCAAGGTGATGGCATTTTGAGTGCAAATGGGATTTGACATTTTGAGTGTAAATAAGAATGGGTTGTCTTCTTGTAATATAAGTCACTCTTCACCAGCAGTTTAAATAAAGTGAATACCACAGAAATGTGGGGTTACTCATTTTCTTGGATATACACCAAGGAATTATATGTTCAGTTATTTCTATGAATGTTACTTTACCCTTTTCTCTTCCAATTTATTGCCTCATTACAGGGATTGATAATGATATTCTGAATGACAATTATAGACATAGTTTCTGCAACAGCTCTGAGCTGGAGATAAAACTTTTATCTTTCCTTTAGGGGGCTTCTGTGGTAGCACTCTGTTCTTCCAAAGGTACATAAAGCTTGAGAAACCATTATTTTTCTCTTTCCTTTCCTCTAATGCTTTTATTGGATTACAGAATAAAGTACCTGTAATGCAATGTAATTTTCTTCCTAATCTTAAAATTAGAGAGAAATGATGAAGGGAGGAGGCAGGAACCAACTGAGAAAGGAAGAGTCCAATGTTCTGAGCTGGATGGAGTGCTTAAATACAGAATGCTTCACTAATATCACTGAGACCACCTGACTCCTTTTACAGATAAGGGAAATGAAGTACAGAGAAGGTAATTTTATGATGTTTACCAATGTAGCTACTCAGGGAACTGGCCCTAAAATATAGATCAAAATAGATGAGTTGGGTAAATCACTGCAATATTCGGAGCTTCATTTCTTCATTAGTAAACCATTCTATTAGATTAGATAATTTCCAAAGTCCAATCTAGCACTAATATTTCAAGAAATGAGTTGTCAAACATGTGGTTTAAATCCTGACTCTGTCTCTTTACTGCCTGTGTGATCAGGTGGAGATTGCTTAAATTCTTTAAACTTAACTTCCTTGGCTATAAGATAGGAATTAAGTCATTAATGCTGTACATAATTACTGAGTTTCTCTCTTGCACCAGGCAATGTAACATTGGAGTAGACAAGGTAGATATGGTTCCTGCTTTTATGGGGTTTATATTCATCCATAGGAGTATACTGTTATTTAAACAGTGTTATTGTTTATACTGTTATTTATTTATTAAAGATTTATTTATTTATACAAGAACTGGGGTATAGGCCAGATGCACGGGAGGTTGAGAGGATTCACCAGAGACAGAGCGGGGAACAGAACAGGCAGACTGATGAAATACACTGCTGAGGGGAGCAGCGGGCGAGACAGGAGAGGTCTGTTGCGCCATGTGGGACCCTTGCTGGCCAGCCGGGATCAAACCAGTGCTGCAGAGGCTGTGGACAGCTTCACAGCGCTGCGCTCAACCTCCTGCGCCACCAGGGGAGGCCCTATACTGTTATCTAAACAGTATTATTGCCATTTCTCAGGCAGTGTATTAGTTACTGCAGTACATCAGAAAGTATTCCTAGAGTAGAAGCAGATAGCCAAGTGTCCTAGCAAAGAGCTAGAAATATTACAAATAATACACATGAATATGTGTATTAGAATAATATAGGAAATCAGGAAAAGCTGTCTTATGAAAGTAACATTTTTTTTACTAGAGCAAGAAGAAACTATGTAGAGTGGAAGCAAAGTGCATCTGAGTAACAGAAAGAAAATGAATGTAGCTGATACTAGTTTAGTGAGATGACCACTGGAGAAGTATTCAAAGGCCAGACATGCAAAGGTCTTAAAAGTTTGGCTATTCTGCTTCAGTCAAATGCTACTGAAGATTTCTTCCTGGTAATGGTGATATAGCTTAGGTCATCACTGTGTATTTGGCAGAACATGGATTGAAGGTACAGGAGTAGATACAGGAAAGTCAGTAAATACTTCAAGCAAACAATCATAGCACATGGACTCCAGATGAAGTGGAGAGATACTACATACTGAGTAAAGATTCTTAAGATACAATAAGATTTGCTAATGAATTTGATATAAGAATTTAGAAAAATGGCAAAATCAAGGATCACCCTAGTGTTGGGGGCATGGTTTTAGGTAGAGGTATCAGGAATTCCTTTATGGCCATGATATATTGAGATGTTGGTGGAGCTATCAAGTCATCAGTTAAAATATGTGAATCTAAAGCTCAGGGAAGAGAGCTGGGCTAGAGAAATGTAACTATGACTGTCATCAGTAAAGTTCACAAGAATAGATGACATCACAAGAGAGAGACAGGGCATTGTGATGTTAGAAGCTACTGAAGAAGAACAGTTTAAGAATAGGGTCAGCAATATAGGCAGTGTGACGTTTGCTGGAGATTCTTGGAAAGTTAGCTGATTCCATATTTGGGGAGGGAAGGGAAGCTGTAAGTTCAGCATGGTATATTTTGTGCCAGAATTCAAGGAATTGCTCTTTGTTTAATGGATACATTTGGAAAGGACAAAGAAACTAGCTTAAAGGGGACTCCACCAGCAAAATTTGGAACAATTTGAGTGTCAAAAGGAATAAAAACAGTGATATGTTATAACTTTCTGGATTAAAAAGAAAAGCTAGGATTCAATAGTAACTAAAATATAAATAATTAGTGTCAAAGTGTGAAATAATGAGGGCCTCCCTGGTGGCCTAGGGGTTAAACCTCAGTGCTATCACCACTATGGCTTGAGTTCAATCCTGGCCAGGGAGCTAACCCACAAGGTGCAGCAGATCTCTCCTGTCTCTCCTGCTGTTTTCCTCAGCAGTGTATTTCAGTAAATCTGCCTGCTGTGCTCCCTAGTCTGTCTCTGGTGAATCCTCTCACCCCCCACTCCACTGGCCTATAGCCCAGTTCTTCTATGAAATAAAATAAAATAAAACCTTAAAAAATGAGATTGAAAAAAGGAGAAGGTTCTCTACTACGAGAGACACCAGCTAATATATATAGAGTGATGAGATTAGAAAATGGTCTTTTTGCAGCTTCCAATGTTAAACACTATTTTAATCAGGCAGAGATCCTCAATGGATTATAAAACTAGTGGGGAAAAGTCATGGAGAATGGATATTCCCCTATGTCAAAGTGTTACCTGATCTTTACTATTTGCAAATAGGCAAATGTACAATTTAAAGAGAGATGTGGAGATCACTACCTCAACTAAGTTATCAGACTTGCCAACACCAAGGAACACACTGATATTTTATGCCTCCCAATAGGATGGAATGAACTGCAATGTATTGCCTATGTAGTATTTTTGCCAAAAATGTTTTATCCAAGTCTAATAAAGAGTTGTTTTTTGGTGTAAGCCCAAAGGTACAGAGGGTGAAAGGATTCACCAGAGAGAGTAGGGAGTAGAACAGGCAGATCTACTGAAATACACTGCTGAGGGGCGCAGTGGCAAGACAGGAGAGGTCTTCTGTGCCCTGTGGGTTAGCTCCCTGGCCAGGAATCAAACTCGTGCTGCAGTGGCTGCAGATGGCTTGATAGTGCCGTCTTTAACCCTGCGCCACCAGGGAGTCCCTTAAATGTATTTTAGTATTATATTACTTCTCCATATCTCAGAAAATCTCATAGGTACTAGTGAAAATCAAACGTGGTATACCAATAAAAAATGCACCACATATCTACCTAAAATAGACAAAACTTAAAGCTACTATGCAGCCTTTAGCAGATAGCAACCCTATCCCAAAGGTTGTATTAGATTATCATGGAAAGCTGTGAGCAAGAAACATCATGGGCACAAAAGGGCCATAGCTAACTTGACCTTGTTCAAGGAAAAGATGGAGAAAAAATTAACACTTTTTATTTAAGATTTACTAAAATGAATTATTTAAATTTTAGTTCATATTTATTCATTTTAAAACCACTTGTTGAGGTAGAGTTGACATGCAAAAAACCGTACTTATATTTAATATATACAACTTGATGATTTTGGAGATAAGCACACATCAGAGAAATATGGAACACTTCCTGAGTTTGTGTGTCATCCTTGTCCAGGAGCCAAACTCATCTTTGTGCACGTGTGCTGCCAAAGTGTGCACTCCGCGTTCTTCAGTAATTTGAGTGCAGTGTGGAGGCGGGAGCAATTTTTATTGAGTCCTGTGGTATGCAGATTAAATAGTTTGGCATATAGTTGTGAAAAGCCAGTGTTCAATTGGATCCTGTCAGCTTATACTGCTTCTCCAAGCATTGGCCAATGTTTCCTTCTATCCCTTAAATCATGCCTATTTATTTAGCATGTTTCCCCAGATCTAGAATGCTTTTTCATACTTACATTAAGATGCTAAGAAAAACACAAATATGAAATAGATCCAGTTTCTACTCTCACTTTACAGAGTAGAAGGGGAAATGAAATGTACATATAAGCATGGCCCCAGAAGTTTCTGCCAGCTGAGAAGATCAGGAAATGCTTTGGAAAAGGGAGACATTTGAGTTAGATCTCTAATTCTAAATAAGATGTAACTATATTGATCTGAAATGTACAGGCTGTAAACACAACTACAGAATTTTGGGAATCTGCATTCATTCTTTGAAACTTTTTAAAAAGCGTGTAGACAAAACAAGAAAGTTAATATTTTATGTAGGTAGGTATGAAGTTTGCTAGGGTGTGGCACAATTCCAATTTTTGTCAGTTCTGATGATAAATTCTTTTTTTCTTTTAAATCCTTTCCATTCCACACAGCCAGGGCCCCAGCTGTATTCCTAGTTTTCTGAGTTTAAAAATACTAGGTCACTCATAGCAGGAATCTAGAAAACTTAAATAAGGGACCAGGAAAATGAATAACTATAAGAAAGTGAAAATCAAAATCAACAAACAACTATGAACCAGAGACACTTTTAGGGGGCGGGGGCGGGAGGGGAGGGATTGGGGTCAGAATGGGGGGGCTGCAATTGTATGGGGAATATAAAAATAAAATTTATTATTTAAAAAAAAATAAAAATACTAGGTCAGTATTTGTGTTGTCGTGACCAAGTGAGCCTTTTGGTTATGTCCAAATTGCAGGCTGCCATTTATTACCATATTTTACTATAAGTCCACAACATCACTATCTTAAAACACACTGTTAAGAAGCTCTCGACATTGTTAAGTGGTACTTGGCCTACTGGGCCCACAGCCATGCAATGACATCGGCTTTCTGCCTCTGGCTTTTGGAGCAGTGATCCCGGGCAAGGTTTCCAGATATTAGAGGAACCTATAATTCTCTTAGTCTGGAAGACCAAACTGTCTCCTTTTCCTGAACACTGGAAATTGTTGGTTAATGTGACAGTCCTCCTCGCTCATCCCACAAGTAATTGAATCAACTTGACATTGCACCCTGAGGGCTGGGGTTTGTGAGAGACTAATGGGATTTAAACTCCAATCCTTTTCAGCTGCTAGCTAGGATTAGCGAATGGAGATGAATAGTACCCCTTTGCTATTTTTATAAATCAAAACTTTGATATAGGTTTAGATTTGAAACATCTGAAATTTCTCCAGAGATGACATATAAAAGCTACTAGTAGAAAAATACAGATAAGCTACCTTTGGTTAAGGAATTTACCTCAGTTTTTCATTTAGACAATAATTGGGGAAATGATCTCCATAAGGTTTTATTATTACTGATCACTCTGTACTGCTTTTTGGGTATTTGTCAACAAATTGCTTCAATAAAAGTACTTGTAACAAATCCCATGTGTCCTGCGGATTTATCGCCTTGTAGGTACAATCCTTCTTAGAGATATTGCAGTTTGGTGGTTCAATGAGTTTGTAATTTAAACTATATCTGGTAGAAGGAAGAAAGCAACCTCACCTTCTTAAAGTAATGACTTCCAGTGACCATTTGGAATATATGAGAGCTTCATGACCTTGTTTCTGTGTTGTTTAGAGTGTGCTCAAACTGGGGAGGGGATAATTAAGTCTGAGAACTACCTAAAATCAAGAACTATTGAAGCAAATGCTTTTATTCATGTAAAAGTATGTAAATATTGGAAGGGAATATCATTAGGAGGAAACAGACCCTGATCATATTCTCAACAAGGTTGAACTGTAAGCATTGGTGGATGTTATAAGGGAACAGGTTTGAGTTTAAAAGGAAAACGAAGTTTTAATTATTCTAACAATGGAACATACTGTCCAACACTAAACATATCCCAGTAACAGCTGGATAACTCTGCCAAGGTTCTAATTTTTAATCTCCAACCTCTGTCATTTTTAAGAAACAATCCATTTATCATTCTTTAAAATATTAATTATTGTTGAAAAATTATGTGCCAGGTGAGACTAGATATTGTAGATACATGATGCAATACAACAGATGTGGCAACTCACATTGCAGTCTAGTAGGAGAGAGAGAGAGTGACCAAATAATCACACAGTGAGTGTGAGATATTTAACTGGGATGACTGTTATGAACAAAAGGAATATGATCCTATGAGAGCAAATGACAAAGAAACTTCCTAAACATGGTGGTAGGTGTTGTGCAGAAAGGCTTTCCTATGTTATGTGATTCTTGAGTAGAAAACCTAGAAGATGAGAAAAATCTGTGTAATTGGAAGGGGGAGAAGAGAAATGGAGGAAGCAATTTCTAGGCAGAGTGAAGAGCATTTGACAGCCCCTATGAAAGGCAAGATCATGATGTGTTTTTCCCAATTTTTCCTGTCTTTTATTAAGTACACCATTTTCTAGGCCTGTCCCCTTAAAGTATTATCTATTGGGCTTGGAAATTTTAATTTATCAAAAAGCTTGAATGATTCTTGTCATCATGGAAGCTTCATAGATGACCTTAAAAAAACTGAAGAAGGCTGGTATGACTGAAGCATAAATGTCATGGGGCTGTGGGGCAGGTGATATCAAATGTATTTGGTGATTATCCTGAGAACAAGACATAGGCTTGTAAAATCTGTCGCTAAAATTTGAGGTAATTTTTTCTTATATTATCAATTTTCTCTGATGGAAGGTAGAGAAGGTAGAGAAATGTCTGGCCAAACATAGTAAGGGCAAATTTAGCAGGCATTATCACAGTTTTGAGGAAAATGTAGAAAGGAGAAAAGGGCCAGTTGGCTAGGAAAGACTAGTAGTATTAATGGGAAGTACAGATGCTCACTTAAGTTTACTCATTGTGAGGATATAGTGATAACAATTTGCTCTGCTGTTTTTTTCTCCAGATGCTTCAATGTTATCATAGAGAATGCCCAATAGCAGGTTTGAACCCAGGTTGGTTGGGACAAAATATAAAGGCATGAAGGAGTTTGGGGGATTAACAGGAGTGGTTTGAAATGAAGGAGAGTGCATATAAACTGGATTAGGAGGAATATGAAGAAGCTGAAAAGCTGAAGGATTGCTTAGCATAGAGGAGTAGATAGATCAGAAGTTCTGATGAGTCCCAAAGTGGGGATAGTTAGAACCCTAATGTATAAGCATGTATCTACATAATATGCTTAGTTTCATGAATTGGCAGTAGACCAGTCTTACATGCATTAATGTCTATAGTATTATGGGATGGAGATGTGTTCCATGGAGTTTGGTTGGGGAAAAGTTTATTGGAAAAGAGGGAGACAAACATGGTAGAGATAAAATCCTCTCATTCCTACTAACATGACTTAGTAGAATTAAGACTAAAGGGGGATTTTTTTTTTAAAGATTTATTCATTTACACAAGAACTGGGGTACAGCCCAGATGCACGGGAGGGTGAGAGGATTCACCAGAGACAGAGGTGGGAACAGAACAGGCAGACTGACGAAATACACTGCTGAGGGGAGCAGCGGGCATGACAGGAGAGATCTGCCGCACCATGTGGACCCTTGCTGGCTGGCTGGGATCAAACCGGCACTGAAGAGGCTGTGGACAGCTTCACAGTGCTGTACTCAACCACCTGTGCTACCAGGAGAGGCCCAAGGGGGATGTTTTTGTTCAAGGCATGACCTGTTATTTAGTTCCACTCTTCTAGTCAATATGTTGATGGCTTTAAGTTAGGAAATTGGGTGGAATGATGAGACTGGTTTAGGGTCATCATAAACCACAAGAAACTTAGAGGTCAAGACATTAATAGCTTTAGTCATGTGGTCAGGAGGACAGATGTACCAGAAAATAAAATATGGCAAATGACCATAAATTGATGGAGATGATAAACAACTGGAAGTTCTGTAGACACTGAGAGAGAAGAATAAAAAGATTAAAAAATAAGTGGGAAGTCAAGTTAAGCTAGGAATTAGTTGAAGAAAAGAAAGGTAGGAGAGCTGATGCAGCACACCTGTGGTGAAGGTCACCTTGCTTGGACTCAACCAGAGATGTGTTATTTCCTTGTGACCCTGATGAAAACGAATGCAAGACAAGCCTGGTCTGCAGATGGTAGTAAATGCAAAGAGCCAGTCATAGGAAAATGACTAGTTGAAAGAAATGCTTGGAAACACATGATCCTTTGTCTTTGAAGATAGTACTGTTACCCTTTAGATTCTAAATGGGATTTTCAACTGAAAAATAAATATGTCCTGTTTTTCTCTCTCTGGAGATAGGGAACTGAAATGCTATACAAATCCAGAAATAAATTTCTTCAAGGATCCATTAAGTGGGGACTGAAATCAAATAAACATCTTGTTCTACCATTGCACAAAAACATTGCATGTGAAGCTGGAATGCTGCATGCATTTTAGGATGATTCATCTTGAGAAAATATATGATGAAATAGCTTAAATAGTATTTCCTCTGATATTAAGTAATATTACTCTTGATGTTGGCAACAGGGCATCTATCCTTCAGAAGGCTTCTTTGTAGCCCTTGTGTCTGGCTGTACCTCATACTACAGCCTAAAATGTCCTTGGAATCAATGAAGTGGGCCCACTTGAACTTGTACTTTCCTTCTAGACCATACTTTGATGTCTAGGTCTCTGGAATTCCTGCCTAAATGGCCTTACACCTACTTTTAGAGCCTGGACAGGTATGTTTGCTTGGTTTTTGTGTGAAAGGAAAAAATAGCTCCCTTAGTGAGTACTAAGTTTTAGAACTGAGTAAGTGTGATGGAAAGATAGCTGCTTAGGGAGACTGTGACTGAGTGTTTACATGCATGTAAGCAGGGATAGAAAGGAACCAGGGGAGGAAAAGGAGGGCAGATTGGCCAGAGCCTCAGTCTGAGACCCATAGGCCAGCTTTTCCTGTACTGCCATGGTTTAAGAACTGAGAATTCTAAATTCAGAATTGGCATTTCAGGTTTTATGAAATTCTATTTGTCACAGTGCAAGGGTAGAATATATTTTATTTAGTAGTTTGTTAGCTTGACTTATATCCTTTAAATATTCAGATGTATGATAAGTGGGTCACCATTTGAACTTTTCATACACCCCCAATATTTGTGATAGACCTAGGCTTATGTGTACAAATTACTCAATTTTATGTGGTCCTCTATTGTAGCATGGTTTTCTGCCTGTTTAAGTGTCAATCTCTAAGTGCATATTTTGTTCCTCGAATCATCTTCTGTTTATTTTTAAATACCCCAGCATATAGTTACTGCCTCCTGGTACATGGTAAGCACTGAATAAATATTTGTTGAATCAATTAATGAATGGATTGAAGTCATGGAAGTTGGGACAGATCTTTTCTCTATTCCTAAAATGTCAGAGTCTCTTTTCTCTTACTTAGTCCCAATGATATCATATATATTGCCTTTGAAAATCTCAATTTTCTTGTCAGTGGACATGGGAGGGAGAGAAAATATATTTCTTACAGGTGGCTCCAGAACTTCTCTTAGCAAGAACTGTCTTCTTTGGGAAAATTACCATGAGAATCTATATTGGTCTTCTCGAGAAAGCGTGCTTGACCATTGTTGGCTAAAGGAAAAAATCATAGAAAAGAGACATTATTTTGCACAAGATAAAGGATTTGGAGTTCTGAAGGGCTATCTGGCAAAGATGAGGGGAGAGAAGTAAGGAGCCAGCAAATGTGGCCCAATTGATGTGACCTGTTTCGCAACCAACTTTACCCATCTAAGTAAAGATTGCTAAGTAAGGTTGCTAAGCTCGTTCAGCATGATTTTTTACACCCCCACCGCCCCTCTCCAAAAAAAAAAAAAAAAAAACAAGGAAAAATTACATACAACATAGAAGCACACAAAAATTCAGGATCCCGGAGATCAAGATTACACTAAGAGTGAAATGTTTGAAAAATTGCCAAACTCCCAGGGAGGGTTTTACACTTCCATTGATCCTGGACGTGGCAAGTCTTATACATTCCAGGGGTGCATTAACCATGTCTTTCATTGTCTGAATCCTAATGCTTTGACCTTTGGAGCTTTGCTGACAATGGAAGGGCTGCCCCATCCAGAGTCTGCCATTTCCTAGAGGCAGTAACAACTTGCCTCTAAGTATACCTTTCAAATGCAAAATGCAAACCACAGTAAAAATTCTTGCCCAGTTCCAGTTTTCAGTTCTCTCTCTCTGTCTCCAGACTACCCCAGTTGTTGGCCATATGACCCCCCATAGGTGGTGCCCTCTTCTCTCCATATCTGTGAGTAGAATAGCTGTCTCTTCAACGACAGTTGTCACCAGATCTCTTGGTCTTACCAGCTTAGATAATAATAAAATATGGAGTAGCTCGTACCCTGGCACCTCCCCAATCCAACCCTTTCTTCCCTTTCAGTAGTGTTCCTCACTCCTCATGCGTGCCTGTGACCATTTACCATAAATGCTGTCCCTGTGCCCATTCCCAAGGAAAACTACTCCCAGCTTGGAAAGAGCATTCAAGCAAAGTTTATTTCTATCAGAACATATTCCTGGTTACCTAGATTTCTTTTAATTTATTAGTGTATTTTACTTAGAAAAATGGTATAAGAAAATTGAGTACAAAGTTGTGTAAATTAATTAAAAATATATCTCTAAAGACAAAGACAATGCTCATTGTATTTTGTTAGGCTTCTTTGAAAGCAACAGAATCTGGCTAAATTCAATGGAAAAGTAATTTGCTGGAAAAAACTCTAACTGAAGGCTGAGGGGATGGGTTTGGAAAACAAAAACTTCAGGTGTTCATCAGTAGATCATGGACATTCATTTATGGCCGCACAGCCAGACCTATACCTTAAATAAGGAGCAGTGTTTTCTGTTTATGGCTGAAATACCTAGATGTCAAAAGTTTTCTCAATGAGAAAAACTATCTTGGAGCTTTCTCTCATATGATTAGATTAGTTGATTTTATACTATAGAATTTTTAGTGGGACCCTTGTTTTTCACATGTTTTACGGACCTTAAAATCTCTAGCATGGCCCTCACTGCTTAGCATAAAAAACTGACCCCTGGTGTAAAACATTTTTATTTGGATACAAACTCTTGAAATAAAAATAGGTTTGCATCTGGATGCAGGGACCATTGATTTGTATTCCAGGTACAGTAGCACAAAGAACTCAATTTGCAAAGTTGCAGCTGCTGGCAATTTCCATAATAGTAACTCCTTTTTTATGAAGCCCCTACCATGTGCTAGGCATATTACCTACTTTATCTCTACTCCTAATTGCCACCCTGTGAGCTTGGTGCTGTTCTCCTCTAGAGATGTAGAAACTGAGACTCAGCAAATGTTAACTATTTCCTCAAGGTCACAAGCTGAGCTGAGATTTGAAATCAAGTCTCTGCCCCTAAACCCTTGGCTCTTCCCATGCGACTCTGCTACAGCTGCCCTTTACCTACACTCAGCAGTTCTGATGTCATTTTTGGAGTTGTTGGGTTTGGGGAGTGGAGTCCTTGAGTTCACTCTGGGAAAGTTTTCACCACAGCGCCCCTTTCACCATCACTGACGAGTTCCTCCATGACACAGAGACGTTAGTTATATCTAAAAGGGCAGAATTATTATAAAATGGAGAGAAGAATAAAGGACACAAAAGGGCAGAAAGGGACAGGTTTGGTAAGAGAGAGGCCTGCATGGTCGCAGGTGGGCGGCCTTGAGGAGAGCTGCCTCTGCTGAGGGAGGTCAGTGCAGAGAAGCCCCGGCATGGTACAGGTCCAGGGCAGGCAAGAGGGCTGCTGCCCTGCAGAGGGACAGAGAGTTGGCGGAAAGGAGCACCTGCATAGGCACAGGTGGGCAGAAGGACTGCCGCCCCGTGCCAATGCAAAGACTGCACTGATAGACTTTTTCTCTTTGGGAGGGGCTCACTCCTTCTTTGGTTGTTGTTGACTTTGAATAAACTATGTTTATGAAAGGGGCCAGATTTCTACGTGTATCGCCCTCACTCTCTGTATCTTCACCTCAGGTCTGCGCTCCTGACAGCCCCTACAGCAGTATGATACCTGCTTGGGTCTTGTGCTTTCTGATCTAGGCATTGGCACCTAAGGATCTTAGTTCCTATAGTTGGGTTAATGGCTATGATAATCCCTGCTACCCTCACCTCCAGCTCTTGACATTGTGTGAACCAGGTTTCTGATCTTGTGGTGCTTCCTTTCCAGTTTTTTCTATCCTTGTCCTCCATCAGTTCCACTGAAGCCTTTTTCTCCACCTTCCTCTAAGAGTTTGTGGACAAAGCTGCCTTAAAAATTAATTTAGAGGGGCCTCCCCTGGTGGCGCAGTGGTTGAGCGCTGGGCTGCAAAGCTGCCCGCAGCCTCTACAGCGCCAGTTCTATCTCCGGCCACTGGCAGGGGTCCCACCAGGCACGACAGACCTCTCCTGCCGCCCGCTGCTCCCCTCAGCAGTGTGTTTTGTCAGTCTGCCTGCTCTGTTCCTGCTCTGGCTCTGGTGAATCCTCTCACTCTCTCATGCTTTTGACTATACCCAGTGCTTGTATAAATAAATAAATAAATCTTAAAAAAAATAATTTAGAAACAGTTCTGATGGTACAATTATTTTTAAATTATTATTGTTTATCCCATGGCATTCATCATGGTGCTTTATATGAAATTGATGTTCTTTCACTCTCCTATCCTCTCTCTCTCCCTCTCTCTCCTTGTATGAGAAATATGTGTATACATGCATATACCACCATGAATTGTTGGGTGGGGAAGGTGTTGGGGGAGGGCAGTCAGTAAGGGTTTTTATTTTAGTTGATATAGATAGCTATTGAGTCATTCCATTTTTTGATGAGCCAAATTATAAACTTAATTACAATCATTTCTTCCTGTAGCAATGGTCTAAATAAAAAGATTGAAAACCCGAATAGCTCCTCTCTAAAAATCATGGGGAATCAAAAGTGCAAAATCTCTAAAATGACTGTAAATGCTCCCTCAATAGTTGATCTATAATACTTTGCTCAGGCTTAGGGGGAGAACAAATGGAAACTAAAAAATCTTGAAAGACAAACACTGAGTGCAGAAAGCAGATTTCAAGGATCCAGCAAAATTCTAATCTATGCAAGTAAAATAGGTTTGTACAAATTAAAAATGAGATGAGTGACCCCAGGCAGGAAGATAAGGGCTTGTAAAGGCAAAACTAAAGAAAAAGCTGAAATACTCATGACTTCACTGTGTCAGATACAGGGCTAGGAAGAGGAAAGAAAGATACTGCAATGGGGAAATTGAGGTGACAGGAGAAAAAGAGGATCATTTGAGAGAAAGTTTTCAGGAAGAAAAACACCTATAAATGTACTTGAATTCTAACTCACAATACAACCTTTTCCCTCTCACTGAATAGGAATTTCTGAAATGATTTTATTTTTTTAATCCAAAGCTTAAATAGGAAAATAGAAAGTCAGAAATTGATATACTTTTTGAATGACTTAGAATCTGATTTTCGGATAGTAACAATAGTAGAGGAAGGTCTGGGAGATGATACCTAGTAAACATACCAAGCTTGCCTCCTCCACATAGACACAACCAAATTATAACAAAAGTTAACAACCCTAAAAGATAAGTGGATGATTATCATATACTTTTGGAGCTATGGCACCACAGAAAGGGGCGGGAAAAACTGTAATTACACTGTATTTAGAACAATATTGAGGAGGTAAAAACCCATAAAAGGGAGGGGCAGCTCCTGTATGGATCTCCACTACTGTTGTAAACTTGAGGGCACACGCCCATGACGGGGACATAAAAAAAATACTGGAGAAGAGTGTGTGCAGAGTTGGCCTGAGGACAGGTTGCACCAGTGGAGATCTCCAAAAGTAAGGGTACAGAGTAGTTACTACTGACTTGAGCCTGAGGATCCCAAACTAAAACAGTTGGAACCCAAGCAGCAAGGAGAATTGGCTGGATCACTTGTGCTTTCTCACAGAAGAGGCTGTTATTTACAGACTGAGACTATGATATACAACATATCTGCCTACTCGCATCCAGGGCCAAAACCAAGACAATAACTGAATGCTCTCAGTAACCTGAGTTGAAGTACCTGGACCTTAACAACAGAAGAAAGTGCTACAAGGTAAGGCTCAATACTCAAAAAGCAAGAAAGACCATTTCTGGCCTGTGACCCTACCTCATCAATAGTACTCACCCAGAGCTTTCTCTGTTGCTCAAGCACAGACTAGTGTTTGAGACGGGCATGAGTTGTATGAGACAATTTGGCTGACCCGTTTTCCTTGGGGATGGAATTACCGTAGATCCCCACCATTCAGCTCAGGTACCTGTAGCACGGTAGGATCACTTGATCACTTGATACTCACTGAAAGCATTTTGGTGCCCTACTGCTCCAATTCCTTCCTACCTATTGCCCCTTACCATAACCATCTGAATAGGTACAAAGATATTGATCTGTGAAATAATAAACATTATTTACCATAAAGGTTACTTACCATAAATATTCTGGGTTAAAAAAAGTCTAGGATTATATGTACAATTCCTTGTAGGCAGGGTATAAAACCAATTTATTAAGATAGAAGAGGACACTCCCTATTTCAAACCATAAAAACTAAAATTGAAGAGAACATATCACAAAGTGCTGATACAAACAACCTGAGAGTAGTCCCAATCCAGCAGAACTGCAGAATGTGCCTGATAAGGAGTTTAAGGTAATAATTATTACCATGTTTGCTGAGTTCAGAAAAATAATGGATCATCAAAAACAGGAAAACACGAAAAACAGAATAAGGACTGTTACAATGGAACTAACGGATCTAAAAATAACTGCAACCAAATTAAATAATGCAATAGAGGGCCTCAACAATATATGTGCAAGTAAGGGAAAGAATTGCTGAGCTTGAGAGCACAGAAGTGGCGAACACGCAAATAAAACAATAAAGACAATAAAAGAATAAAAAAAATGAAAATAAGTGTAAGTGCTTCTTTGGGATTACCTAAAGAGGAAAAAAAAAAAAAAAAGACCTCAAATAACAAAAGCAATTCTGAAAAAAAGAAGAGAAATGGAGGGATCATCTTATCTGAATTTATAAATCAATATGGTATGGAAATAAAAAATACATTTGGATCAGTGGAGCAGAATAAAAACTCCAGAAATAAAGCCATGCAGATATCAACAGTTAAGGGGGAAAAGAGAATCTCTTAAACAAATGATGCTGGGAAACTGGATGACCACCTGTAAAAGAATGAAATTGATCACTCTCTAACTCCATGTGCAAAAATAAATTAAAAGTGGATCACATAAAAATACATGCAATGATAAAATACATATAGTAGAAAGCATTGGCAATATATTTTATGAAATCAATGATAAAGGTGTTTTTGGAGACTTGACCTCCTTAAAGCAATGGAAAAAAAAAACAAATTAAAAAAACTGGGAATATCTCATATTAAAAAGGTTTCATATAACTGATGAAAATAAAAGTAGATTGAAAGGACTTCCTATGTATGGGAGAAGATAATTACACATCACACAACTGGCAGCAGTTAATATTAAAGGTAGACAAAAAGGTATTCAATTTAATGACAAAACAACCCAATTAATAAAAAAAAATGAGCAACAGATATGGACAGTTCACCAAAGGGGATGATCAGAAGGCTAACAGATATAATGAAAAATGTTAAGAATTGCTTTTAGTATGGGAGATGCAAGTTAAAACTGCAATGAGCTGCCATCTCCTGACTGTGAGCATGGTACTTATTAAACAGAACCTAAGCAACAATGGGTGGCGATGATGAGGAAAAAGAAGAACCCTGTTATACTATTGGTGGGAATCTAAACTGGTGCAGCCATTTTGGCAAATAATCTGGATTTACTTTAAAAAACTAATAATAAAAATATTGTACACCCCAGCCCAGCATTCACCCTGTTGGGCATTTGTCCTAAGAATGGGAGATCATCAAGTCAAAAAAATGTATGTTCTGCAGTGTTCATTGCAGCATCATTTAAAGTAATTAGGATGTGAAAACAACATCCGTGCCCATTGATAGAGGATTGGATCAAAAAGATATGGTATAGCCACACAATGGATTAATATTCAGTCTTAAGGAAAGATGAAATGCTGTCTCTTCTAGAAAAACAGAAATCATTGAAGGGAATAAAATATAGTAAAGCAAGTCAGTATGACAAAGGCAAGTATTGGACATTTTCAAAGTATATTATTCAACAAAGCAAATACTTACAAAGACTAGCAGACACATGAATGAAGTGAGCCTCTGAGGTTAACAAAGAGGCAGAGAGGGGAGGGCGAAAGTATTAAAGGGATATTAAAAAAAGAATAATGGGGTTTGGATGTATGGAACAAAGAAAGAGAGAGAGGGATATTGAATTGTCTTTTCTCTATTTGGATTTGTCTATAAATATAGGCTACAGATAAATCCTATATAAATATAGGCTGTAGAAAGAATTTATTCTTCAAAGAGAAGTTGGTTGACTAGGCTTTATCTAATTTTGAGTTCTTCTGTGCACTTAAAAATATAATTTTTCAGTCTTGCAATGTGAATGCCTGGTTTTCCTAATTTATTGGAATGAGGACATTTTATTTGCTTTCTAAAGATGGCTCTCAGATTTCTTCATGTGTGAAGGGTACCTGGGGAATCTCTTTATAGATTCCAAGATTCTCCCTCCTCATTTGCCCCAGAGAGTGTAAATTACTTCTTTTGAAGTTTGATCCTAGACTCTACACTTTGAAAATATCCTGAGGTGAATCTCATGTAGGATCCTAAAACAATACTGTAAAAATACTGATTTATCTAATAGTCCCAATATTGTACTCAATGAAACATCCAGATATGAAGTATCTTTATAACAAATTGATATGTTTTCCAATTTAGTTTTGTCTTTCTTATTGGTGTCGTATGGCCTATATTCATGAATATGGTAGTATAAAGAAGAGAATATTCTGGTGCCATATGTTCATAAATATCAGAGAACTCAAACCAGTTCTAGCTATTCCACCAAATTATACTGTTAACCTACTCAGTTACTTAACTGCCTCATCTCCCACAATATTTTCATTCAGCCAACCTCACCCTAAATCTTACCATCATTAGACGTTACATCACCTCTGAAATGTCTACTTCAAGCAAATTTTTGGACCACCTCCACTTATTCTAGTTATTTTCTGTAGTTTTCTAACTGCAGTATTTCTTGCCTTCAAATGACCCTGCTCTCTAACTCCATTCCCTTTTCACTAACCCCCTCCACTTTTCTTGGATTTCATTCATGATCCGTCATATTATCAGTTCCTTGGAAATATCCTTAGCTCATTTCTCCTCACTCCTTTCCTATGTGTTTGTTTAGCAAAATCTCAACCTTGGTCAAAACAAATGTTCACTTCTATGCCTATACTAAAGGAGCAGAATATTCTGGGGGGACGTGGCAATGTAATCCATGAAATGCATGAGTAGAAATCCCAAATGGATACTCTTGGGAAATCCTGTAACAGTTCTTTCACTGAGTTTGCAGGTTTAATGAATGGGCTTCCTCCATAGGTACGAAGCAGAAAACTTTATTTTCTCCAGCCACTACTTTCCAACCAAGTGCATAGAATTCTCTTCTTTACTCACTAATGGCATCTCAGGCATATTCCATGCTTTCTGACCAGTTTCAGCAGTAAGCAAGCACATTCTCACATTCAAGAAATCAAATGTAGTCCAGACTGTGTTACAGTTTGAGTTTATCATTTAATTCAAATGTTCTTCTATTCTGCAGCTTAGGAATGACCATGACTTAAGGATATGCAGTGGAGAGAATAGCTTAGTCTGTATTTTCAATGTTTCTTCACCTTGCTCTTCCATTTTTTCCCTTTCCTTTTCCCCTGTCTCATTACGTTGCTTCTGAATCCTTGAAGAGCGAGATCAGGAAAGAATTAATAAACTGAAAATAGGGGCTAATAATATTAGCCTTTGTCATGGCTAATAATCAAAGTTCTCTCTTCTCTGTCAGTTAACCCCTCTCAGGGAAGATATCAAAATGCTTATTCTCCATGGTCTTCATGACTTCCCTTCCCACAGCAGAGACAATCTCTGTTCCATTAGTTGGAAATCTCTTGGAACACACCACCTAAGTTTTTGCAGTCCCCCACGTCTATGACATGACATGAGGCACATCAGTAATATTTAAAATCTATAGTCCCCTCATACTTAAAGGCCAAGAGTTATTGGACATGCTATAAGAATATTCATATCTGGCTCCTCTTTATAGCTACTCTTGTATTCTATTAAAAAATAGTACACTTCTGGGCTTCCCCAGTGGTGCAGTGGTTGAGCACCGGGCTGCGAAGCTGCCTGTAGCCTCTGCAGCGCCGATTCTATCCCTGGCCAGCAGCGAGGGTCCCACATGGTGGGCAGACCTCTCCTGCCATGCCCGCTGCTCCCCTCAGCAGTGTATTTCGTTGGTCTGCCTGTTCTGTTCCCTGCTCTGGCTCTGGTGAATTCTCTCACCCTCCCACACTTTTGACTGTACCCAGTGCTTGTATAAATAAATAAATAAATCATTTAAAAAAAATAGTACACTTTCTTGGTCTGCTAGACAAGCACAGATTAGGATCATTCCAGTAAGGAGCTCTTGTCTCTCTTCATGGGCAGCTAAAAGGAGAAAGCATGCACCTGTAACTCTACATATTGTTTTTTTCCTTGAGGGTCCCTCTTGGGGGCCTACCAACCTTCTACTGTTTATGAAGAAGACAGTAAAATTTGTCATCCAAAACACAATCTTCTCTATATTTGCTTACAATTTTTCTCCGTGAATTTTTAGACCCTAATTACATAGACTGTGGAACATGATTACTAGGCTATTTTGTTAATGCTTTGTATATCTTCCTTACACATGTCTAGCAAACAAATCAGTTTCTACCAGTTTTTGGGCTCTAAATGAAATTCTGAAATAATAGAAAATATCCCATTAAAATTCCTTTAGATCATTGATATATTTCTGGTGGTTCTTGAGCTGACTATTTTATGCTTTTTCCTTTGACTTTATATCATTTTTTTTCAGTCTCTTTCAGTTGTTAACTTTGTCTCACACATTGTTGAAAGAGTAAATATCATGATAAGGAAACTAAACAGGCAAATGTAGCTTAGTTCTCTATTTTCTTTTTTGTTTCCAGGAAAAAGTGTCCTCTTTCAATTAGAGCTTATTGTGATGAAATTTCTCAGGTTATCAGACTGAAGGGGAGGAATTTTATAAAATTTATCTTGGAAGACAAGCATCAGAGAAGAAACAAAGAAGAAAACCGGGCTTGAAACCTGGTCACCAAAATTTAGAGACTACAGCAATTTAAACATAGATCTTTAAAAAACACTCTTCTGATAGAGTGAAATTGTATACAAGGTCTATGTTTATTTTTTATTTACATAAGCATTAACATAGACTTATGTTTATTGATAAAAAAGGACCATTTTATCTGTTGTTATACCTTGAGAACAAATAACAGAAGCTTCCAACTCAACTAGTCACTAGTCAAAACAAAAGGGAAATTTTTCTATTATCTTGCGTATAACACATGTTGAGATAGGATTGTTTTGCTAAGAACTCAATGATGTCATCAAGGACTTAGTTTTTTTCCATGGCCTGCCATTCTGTGGGTACTGCTTTTTTCTCACTTTTGCTTCCTCTGGTTAAATACTTGTATCAGTCCAGGCATCAAATTCAGTCATGTCAATTTTGAGAGAATGGGTCACATTGTATGTTCTAACCCAGTCATTGGTTAGAGGTATAGAATTAACATGATTCCTTAAATTAATCAGGCTCTACCCTTGTTTGGAGATGGTGTCAAATTTCCTGAGGAGCCGAAATCTGGATTACGTTTGCAAGAGGAGCAAATGGAATCATGGCAGGTTCATAATGAATGTAAGCAACAGTGTTAAATGCCTTATATTCCCTCCATTCCTGCATATTAATAGGAGATTCATTCATTCGTTCAGCAGATATTTACTAGGTATATACAATCAGCCAGTCACTGTTCTATGTACTGGCCCTACAGTGGCACTTTCTTCAATTTTTACCTCTTCTGGTGGTTACTCTATATCTCTATATGCTTATGGTGCAGTTTCTTGATACATCGTTTAGACACTTTTTATTAAATTTCTGCCATGAATAAGGAAGATTTAGCTGTCATATTACTACCTAGCTTTACTTCTCTATTACTTATATAGTCCCTCCATGAATCTTCAAATAGAACTTTTCAACCTGTTTTTATTTAATAAACGATGGCAGTCCCCCCCCCCACCACCATTTGGCATTTGTTGAATGCCTATTAGAAATTTGTCAATGGAAATGTGAAATCTTTCTCATGTCTTTTTCTTTCTCAGTGTTTTCCAAAGCCATTTTTTCATTTTTCAAGTCTTTGGTGCCGTATCAGGGTCCTTCTTTTCATTCTGCTTCCTTAATCAAGGACATCAAAATAATCAAAGAGTTGGTAATTTCCTCCAGAACTTGTTAGGTGAGGGCAGATAACAGAAATCTGAGAGAAGGGCTCTTCACTGACAGTATTTCTTGACCCTCAAATCTCATGAATTTGTAATTAGTCACTAGTCCTTTTTCTGTGTATCCTCGTACTCTTTTTGTCTCTCAACTTGTATCAGTTGTAGTTTTCTTTTAATAATGTCAATATTAAGAATATTTACATTTTGTACCTTTTTGCTTGACTTGCCCTTGTTGATTCTAAAAGTTGAAAATCAATAAATATTATAATAGCATGATTATGTAAACATTTTCTGCTGCAGATTCAGTGAGCCCAGATTACACTTTTTTTCTCCACAACTCAAGGTCATGCCAAAGAAATTATTCCTGTCAAAAATTTAATTGAATTTTCTCTCTTTTAAAAAATGAGCCATCGATTGTCTCCATAACATCATCAAATTAATCCAAACTTTTCAAACACTAAATAATGTAAAGATTAACAACAACTTATTTCATGAATGATCTTCAGGTTAACCAAGTTTGTGATATTTTGTGAAATCAGGCCAGCTAAAGGGCTCCAAGCCTCACAGATTATACAGGCAGATTGATTTCCAGGGGTATACGGCTGCCTCAGTATATGGTAACACATATATTACCATTTTTATTTACTGAAAGATAATATGATAGCAATCATTGCACAGATTTTCAATGTCCTCCATCTTTCCCCATTTTTTAATTTCCAATCCAATTTCTTCTGTGTTTTGTCTAGCTCTCTCTCTGATGTACCCTCTGAAATTATGTAGCTCCTTTCTGTTGCCATTGGTTCTTGTTCTTTCAAAAAGTTTTAAAAATCTCTTATCTGCTGTCATTCTCCTATATCCATCTCTCTTGTTATCAAGAAAATGTCCTTTTGTATTTCTTTGCCATCATTTTAAGCACTCTGTAAAAGACAGCAGTAAATACATGTGCTCGGTGCAAGATCTTGAACAGCAAAACAAATCTGGTTTTCAATTTTTTTCATTTCATTAAGCAGTTGATGCTGTAATTACTCCTCAAAGACACTACCTAATTATAAAGTTATTAATTAAAGAACTGTAATAACAATTGTCACATACTGTTAGTAATTTTCATTTATGAACTACATTCTAAATTATGAAGTTGACCGAGTTCATTATGTGATGTTTATTTTGGTCACTCTTGCTAGTTACATTCTAACCAACATAAACATGCCAGCTAAAACTAGACTGGGTTATCAGAGGCTGCATTCAGCATATAGTTTACCCCTCAGATAATTACGGAGGAGAAGGTTCATAAAGGATTTTGTATGTGAATTAAAGATCATCATTTTGGCATGACCTCACAGATATCTGGTAATAGACTATGAGAGGAATAGATTGGTTGCCTTCATATTTTTAAGTGTACGTCCTAAAAACATTTGAAAACTTGTTTTCAGTAAGTATATTTTAAGTATATAATTTTATATTTTAAGTATATAATTTTTTGTCAAAAGATTACATAACTGCAAAGCATGTAAGTATTAACATGTAAACTTAAACTATTATAACATGTTTCAATATTTATCCAATGGAATCTAAATATCATCTGAATTTATATCTATTATCACCCATTTAAAAATATACAAGCAAGGTATTTTTAGTGTGTTCATTGCATTTTCCCTCAGAATTTCATCCTAATATAATATATACTTAGACTTTAATCATTTATTCTATGATTCTAAGGTTCTAGAGTTAAATTTTTAATTGATTTATCATTATAATCATTAGTAGCAGCCAGTTAATCAAAATATTATAAATGTATCATAAATTTTGAAAACTATTAAATATAAAATGTGAAAGTCTATTAGAAATGAATATTTTAATTAGATAGATATAGTAATTTTTCCTGACTAAATCATGAATAAGTATTTCTTATTTCCAGAATTAGAAAGGGAACAGCATTACTTTTATTCTGGTTTTTCAACTTTTATAGTTGTAGATAAGAATACATCATCTTGTCACATACATACATAAGGGCACTCACCTTTTAGAACCTCTTTTGAACTATTTGTCAAAAACTGCATGATAAACTTTGATTAATTAGTTTGAATAATCTAGCATCTAACAACACAATTTTGACTTTTCAATTATTTTGAAAACATGACTTGGAAATTTACCTGATGTAAACACAGGAATTTGTTATTCAGTCATTAAGAGCATTCACTTTTCCAAACCTACACTGGTATGTAGGTTTCCCAAACCTACAGTGTTTCAAATTTATTTGTTGCCTGATGGATTCTTATGCCATGGAACAGTATACCATATTAGGGTAGGATATGAGACATTTGCCACTCTTTCCTAAAGTGGAAGAGGATAATTGTGAAATGAATGACTTGGCATGTTCTCAATCAAATCAATTTTAGGAAAGAAAATATATGAAGGATGAGAATCCAATTTGATTCTATTCCTTGGAAAACCTTTTTGTGAACTCCTAGAAATAATTAACAGCAGTTCAGAACACCTGAACTATAGGATTTCAGTTTATTTGACTTTAAGAATCATTAATGTTTCCTTTCCTAAAGAGGAAGCAATACATTCAAGAAACTTTAAGGCATATCAAAGTGATTGGGGAAAAAATAAATGTAAACTCCTGAGAAGAGAAAGCTCTGTCGCTAGAAAGCTCAATAGCCACTTCCAGGAAACTGCAATGCGGTATTCTAATCTGATTAAAGGTAGAAATTTGAGATTTGAATCTATGAGAGGTGTATTTTTGTGCCAAAAAAAGCAGGCTAACATCTTAAAATAATACTCAATATTATTTGAACTATACTAGATTTTGGAAGAGACTGAGTTCTGGCAAAAGGGGGCTGACACAATTGCCCTAAGACAGTGACTTTCAGGCTTTTTAAGCCCAATTAACAATAAAAATACAATTTACATCTATATAATTGAAGAGTTTTTTTTATCACCCCCCAAAAAGTTAATGCCCTTATAACGTGAGATATATTCTGACATTTTGATTTCTTTCCTCCATCATGTATTAAAAACAGTGCTGGTCAAATATTACTAAACTAACTTCACAACCACTAATGAGTCACGGTTTGTAGTCTAAAAAACAGTGATATAAAGTCCTCTGAGAAACAACTTTATATCCTTGTATTACATTTTTATTTAAAAAACAATCTGGTAAATAGAAAACACACTTATATTTGACTTCTCTCTTAGGAGAAATCAAGTTGTTCACACTCAAAGACAAAACCTAGACTCCTTTGAGGGCAGCCCACCCTAACTGCAGGCACAGTGCCCACAATGAAATAGTTTCTGGAATGCTGTAGAACAACAATAAATGTTAAAAAATCAGCCTAGTAGAGTATCAAAGGCTTCATAAGCCAATCTTTATATTGATGTAACCCTTCTGTTCTGAGATGTTGGAAAGTGTGGTGGAATTGGATTGGAGGAGTCTGGGAAGTGAAAGAGGAAAAGATACAAAGATTGAAGCATGTAATGGAAAGTTACAGGCTTTTCTTCAACAAATGATCTTCCCAATGGAGTGCTAGATTATCTGTGTGTCCCACACATCTGTCCTGGTTTGCCCTCTCTCTCTAAAAGAAGAAATATGCAGAATTAAACAAAGGCATCAACTTCCTAAGAATGTGCTCTTGGAATTGGCTGGAGTCTATGAGTATAATGAGAGAACAAACACATCATTAGGGCACAATCCAAGCAACCCAAGTAAATGAACACAGCAGAAGACAGCTGTGCGAAGACTGCTGAAGACAAGAATTGGTTTTTAAAAGAAAGAGAAAATATAAATTTCCATCTACCTATATCTCTAAGAAAGTATTTTGAAAGGCTCATTTTACAGTAGGTTAAAAAAGATAAAGGCAAGTGAAACAGGAACTCATGCAATGTTATTACTTTCAAATCAAATTACAAAGCAAAACATTAATCAGGATTTCTTACCCTGAAATGTTTTATGATTGAAAAAATAACCAGAGTATCCAGGATTCTGAACACTTACAAACCCTGGAACTATCAATGGAGAACTTGGTGACAAGATTGAAGTAAAAGACATAAGAAAAACATTGTCCTAAAATCCACTGGAGAACCAGTTGAAGTGAACTTAAATGATTCCTAAATGGAATCATCTGGGGGAAGTTATAAAACACCAGAAAACAGAGCTCAATCCAGACCAATTAAATCAGCCTCTGGAATGATCCAGTGTTAGCAATGTTGAAAGCTAATGTGCAGCCAAAGTTGAGAACAATCGCTCTAGACCCTTGCTACTTAACAGTGTGGTGCATGGGCCAGCAGTAACAATTTCCCTTGGGAATTCAGAAATATAGACTATGAAGCCCTCTCCCAAACCTACTGAATAAAAATCTGCAACATAACAATATCCCCAGATGATTCTTACATTAAATTTTGAGAATAACATTTGCAAGACACAGTATTAAATTCTGCTGTCTACTGCTCCTGTAGCAATGAACTGTTTCTTGTCTGATGTTGATCTACATCACAGTACTTGGAATGAGCTCGTGACAGCACTGGCCTTGTCTCCTTGTCTCTGACTTTTCTAATTGCTCAGAGGTGGTACCCTAATGCCTCAGGCCGGGAGGGCCAATTCCTATTTTGATCCTAATTATGAATAGCCTTGCTTTCCCCAAGTGGCATCGGAAGGTTGGTAGGATAGGATCTCATGTAGATCCCAGTGTCAGTTTTTGGCAAACATATCTGGGACAAACTTTGGTATACTGATCCTGATAATTTAGCTATTCTTCAGGTTATGCTTCATTGTTAGCACAAAGACTGCTCCTGTCTTCTCTCTCTCGTGGTTTTTCTCTTTTGGTTTCTTCTGCCAGTTCTAATTAAAATCTTAGTCTGAATCCAAAAGTGTGATTATGGGCCAATTGACATTTCTTAGTTATCCTGTTTATCTTTCAAAAAGGGAGTTGGGATTCTGAATCCATGTACAGACTTTATGATGATGCTACCAGGTTCTGATGGTACTGGCTTTTCTATGCATTCGAGCTTCCTGTGCTTTTTTCTTTTTTCTTTTTTTTTTTAAGATTTATTTTTATTTATTTATACAAGCACTGGGTACAGTTAGAAGCGCGGGAGGGTGAGAGAATTCACCAGAGCCAGAGCAGGGAGCAGAGCAGGCAGAAGGACCAAAGTACACTGCTGAGGGGAGCAGCAGGCAGCAGGAGAGGTCTGCGCGCCATGTGGGACCCTCCTCCGGTGGCCGGGGAGCAGCTGGGGATCGAACCGGCGCTGCAGAGGCTGCGGGCAGCTTCACAACCCAGCGCTCAATCGCTGCGCTGGGGAGGCCCTTCCTGTGCTTTTTGCTTGTTCAGTAGGCTGCTGGAATGAACTGGCTGTTATTAAAATAACTTCTAAAGTAGAATTCCTCTGACATTACACTGCAGATGACCTCTACAACAGAAATCCTTCAGTCTCTGACCTGGAACTGGACTTCCAAAGCCCCTGCTCTAGTTTTCTCTTCTTTTTAGCTATATTTGCATTGACATATCTAAAAAACATCTCATCCCATGTCCAACTGAGCTCTAAAATGTGGGAGATGGTCAATGTATAGTCCACTCATGTTCATAAGACTCAGAAGGAAATTTCAGAAAACTTCTATGTATAGGGGAAAATAAGCAAACAAAGAAAGAAATGTAAAAAAACCTTTCTTAAAACAAAAAAGTCTTCTCTACTATGTTTCTCAATTTATTCTTATATTCTCTTATATGTGAACTTCAAACTATTCTTGGACATATTGTTAGATTGTCCTTGTATAGACATACTATGAGATCCTGGGGCAAATATCTCTCCAGGCACAAGAAGTGGAAGCCTTAAAGCCCTCCTGCTATGATTATGAATTTCCCCTATAATCATAGACTGAATTTGGGGATGCATGCAACTCCAGCTCAATGAATGAGAATCAGCTTCTGAAAGGAGAATATAAAATCCCTCCCCCAAAAAGAACATAAATGTTCATGTGGTACTTGAATAAAAAGAACAAGGTATGTAGTTCAGAATCAGGAGCTTTAAAACCAAATGGCTATAATTCATTTTGGGCAGTTGTGCAAAACAGAAAGTTGGCAGACCAGACTGTCTTTTCAGACATTAAACATAAGATACTTGTGATTAAGAAATCAAAAAAATTTTGCCCTTCCAACCTGTTCTCAGAGTGTGGAAAGTTATATGAGTTTTCTTCTCTTTCTGGTTGTAGTTACTGGGAACTGCCTGTCTCTTCAGTCATTGGAGACTAATTCAATTCAATTCAATCCACTCTAGTCCACTCCATTCCATTCCAATCTAATCTAATCTAATCCAATTCAACCTCTTCCACCTTTCTTTGGGGGAGACCTGATCTATATAAATATAAAGAATTTAAGTGCCTTGGGGCTTATATACCAGGTTTGTCTACAGCTCACCTCATAAAATATTTGACTGGTGCAATATCTCTACCTCTTTGCTTCCACTGAGGACCTATAGATCTGGTTTCTAGACACTTTCCTACATCCTGGGTTCTGTTTCCTCAATTCCCAGATTCTGTACATTATTGATTTTTCTAATCCATTTAGGTATGACCTGCTGCTTTTGTGCCTAACTCTGACATACTTGCATCCTAACTCTTATCCTATTTCTTTCTCCTGCTACGTCTCTGTGCCTCTGTCCTTTGCTCAACCTTTTCAGGTGTTATTTTCTCTGTGCACAGTTTGACCTGGTAGGGGCTGATTGTTTTGAAAGGGTTTTCTTTCAAGTGTACATGCAGAGATATACATAAGCATCTGGTGTGAGTCTTTTGTTCAACATCAGCCCCTAGTGAAATATGAAGACAAATAGTGTGAATAAAAAAGAAAAAAACAAGATTAATGGCCTTCCTGTCTAAGAAACATTAGGAACCAGCTTTGGCCAGATTTGAATAGTTCCATGTTCAGATTCCCAAGAGGCCTGGTGGCAGGGAGTAGGGCTGTCATGAAAAGTAGCTACTAGGAGTCAGCATGCACATATCCATGTTCTTACAGTTGTAAATTATGAGAATACTACCCTACTAATTGGTTAGCAACCACTGCACACTTCCCCACTCACTTCTGGCGGCCTAACCACCTGCAAAGATTCCTTTGATGCCTCAAGCAAATAAAAGTTTAGCATTCTGATTGGTGGCTTCCAGGCTCCATACTTGATTAAACATTGTGAAAACTACCCTTAAATGATCATGTTTCCTCCCTCTCTCCCACCCTTCCTTTCTTCTTTTTTCTTATGTATTTTATATATATTTTAGATTGTATTTTTTTAAATCAATTTACCTTGTCTTACAGCACTATATATGATTCACAGCTCCAGGTTCACAATGCCTCAGGTGTACATTGTCACACAAACACCCACCACCATGCATCTATAGTCCTTCCCATAACCTCATGAGTACCCTTCTTCCTTTACCTTTCATCCCCATTGTGAACCTCTGGTAGCTTCATTCTATGGTTGGTCAGATTTCTAGGTTTATTTTGGTTTGATTTTGCTGGTTCCTTGCCTTTGTTTCTTTATATATTAAATATCCACAAAATTATCTGGTATTTCTCTTTTTTTCTTCTGATTTATTTTGCTTAGAATAATTCCTTCCAGTTCCATCCACGTGATTACAAATGGCAAGACAAATCTTTTATATGTCTGAGTGGAAGTTCATTGTGTATATATACCACATCTTTTTTTTTTTTAAGATTTATTTATTTATGCATAGAAGAACTGGGCTGTAAGCCAGAGGTCTGGGGGGTGAGAGGATTCACCAGAGAGAGTGGGGAGCAGAACAGGCAGATCTACTGAAATACACTGCTGAGGGGAGCAGTGGGCAAGGCAGGAGAGGTCTGCTGTCCTATGTGAGTTGCTCCCTGGCCGGCTGGGGATCGAACTCATGCTGCAGTGGCTGGCGATAGCTTTATAGCCCTGTCTTTAACCCCTGCACCACCAAGGAGGCCCGTATACCACATCTTAATTCACTCTTCTATGCTTGGGCACTTAACTTGTTTCAATAACTTGGCTATTAGAAATAGTGCCTCAATTAATATAGAACTACATATATCCCTTCAAATTAATTTTTTTTTTGTATTCTTCAGTAAGAAACCTAAGAATGGAATTGCTGGACCATATGGTTAATCTATTTTTAATATTTTGAAAAATCTTGAAACTGTCTTCCATGGGGCTAAACCAATTTACATTCTCACCATCAATTTGCAAAGGTTCCTTTTTCTTCACACCCTCACCAGTACTTCTTGTTTCTGACAAGCCATTCTGACAGGTGTGAGGTGATCGCTCATTGTGGTTTTGATTTGCCTTTCCTTGATAAGTGATGAGCATTTTTCTTTTCATGTGCCTGTGGCCTTTTTGGAGGCCATTATATCTTCTTTGGAGAAGTATCTAGTTAGCTCTTCTGCCCAGTTTTTGATTACATTATTTGCTTCTTGTTGTTGATTTGTATAAGTTCCTTGTAGATCTGACTTAGATTTCCCCATTTTTGGAGAAGTTATCTATAGCAATTACAGAGCATTGAACTACTTTTCCAGCAGGTGGCTCTGCTGTTTTATTTTATTTTAGTTTTTTTGTGTTTGTGGGCTTCTATAAGTCCTGAAACCTATTTTGGGAGGTTGAGAGGTAGAGGTGGGGTCTGGAGGCATCCAACCACTGGTGTGAATGTTTGAGTGAGGTGGAGGGGTCCTCTCTGTGGTTCCATTACTTAGACTGTGTTCTGAGTACTGTCAGTGCACTTCATGTGATTTTTTTCAGTGTGTGACTGAGAAGAAATCTACTTCACTCTCTGTTTGTTTCACAGCAAAGGCTGCATAGGAGCCTTATGCAGAGAACCCTAACTCCTTCACACATTTCACCTCATTTGTTCTGCTCAGAGAAATGTATGTACCTCCACAATGTTTAGCTTCACCCTCCCAAGAGCCTCTGGTTGAGTGACAGCTCTGTGGGCTGTGACCCCTGCCCTGGACCACAGCCTCCAGGCATTTCTCTCACCCTACTTCTTGCTCAGCGAAGCATTGATCTCTTCCATGTGCCACTTGGTTCAGTCTGTGGTGGTGTCTGATGTCCAGGAGGT
This sequence comes from Talpa europaea, assembly GCF_964194135.1. NCBI lineage: Eukaryota > Metazoa > Chordata > Mammalia > Eulipotyphla > Talpidae > Talpa > Talpa europaea. The sequence goes on from NC_140074.1 coordinate 43,223,015, forward strand.
GTTCCAGTTTTGCCCAAGCCATGGTACTCTCTTGGTGTAATGTCCCTCTGAATAACTATTATATAGTCCTCCTGGGAGCAAAGCAAGTAAACTCCCCTGACAATATCTTGCTCTATCTCTGAGAATCATCACTTGACGCTCATAGGATCTGGATGCTTAGGGTCTCTTTAGGAACCGATAGTAAGGAAATAATCTTTTAGGATCAGTTTTGGAAGCACCATGCTTGGAACTTGCCTTGAGTTTAATTCCCAGATTCATCCTACTTTTTTGCTTCACCCCTTCCCCTCAACAATTTTGTATTTGTCTGTCCGATGACCTAATCATTCTGTCCCTCTATCCTCCATGAGGCAAGTTCCCTGGAGCCCACTGTCTTCATTAGGCACAGCTTTATGGTCTTTCTTTTCATATAGAATCTCAGTCATTTTTCAGGACAGAAACTGGTGAGCCTGCTTCCTGAGGGTTTACAACACACCCCCATGTAGCCATGCGACAACTTCTCTGCTGCAAATGCCAGAGGCAATCAGGTACCTGCAAACCTATACCTCCTACTGTTACTTTCTCTGACAGTTTCTGGCAACAGAGAGAAGCAGCTTTGGAATCAGACAGATGTGGGTTTGAAATCCAACTTCTCTTTACTACCCAAGTTACTTAAGCAAGTAACTGACTTTTATGAACCTGTTTCTTTTAACCTGCAAAATGAAGGTAGATATTCCTTCATAAGGGAGCAAATAATGTTGCAGTGATCTATTTATTTTCCTGGTATCCTAGCATCTCTGTATCATTCTCATTCTACATGGTTTGAAATGATCACAGGACCCAAGAGGCCAGAGTACTTAATCCCCCTTCACCACTGTGTTTGGTTCTAATATGGGTACATTGCCCAAGTCTAGCCAATTAAGATCTTTTCAGAGAATTTGCAGAAACAATTCACAAAGGGTACTCTTTCATGAGTAAATTTGAATAAAGAGTAGGATAACAATATTATTTTTTAATGATTATGTCCAATGTGTTTTGGATATTGAGAATAATGGTAACAGTAGTGTTCTGCCATTTGCAACCTGAGTTTTGATATGCATATAAGACTCACATTCTCTAGATCTACTTCATATCAATATATGATTTAAAACACTAAATTAATATATGATAAATAGTAGTTAGAGTAGTTCATCCTTCAGTTAACTTAAGAAAAAAGGAAATTTATTAGTTCATGTGTCTTGGGTTAGGGTGGGATTTTGAGTTGAAGAACTGGCTTTAGAATTTCCAGGAATTCTGTGAGTGCCAGAGTGTCATCTCTTCTTTCCTACAATCCATTTACTTTACCCTACTGCAAATTAGTTATTAAATAAGGAAAGGGACATGATCAGAGAAAACTTTAGGACTTCATAAGCTCAGTCTGATAAGTATAGAGGAAAGAAAACAACATCTTTTTCTCTCAAAGTTTTTGAAGAGTCTCAGTAACTTTGAAAGCAAATTCACTAAAGCATAAATTCTTAAAACTCAGTTAATCTCTTTTCTAGATTCCTGCTAGGAGTGAGACCATCCGGTATTTTAAGCTGACCCAATCACTGACCCAGTGGGTCCATTGGGTCAGTGACACTGCTGACCCAATCACTGAGACTTGTGTGGATATGCATGTATGTAAATGTGTTACAAAGTATCACCAACACATTCATTAAATCTTTATGCAGTAGAAAGCAACAGTTCCCAAAGGGAATAAGATCCAATTACTAAAAGATTAATGGAAAAGAATGCTGAAAAAACCAAAACCGTAAGTACCATCATCTCACCTTTATTCCCATTATATTAATCACTATAATCATCATTATTACTACTCTTGTAGGCATTGTACATAACAGGAATTGGCTGTCAAATTTATTTTCAGGATATAGGGACATTTGAAAGCAAAGGGAGAAGGGATTGTTATAAAGTAGTTGTGTTAAACCCTTTTCACAGTAAAAATTGACCTAAATTTCTGGCAATATCATATACATAGCAATTATAAAAGGAACGCCTTCATTACAACTTATGGTAAGCATAATTGTCCATTTAAAAAATATTGGTATTAGTTGGGGCTAAAATTTCATGAGAAAAGTATTTTAGATATGCAGAAATTGCATAGACCAAGTACATCTTGAAACAATGTCTTCACCTGAAGATACTCACATGCCATATAACAAAATCTGGTATACTCCTTAATGAAAGTGAATGCATTCAGTTCTTGAACCAGGAGAGCAAAGGCAATATCTTATAATAGCTTACTTTCTATATTTTTATTTTTTCTATGGCACATTTTTGGTAATAAGGTGCCCAAAGGCATATTTCTGGCTTTGGTTGATTAGTATTAATCCATGTACATTAGGGGATAAACAAAATATATTTCTCCATTTTCTGTAGCAATATTTGTTTGACTTTATTATGTAGTTGAGTTTATTAAAAAGTACAAAAGCCATCTCTTAGAATAGTATATAAACTTTGATATGTCAACCAATTCTAAAATATTTTGGATTTGGAAATTAAAAAACTACAGGTTTATATTTAGGCAAATTTATAAATGCACATCATAGAATTTCTACTTTATATAAATTAGCAAGTCATTTGGTTCGTTTATGGCTATTATTGATAAATTGTATTAAATCTGCTTTTGAAGAAATATATTTTTATCTTTCTAAATCATAAACATTTGGGCCTCCATCATTTCTTATTAGCTTGTTTTTCTTCTTATCAACTGTCTAGTACTTAGTAGAGAGGGAACTGATGACTGTCAGAATTATGTTCTAATTTCAAAAATAAAGAAGTTCACTTCCCTTCTTGTCTTCTATTATTATTTTTTATAGAAGTAGCATATGTTTACAATGTAGTTTGTGTTTTAGAGATATAGGACCTCCCCTTCAGGTGTTGTTACCACACCACACCTGCCACCCAAGTGTCCATCGTTCACCAACAAGTCCTGTATGCTCCTCTCCACTTTACTCCGTCCTCTCTCCTTCCTTCTTGCTTATTTTTGACTAACCTATTCTGACTCCATCCTCTGGTAGGATCTCCAGACTTAGCAAATAAAAATATAGGATGTTCAATTAATTTTGCATTAGAGATAACAACTTTTTCGCACAAATATATACCATGTACTATATGGGACAATGCTTGTTGTTTGTCTGATAATTCAAAGTTAAGTGGGCATCCAACATTTTTAATCACTAAATATAGTAAACCTACCCTTGAGGTTACATAGAACATCACACAATAAATCTTCTTATAGCAAATTATCTTTTCTTGTCCTTCTCCAAAGTCTTAGTCTTTGATAAATTTCTTTTCGATCTTGCTGTTTTTCTGACTTACTCCGCCCCAAACTCCTCTCTCCGCTCTCATACCCATTCTGTTTAGTTATCTTTCTTCTCCAGGCTTGTTCCATTTGCATCCTCACACATATCCTAGCAGGTTTGGAGAAAGGAGGAGGTAAAGGAGGAAATGCTGTGCATGCAAGTTTATATTGTTATATTTCCCCATCTTTTATATATATACACCAAACACTAACTAGTACAAATGAAATACTTTTAATTATTTTATCAACTGAGAAGTTGGGTTAAATTTAACCTTCTAACTTTTCATCCAAAACTAAGATGGTCTAAATTTCTTAAAATATGTATCTCTATATATTATCTGCACTAATATTATACTTCAGTGTCTTAAGTGATGACTTCTAACATGAAATATAAAATATGAAAGCTCTTTCCCTTTTTAGCTAGCAAGGTTATACCAGAAACCCAGAAAATTATTCCATCTAAACAGAATATTCCATATTCTCCCTCCCTCTGGATAAATTGAGCTTGTCTACAGTAATTTCTCTGCATTTCCATACCCACATGCTTATTACAGCTGCCATCATCCAGCAATATTTTTCCCCACTCATCATCATAACAGCTTATAAGTATTTGATGGGATTAAACAGAGCCAACCCAATTCTGTCATTTAAGCAGCCAAATTCATGAGTCCAGCATCAGTGTGTAATGGGACAATGTCCAGAATCCCATTCTTGCTTGCTGTCATCTGTGTGGTGCATAGGTGGATTAACCTGGTTTTAAGTTTCAGAGTCAGGTAGGCACTCTATATAGATGAGCAGATGGACTCTGATATTAATAGTTTAATTCCTTTGCTAAAATCTGCCCATGAGATTTATTTTTAAAACAAGTTTTGTACAATCTATGCCTTCGTTTGAGAGCCAAGCGTAGGCTTGAAAATAGCTGCTTACCTTTTCATTTGCCTAGAATAAATAATCATTATTTCTGGGTGTGGAGAAAGAAATGTTTGTTTACTTTCTGCTCCTGACAGTGAGATACCCATACCCCCAACAACAACCAAGAAAAGGCAGTCTAGAAAATATTTGTTGAATAGGAAAATAACAACAGTAATTATGTTAATTTAATATTAAATGATACTAATTTAATATTAACAATACTTGGTTAACGTTGGTGTGCCAAATATATGTGCTAAATATATGTAAAAACTTCTGCCTTGTGTTATTTAAATTTTTTTAAAGAAAACATTGATTTACAATACTGTGTATATGATATGATTTAATGGTATAGGATCACATTGTCAGGTGTATGTTACCACACCACACCCATCACCAAGGCTCCCACAGTCCTCCACCATGGCCCAGTGTGCCCCCTCCCCATTTTGCTCTCACCCCCTCCCACTCTCCCTTTGGTAGCCTCAATTCCACAGTCAGATTTCTAGGGTTTGCTGTTGGTTTGGTTTTATCTGCCTCTTTGTTTTGTTTCTCTGTATTCCATGTCTAAGTGAAACAATTCAGTATTTGTCTCTCTCCTTCTGACTCATTTTGCTTAGTACTATCTGCTCCAGTTGCATCCATATTGTCACAAATAGCAAGAGTTCACCTTCTTTATTTTTTTTAAGATTTATTTATTTATTTATTTATACAAGCACTGGGTACAGTCAGAAGCATGGGAGAGTGAGAGAATTCACCGGAGCCAGAGCAGGGAACAGAACAGGGAGACTGACGAAATACGATGCTGAGGGGAGCAGTGGGTGTGAACAGGAGAGGTTTGCATGCCATGTGGGACCTTTGCTGGCGGCCAGCGCTGCAGAGGCTATGGGCAGCTTTGCAGCCCAGTGCTCAACTGCTGCACCACCAGTGGAGGCCCTCACCTTCTTTTATAACTGAACAGTATTCTGTTGTGCATGTATTCTATTGTGTATATATAGCACACCTTCCTAATCCGCTTACCTGTCTTTGGGCACGTAGGTTATTTACACAGCTAGACTTTTGTAAATGGGGCTGCAATGAACATTGGCGTGCATATATTCCTTCAGTTAGTAGTTTTGCATTCTTTTGGTAGGTACTTAGGACTGGGATTGCTGGATAATATGGTAAATCTATTTTTAATATTTTCAGAGATTCACATACTATTTATTTTTCCATTTTAAAAGGACAGGTTTATTAGGAAAAGGAGAAAGAGCCAGTCACCTGTAAGTCACAGGTAGAAAGGAGAGCTTTCTCCAACTGTTTTTTCATAGGGTCTGGACCAACCTGTATTTCCATCAACAGTGTCCACAAACTTATCAACACTTGTTTTTTTGGGGGTTTTGTTGTTTGTTTGTTTGTTTTGATATGGGCCATTCTAACATATGTGAAATGTATCTGATCATGGTTTTGATTTTTATTTCCCTGATGATAAATGATGGTAAGTTCTTCATGTGCTCATTGGCTATTGATAGGTCTCTTTGGAGTAGAGCCTATTTAGTAGTTCTTTTACCCAATTTTGATTGAGTTATTTGTTTCCTTTTTGTTGAGTTGTATGAATTCTTTGTAGATATCTTGTCAGACATATGATGTGCAAACATTTTCTCCACTTAAGTAGGGTGTCTTTTTGTCTTGGTGCTAGTTCCTTCTGCTATGCAGAAGTCTTTTAGTTTGATGAAGTCCCAGTTGTTTATATTATGTTTTGTTTGTCTTGCTGTTGGAGATAAAACCACAAATACATCACCGAAGCCTATGTCGTAGAGTGTTTTCCCTATGTACTTTCAGAGCTTACATCCAAATCTTTCATCCATTTTGGATACTATATAATGTTTGCATAGTATATGAAAGAGTGGTCTAGTTTCAATTTTTTTCCATGTAGCTATCCAGATTTCCTACCACCATTTGTTGAAGATACTTTCTTTTTTCCACTGTATAGTTTTGGTTCGTTTATCATAGATTAAGTGGCTTATAATGTGAATTTAATTCTGGGCTGTCAATTCTATCCCATTAGTCTGTTTGTATTTTTGTTCCAGTACCATATTGTTTTTAATTAATATAACATAGTTGGAAGTCTGAGAGTGTGATTACCACCATTTTTCCTCATTTTTGGTCAGAATTGCCTTGGCTATGTAGGGTCTTATGTGATTCCATATAAATTTCAGTAATGTTTGTTCCATTTCTTTGAAGAATGCCTTTAAAACTTTGATAGGGATTGCATGAATCTGTGTATTTCCTTGGCTATATGGTCATTTTAACAATATTAATTTTTCTAGTCCATGAGCAGAGGCTATCTTTCCATTTCTTTATGTCTTCTATTTTTTAAGTGTCATAATTTTCATTGTATGGGTTCTTTACCACTTTTGTTAAGTTTTCTCCTAGATATTTAATTCTTTTTGTACATCCTACATTTCAACTTGTTAGCCTTATGTATTTTAAAACAATTTCAAAGAGTCAAATTTTAAAATTTTATTCTAGCAAATATTATGCTGTTAAAATGTAGACTATCTCCATATGGAGAATAAAAAGACTATCACTTGTAATTGAAGGCAGAAGGAAAGCTATCCTCCCTCTTCCTGAGCAAGTCCTCATTTTACAAACAATGTGGTTCTAACTTTATAAATGAAATTGGTAGCATCTTCAGAGTAGAAAAATATCCAGTTGAAAAATTGTTAATTTAGCCAAATGATATTTGAAAACACAGTAGTGCCAAAAAATTAATGATTCATTTCATTTCATGGACCTGTTCCACATTTTCAATCAATTCTTTCCCTGATGATTTATCACAATTGGCTTCTCTCATAGCTAAAATAATATAGACTATAATATATATTTTCATGATGCAAAGATATTGACTATGATGATTTTATCTTTTGAAGTATTCTAGGTTACTATGATAGAATACTAAGCCATGTGCAGATTTTATCAGAGAATTATGTGCATATCAAAAAAAATCAAGCCAAAAAATTTAAAGTTGACTCAAAAAGAAATGTGCACATTGATTAAAATTATGGAAAACTATTATATACATTAGCAAAGAATAGAAATGGATTTGGAGTGTATTAGTCTAATGTTAATTAGGAATGTGTGTGAGTGTGAAGTTTGGTTTATAATAATTTAAAAAAATAAAAAGCACCATGAAAGGAAATACGCCAAGACAACACTTGTTTTAAAATAAAGTTTTATACTATAAAAACATGCATACATAGCCGAAACAATTTATTACTAGAGATGAAATAGGGATTAGTACTTTTATTCTTCTTCTAAAAAATTGCAACAGCACAAGATTAATACTTTAAAAATTTACATAGAAACAAAGCACTAGTTGCTTCCAAGACACCGTGTGTCAATTTTCCCCTCTGAAACATTTTTACAGACAAACTTACATCCTCCCTAAATTATAGGTTATGTAGAAAAATAAGGGGCTGTTGTATAATAAGGAAGCTGACAAATCTTTAACTATAACAGTACTAGTTATTGCTACTATAATTTATGCATAGATACTGATTCTAATTAAGTAATAGCAGAGGTAGCCTTTGAATTTATGGGGCTATAATCAGCTCCCTTGTGCTCAATAAATGCCACATCTACAGTCTGTGGTGTTAATTTCACACTACAGTGGGAACTAGTGGTTGTTGCCAAATATACTCATAAGTCACAGGCAATTTGGATTATTACTGTAGTGTGTGCTGCATTGAAAAATGAACTAGTTCATAATCACTTTTTAAAGTCATTATTGAGTATTTGTGTATGGTAAGTCTTCTGACATGATGAGGCATTGTATGGTAGCTTGTCTTTTCCCTAAAATCCCCCAGATAAAAGAAATATGCCAAATCCTCTGGAAAAATAATAAGGAGATCCTACTTCCTTGGCTCTTTAGCTATTTCTGGTATGTAAGACCTGGAAATGCAGGATTTTATCCTATAAACTATCCAAAGTCAGATGCTCCCCATAGGAGAGTCCCTGATACTAGATCATTTCACTTTGGGGATTTCATGAATTTATATGATGGGATTTTATAAATGCCATGAGCTTGCTGGCAAAACTGCTTTCTGTTCTCTTCCAATTTCCTGAAGCTGGGTGTGAACTAGCACACTCTCACTGCAAGGCTGGGAGCTAGAATTACTTTCCTCAAAATGTCACAAAAAATGAGAAGTGAGCAAAACAGCTCACACAAACACAGTATCTCTTTCTTCCTGTTCTCTTCTCCCTTGTATATCAGAGGAATTTCTCTTAGCTGTTGGGTTTTAAGAAATTGAGCCCAGAACTGCATTATATTCTACATCATATCCTTAAATTCACAGCACTGGGGCAGCTCCTTTTGGTCCAACAATAAATAGGTCCAAATACCAGTTGATGACAATAGGGGTCTCTTTGTGCATGGGAGTATAGATTGCTTTAGTTACAGGGACAGCATGCTTTTGTTGATGCAGGGACCACACATTTCTGGTTTTAGCATGTTCACATCATTTTCTGTGGACCCACTAGACTTAGCGCAATCAACAGCTTAATAAGAGAACCATGTTTTCTTCTTAAGGGCCAAGCACAGAAAGCAGATGGATCCCCACGTGATGATTTAGATCATCACGTTGAGATGCCAAAGTTGAGATGCCAAGAGAGACTGAAACCAGTCAAGGCATTTCACTGCTTCATTGTATTCTTCCAAATACAATGACATCAAATAGAATTTTCTTGCAGTTAGATATTTCTTGCATTGTGTTCCATTATTTGCTAAAGGATTTTTCCAACATCTTAAAGAACCTGGATCCTGGATTTGAAGTTGCTTATTTGGTGATGAACTGTACACAGAAAACTGGTTTCAGCCACATGTAGTCAATGCCCTGTTCAGAGTTAATTATTATAGACAAATGAGAGAGAGAGAGAGAGAGAAAGAAAGAGAGAGATCGTTCTGACTTGTCTTATTAACATAAAAGGAGCAGAAACTGTGACCTAATAGTGGCACATAATCACTTTTCTTCATTTTGTTCATTTTGTCCATTTGTCACACAAATGGACAAGGCTCCTGGTATTATATAGAAACACACACAACAAGTTCAGGCTAACAGCTTCATGCTCAAAAAGACTTTAGGAAGAAGACATGTAGTTGTTGCACATTCTCCTCATTCAGTGCAGCTTTCTGGAAGAAGATGGAAATCTAGAATAAATCTTGCTTAACAACATAAGCAGAATCACATCTCTTTGTGGTGCCATGGGGGTACAGCACTCCATCTCCCTTCTAGGGAGAACCTCCTCAGAGGACATTCCCTGACAGCTTCTGCTGCCACATCTCAGCAAATGTAGGGCATCACCATGGCATTTGTGTCAAGAACGTGGTCTTCCCAGGCATCTCTCAGCCAGTGACCAAGGGTAGTTACAAGCTGCTCCAAAGGAACTGTGACGTTTGTATTCTGTGTAAAATATGCTCATTTAAATGTTGCACTTGATCTTAGCCAAAAGGCCGAGAAGCGATACATTTAAATGTTGAATCAAGGAAAAGAGAGAGGGAGGCAGGGAGAGAGGAAAAGAGAATGAAGGAGGACAAAATCAAGCTGTTAGGCAGTAAAGGAGACAGAGGTGACTCTATGTTAATTTTTCTTCTGCTGACCAATGAGGCCTGCAGTATGTTTATGTTTGAGGCTGGTCATTCCTTGTTCACTGCTTTCCATTTTGGACTTCCTGCATTCTTTCTTTCTATTATTATTTGTTTGTTGAGGACCTATTCATTTATTATACGCCAAGTGTTGAAATCCTCTTTGGTTTTTGGACGTTCTCATGGCCTCCTCTGCCCACGTTGAGGCTGTTTCCAGGCAACAGCTGGCAGCTCGTGATCCCTTCCCAGTAGTTGACGGCAGTTAGTCATCAAAAACATGATCTCATACACCAGGGTGCTACTCCTGGGGGTGAACACTTTTTGTTTGGGAATAACAAAAAAATATTCTGAATAACGTGGGTTCCTAAGTGGGAAGGTAGATCTGAATGTGATCAATTAACTTGCATGATGTCATAATCCATGTGAGCAGCAGAAGAGCCAGAATCCCAGTCCTTTCCTTGCTCAGCTCCTCTGAGGGTGATTAACAATGTTCTAAGAGGCCTTCAGCAGTCCATTGCGTTCTATTTCTTCAACAATAAAATAATCCTGTGATTTTGGTCAAGGATTCATTTACTTATTAAAGTTAGTTAAAGCTCAGACAAATAGGAAGAGGACAATGCTGGTAAGCACAACAAAATTATACAAGTTTCTATTTTGGCTCCTCTTGGTCTCAAAACCCACATTCTTCTGAATTACAAGGATAGCCAGAGGCAAAGAACTCTCTGGCCAGGTGTTACAACCAGCTCTGGAAAGCTTCCTAACCACCACACTAAATCTTCTTAATCTGTTCCCTAGATAGAGGTTTGCCAAGCTTCAAAAAAAATTTTTTTTTTAACTGCTAGAGTTCCTAGTCTTCCTTATTTTTCAAAGTCTGCCTAATGGCTAAAAATATCCTTCATCATCAATCTTTGACATTAAGGAACGCTTCGCCACAGTCACCCAAATAGGAGTTTTATAGAATCCTATATTTGCAAGGAAGGACTAAATTATTAAAATCAGTAGTTCCCAAATTTTTAGTGAATAAAACATCCACAAAAGGAGGTTCTTAAAAATTCAGATTCTGATAAGACCCAGAAATTTGAAATTTTTCAGGTAAGTTATAATTCACAAATAGTAAAAATTTACTCACTTCAGGTATATAGCTTGATGAAATCTCCACTTCAATTACAGTATAAAACAGTTGCATCACCCAACAAAGTTTTCATGCTCCTTTGCAATCTGTCTCCTTTCCTCTTCCTCTCCTGCAGCCCTCAGGCAACTGTCAGTCTGCCTTCTTTCCTATAATTTTGACTTTTCTGATATTTCTTGTAAATATAATCATGTCTCATGCAGCATTTTGTGTTTAACTTTTCTCCCTTATGATAATGTTTTTGAGATTCACCAGGGAAGTTTGCAATTTAAATAGAAACTCTAGATGATTGTGCACAGGGAGGTTCATGACCATACTTAGAGAACCACTAATTGACTCCAAATTCTTGTCTCTGAACAGGAAAATGAGGTGTAAAGAATGTAAGTGCCTTGTCTAAAGTGAACTGTTGCTGAGGAATCTATGAAATTTATGTCCTTGGAGAGGCTTTCTTGTATCATTTAATTTACCTTTACTTCCCTCTGAGAAGAGACTGGGTCCTAAGGAAGTACTTGACAATCACCTCATTAAAAACTCTTCTTATTTTGCATTCACTTGGCAAGTGGTATGAGATCTAATGTATGCATATATTTTGGATTGTCTTTTGGATTGCAGGAAATTACTGCTAGTGCTTTCCTTAAATTCTGAAATATTTCCTAAAAGATTATGATTTAGTAACAAATCAGCTCTATAATATTTTTGATAATAGTACATTTGTGTTGTACATGGTTAAATGCAATGAACAAGACTCCAAACTTCTCATAATAAAGAACTCTTTCTTATCTGACCTCAAGATCCTCAAGTTTCTCCAGAGGAACTGTGTCTGACAGGTTGAGTATTTCTCACCTGCTTATTCCCATGCTTTCAGGTTAGAAATTGGGTGCATTGATCTTGAGGAGCTAGCACAATGGTTTCCTCCAACTTTTTTCAGGATTACATAGCCATTGAGAATTATGAAAGCTACGGAGACTCTTGCAGGGAGAGGATAGAGGAACACAAGGCAGGTTATGTGGTAGCTGTGTGGTAGAGGATCCAGGATCAGGCAAGCCAGAATCAGGTGGCAGTCTGGGAAGATCCTTGCAGGAGGGGTCAGAGCTCCAGTGGGCACTCTCAATGTCAGAGCTCTGTGAGAGTGTCCATGCTGACTGAGGCCTTTGATCCTGGGTAGTCCAGTCCTACCCTAGCAGAGCTATGCCTAGACCTAATTTTGTGGATGAGGAAACTAAATTGCTGGGGGAAAAAAATCTACCTTAGCCAGGACCTACCTTAGTCAGGCAGTCAGGACCTAGCTCATGACTTTAATCTAGGTCTGTTTAATCTAAGTCTCTATCATCCATCCTATGCTTCTCCACTCTTTGCTCTAAAGTGAATACAGGAGAGTGAATTTGGGTAGCACATCAACTAGTGTCCATTTATAGGTAGAGGAAAAAATCTTCAAGGCCCTCATCATTTATTCACAGGTCTGTTTTAAAGGGACATGATAGTTTATGAGGCTGTTTCCCCTTTTTTGTTGCTTCTCTAAAAATTGGAATTACAACTAATGCCATAAAAATAAAACAAGTTAATCTTCCATCAAAAGTTGTAAAACAAAGGAGAAAGGACCAGACTATATCCTTTTAAGTAAGCAGATAATTCTAAAGATAAAACTGATCTCATTTATGACTTTCTTGTGCTAGTCTTCAGTACTCTAGAGGGGGTATTTGTTATTTATTGGTCTTGACCAGAGTGTCAGTCCTTGTCTTGAGAAGACCTGTGCTCTCCTATCACACCCCTTGGTTTGAAGCAAGATGGATAATCCTGTAATGACTTTGTTCTGTAATCTTTCTTCAGCATTACTGGGAGCAAAAGAAATTGAATGCCAAGAAAATAAACAAATGGAAGGTGTGACTTATTTTTATAATTAAATTACATATTCATATATAATTTGTACATTGCAACAAAAATAAGAAACTTGGAAGAATTTCTAGGCAACATGTAATACATACTAAATGTATTTTTAAAATCCTTAAACTAATCAAGTTGAACCATAGTTCTTACTTTCTCTCTACCGACTCTCTTTCTCAGTGGACATGACTGTTTTCCCTTGTGATTTGAATTTCTTTCCTTCCTTTTTTACCTGCAAAACAATCAATTTTCAAGATTTAAGTTAAGCATCAGTTACTATGACTTCCTTAGCATGATGTACATACTTCATTAAAAGACACAACTTATTGTGTTATCATATAGGTTTTCCTGTTTGTCTCCCTGTTTTTCTGATGTCATGCTCATCTTTGTGTTCCCAGGACCAAATGCAATGACCAGCTTGCAGTTTTTAATCAGTGTTGCGAGACAATAATATTAGTGGATACTACCTCCTATTTCTTCTTGTTTGCTGGGTCTACCAATCTCTACTTCACTTTCCTCCCTTTGCTCATAACTTATTCATCTTGCCTTTCTTCTTCACTTCACTTTTTCTTCTCTATCATGAGAGACTTCAATGTGGTTATTATGTCCAACATCCTTGACATGAATTCAAATAGAATTTTCATCCTGATTCAGCTTTATGCATTTACCAATGATTTAAGAAATGTTACTGTTTCAAAAGTGAATTCTAAAATGCTGTTCTACCTTTTCAATTTCATATTCTCCCACTTTTATCCTTTCATTACCACTAAATCTATTTCAAATATATTAGTACTCCCAGGTCCTTTCTTTTTTATTTTCTCCTTTTTTTCCCTCTTTTTTAAAATTTTATTTTATTATTTTTTATTTTATATATATTTTACATCATTTTTCATTTTTGCACAATGTGTGCATTTTCATCTTGATTATATTCCCCATACAATTCCCACCCCCCTTATTTTGACCCTAATCCCGCCTCCCCTTCCCCCCCCCCCACCCCCACCCCCCATAATGTGTTTCTGGTTTATAGTTGCGTGTTGATTTTTATTTTTACTTTATTATAATTAGTCTTTTTCCTGGTCTCTTATTTAGGTTTTCTAAATTCCTGCTATGAGTGAGACCATCCAGTATTTTTCTTTTTCTTTCTGGCTTATTTCGCTGAGCTTGATCCCTTCCAGCTCCATCCATGTTGCTGCAAACTGCATTTAATTCAAAAGGACACCTGCACCTGTATGTTTATAGCAGCACTATTTACAATAGATAAGCTATGGAAACAACCCAAATGTCCAAAAATAGATGACTGGAACAAGAAGATGTGATACATATACACAATGGAATATTACTCAGCAATCAAAAAAGATAAACCCAGGCCCTTTGACCCACCCTTCAACACAATTCCCTCTTCACCATATCCAAGTTTTGTGGTTGATAGTTATAATTCATTTCTCACATACAACTTATTCCTTTCACTTTCCACTATCCCAGAAGTCTTCAGTCTAATTCTATAATGTAATTATCTCCTTCCCATGTTGGGGTCACTAAATATTGCTGTAGAAAATAATACAGCCATATAGATTTTTGGAAGTTTGAATGCTTATTATGCAACATGCCATCAGTGCTGCTTAAAAATTCTTTTTATTCTAAATAATAATGTGACCATCAATTAAGTACTTACTGTGACCTAATATCTCACCTGAGAAGTTGTCATAGTTAAAATCCTTAACAATCCTAATAGACAAATATTATCATTATTATTTTGTCACCACCATTATAATTTTCATTTACCATTTTTACATAAATGCCAAGAGATTAAAAATGTTGACCAAGCTGAAAAATTCATATATGGGAAATACACAGCATACACCCAAATAGTTTGGTGAGGGTATGTTTTAATCAATTTTTCTGTATTGTCTAAGTGTTCTTTTCATATTTCACTGTATAATAGGCCCAGGAATTGAATTGCTGGGAGGTATACTTATGTGCTTTCGTTAAGTATTGCTAGGTTGTTTCTAGGATGATTGTACCATATCCCATATGCAGTGTAAGAGTCCTCATTACATTCAAACCTAGAACTTAATATTTTCCTCCTTTTTATTTTTTTCCAAATTGATGTGTATAAACTAGAACTCAAGTTTTACTTTGTCTATTTTCTTTTTTAAAATTTTTTACAACATTATTTATTTTTAAACTATATTTGCTCCCCCCCTCAGGTGTAGTCCCCATAGAATTTCCTTCACCAATGCACCCGTGCATCATCACCACAGTCCCCTGTGCTCCTCCCTCCTACCTCCTCCCCTGCAGGATGTCTCTGATTTATAATTGTCTGTTTTTGTTTTATTGTGTTTTATATTGTTATTATTTTTTTACAGTGATGTCTTATTTGGTTCCCCTATATTCCTGCTATAAGTGAAACCATCTGATATTTTTTCTTTTTCCTTTTGACATTTCACTGAGCATAATTCCTTCTAGCTCCATCCATTTGCTGCAAATGGCATGAGTTTTACTTTGTCTATTTTCTTTAGTGTTTCAATCTCTCTTAAACATACATATTTGATACTTTGGTTTCTCCTGTGAATTTTCTGTTAATATTTTTGTATAAGTTAAAAAGCTCTTATTCTTAGAGAACAGATGATTTCTGAAGTCTTACTATTATTTTTAAGTTAACTTACTGTTTTAGATACCTCTAACACATAATGCCAGAATCTCTGGCCTTATTTTGTTATGAGCCCTTAATCATTGCATTGCCCCAGATGCCACTGCATAGATCTGCTGTACAAACAGGATGGTCTCTTTCCAAGTTGGGATTTACCTGCTGTCTGTACATGGGTATGGGAATTCACATCCTATTCTTGGACTTCCCTGGGAACTTGTCAGGCACCCAGATGTTACAGAACTAGTACTGCAAGGGAATTGATGCTTTCTGGGGCAAAAATTTAACCAGTGGAGATAGGAACTACTAGAAAAATTCTTCTCTTTGATTATTTCTTCTTCCCTGCGATATTTCACATGGTTTTCTGCAGATGGACCTCGGATGTCACATAATCTTATGCACTGGATAGCAAGCAGCAGTCATCTCAGTACTTTGTATTCTATATTTGTTCTTCTTCTCTGTCTCACTTTTATTTTCCTTCCCACTCCCTTGAAAGTGTGACATACCCCTATCCCAACAATGTATTAAAAAATAAATTTTTGCTCTGGTTTCTATTTGCTGGGTAATTTTGGCTACATCTTCCCTCTCAAAAGACAGTTTACTTTCTATTTTACAGAGAAAGTAGAGGCTACATTCAACTTTATTGCTCCACAAATATATACATATTTATCTGTCCCTATGTTTGTCTCCAGTCCCAGAGAAGAGGTATCATTTCTCTAATATAAATCCAATTTCTTTCAGCATAATTTGGAACCTATCTCTTCCCTTTCACCAAGACTGTGATATGACCCATTCATTATGATTTCCTCTTTAATTTGATGCAAAAGCTATAGTGGATAGATTTCTTGGTGCCTTATAATGAATTAAGATGGGGGTACTAAACTAGTTGTTGTTGGATTCTTCACTTCCACCTACTCACAGTAAAAGAAAATTCCAATTTTAATTGAGAATGTCCTTTTTTGAGGCTTTTAAATGCTTTTAATAGCCTGTGTGACAAAATAAGAAGTAAACATAATGTACTTCTACATATGGAAGTATCATGGTTGTCTTAAGGAAAAGCTCGTGTGCAACTGTGTAAGTTGTGAGTTGGACTAGTTATTTTATGTGAAATATCACTTTTACTTGAGGGAAAGACTGATAAGCAAAATATGGTTATTTAGACTTGGTACTTGGCAAATACCTGCAAAAATGAGTAGGTCTGTTATAGAAAACAACTGACTGTTTTTATTGCTAATGATAAAATTCAAGCTTTCAAGTGAAAACTAGAATTTTGGAAATATATCCACCTGTAATTCTGACAACTTCCTATAACTTAAAACTTTTTTTTGAGATTGGTGGTGGTGATATTGTCAATGCGGTATTTTAAAATATACTATGAGATGTGTCAACATTTAGAAAATCTGCATAACTCCGTGAACCAATGTTTTCCAATTGACCAATACAGGATGTTAGGAACCCATGTGTGGTAAGACTTTCAATGTAAAAGATGGGCCAAAGAATTTTTAACTTAACAGAGTATGAAAAGTTCTTTGAAATAGTTTCAGATTTCATGTTGCAACTAACATTTAAGAAATTACAACTTGGCAGGTTTTGATACAGTATTAACAAGAATATCTACAATTATCTGAAAGGACATTAAAACACTCTTCTCTCTTCCAAATGCTTATCTGCGTGAGGCCAGATTTTCTCTATATACTTCATCTAAAACAACATATCCACAGCAGATGAATGCAGAAGCAGATATGGGAAACCAGCTGTCTTCTATTATACCAGACATTAAAAGAATTTGCAAAAGTGTAAACCAACTCCACTCTTCTCACTAATTTTTTGTTTTAGAAAATACAAAATATAATTTGTTAAAATATGATTTTAAAAAATAAATTTATAACTTTTACACAGATGTATACATGAACACTGCTTAAAGATCTTATTCTACTCATCAAAGAGGAAATAGATATTACAGTTTAAAAATAAGTTAAATTCAAATTTATATGCAGTAAAAGTAAATGGAAACAAACCAGGTTTCTGCCATTTAACTTTTATTAAATAAGATATAATTTGCATATCTACAAGTCATCTACAATGTGCTGTTAGAAAATATTTAAAGGAAAATGAAAGTTGAGGGTTTATAACCCAGAAAGGATATCCTGTAGATACTGCATAGCTTCACATTGAAATGTTTTTCTCAACAAATTTTAATTTAAAAAATGTTATCTGTATTAGTAAGAAATGGGTTTGTTATTATTATAAAATAACATGATACATCAATATTTAAAACTTTTCTGTTTATATTCCCAGTATGGTACAGAGATAGGTATTTATCTCATATAAACAATTTTTTTTAGTACCTAAAGAATTTTAAGATGTATAAAGGAGTCTTTTTGACTCAAGAATTTGAGAAACATTGTGATAAGAATTTAAAAAATTAATTCCCATACCTGCCTACTCCCTGGATTAGGAATTTCTCAAATGTCAATCAGTTCTGCATCTGGTCTAACTTTTTCCAGAGGGAATTGGGTATGTTCCCTTCTCCCTGTCTCTCTCCCAGTAACTGGGTACTGCTACAAGTAGGTCATTAGGAACACTTAAGGCTAAGCCAACTATGCCTTGCACCTCTATAAAGGTCATTAACTAAAACATATGTCCGTCTGGTCATCTCTCTTTCAACCCAACTTCTCTCTAATCCCATACATCTGATCCTTTGCATTGTCCCACATATTCCTAACAAATGGATTTTTCCTTTTCCTTGATCACATCACTAATTTTTTTTTTCTTCTCCTGTTTATGCTGAAACCTAGCCCTCCTTTGAAAGTGCTGCTTCCCTCGTGGCTTTATTGAGTGGTAGCTGGTCATACACATACCTTAGAATAGGAGACAGAATAGTTATCCCTTTGCTTCCTATCATTGCTTTTAGACATTTACTCTGCCCTTTTATGCACAGATTTATTTGAAGCTAATATGATCCACCTTCTCCTCTCATTGTGGTCAATTACACACTGCTCATTTGTTCAAAGGTACTGAAGATTGAGACATAAATTAACAGTCTTTTCTAATCTTTTATCATTCTGGATCAAAACCAGTATTCAGGGGCCTCCCCGGTGGCACAACGGTTTAGCGCTGGGTTGCGAAGCTGCCCGCAGCCTCTGCAGCGCCGGTTCGATCCCCGGCTGCTCCCCGGCCACTGGAGGAGGGTCCCACATGGCGCGCAGACCTCTCCTGCCGCCCGCTGCTCCCCTCAGCAGTGTACTTTGGTCCTTCTGCCTGTTCTGCTCCCCGCTCTGGCTCTGGCGAATTCTCTCACCCTCCCGCACTTCTGACTGTACCCAGTGCTTGTATAAATAAATAAATAAATAAATAAATAAATAAATCTTAAAAAAAAAAGAAATGTGGTCATTTAAAAAACAAAACCAAAAAAAAAAAAAACAGTATTCATTTTTTGACCCATGACCTCTACCCTATTTTCATGATCCTATCTTAAAATTTGTCATCACAAGAAACTACTTCCCTCCACCCAGATCTCACACTTTCTGATCAGAGTCACATATTTTTCTAGTTCCCTCTATCATTATTCCCATTAAAACTGTTCTCCAGTCTCCTTGTTATCTCCACTCTCCTGTTCCTTCAACTGTCACCCCCACCTGATCTTTAGTCCCATCATGACATGAAGCAAATTTATTTAGTTGCATTCTTGCCAAAGTTCTTCAATTCTCAGTGTCCTCCTTTTATCACCTGTGACTGGTAAATTCCTAATTTTACAGCTCTCCTAATGGTTGCCTGTCATCTCACAGGGTTCTAAGTGCTATACAGGAAGCATGCACCACCACAAATTTGTGTGCTTTAATTTTGAGCATTTTTCAAAATGCCTTAAATTTATTCATTTTTTCAGTCAACTCAATCCAAATTTTTGTACCCCAAGACTTCTTCTTCACTACCTTCTCCCTCTATGGATCAGAGATATATTTATGTCCATCCTTCACACACATGCACTGAAAGAAGTCATCATGTGAGAACTCTCAATTTCCTGTCATTCCTGCCCACTTACGTCTTTGCTTCCCTCTGTGGTCACAATGGGAGAGTCAAAACATGTTCTTCCTAAGGCTGATTCCTATCCCTGCTGGATGGATCAGAGAGGAACAGGGCCATTCGTTGAAGGATGTAGCCAAATTGCAGTGATCCAGGGGATGAGCTCAAGGAATAAGTACCCCAACCCTTTATGTTCTGTTGTTTTTTTTTTCCTCTTGTTGGTGCTACTCATTAACTGAACCCAACAGTAAATAGTAGGGCAAGGGAGCCCATTGATGCAATCCATAAAATTTCCATCCTCCAGGATAGAGGATTAGGAGAGAGAGTAGAGAGTAAAATTAGAAGGCCAAAAGAAAACACCCAGCACATCTTCCTTTTTCTGTGCTGGGAACTGAGGAGTTTCTCTACCATGTTGCACTTCAGTAGGATGCAATTCCCATGACACACTGAGTTCCCACCAATTAATGTATGGCGGAGGAGGAGTATGGAGGAATAGCCTGGGATCCTTGCTCTGTATTCTATAGTAAAGTTCATTAGTTAGAAAAGGGGTTGACATTCCCTCAACAGTGCCACTAAAAAGGAAGAAATATACCCTTGTAACTTTCCCTTTGCCCACCTGCCAGAATAACACCGTTAGACATTCTATGGCTATGTCACAATTCCCCTTTCTTTAATCCATCTTCAGATATCCAGACACCACCATTCCTCTGCATAAAGGATTACCCTGGAGGACCTCACTTGAGGTTCAGAAAACTCAAGGAGCCATTTCGTCAAAAATTACTGACCTAAGAGAATCCTTTTTGCCCCTCTTCTTTTACTTCAATCTAGAAATCTCTTCATTGGTGTATTAAATGCACCACATTTATTGTGAATGCTGATATATTTGGACTATCTCTGCTATCAGACTGAGTTTCTATTTTCATGCTTTCTCTTTTGTTTCTTTTTTCTCCTTCCCCAAGGGGCTCTTTTTGAGATCTCCTGCTTCTGTTTCCTACAATGAAGAGCTGAATGCATAATAAATGCATAATGGATGAGCTCAGAGAGAAATAAGATGACTTTTGCCACCTTTTTCTATGTAACCTACTTAACTCCACCTAGCTCTTCCTTGCTCCAAATCACATTTAAGCACCTACAAATACTGCAGCAAGAGATTGCTTTTGATGTTAAGGTATATGTGTCTATTAGTTATAAAAATTAATCTGTATTTAGTCATTGTATGTATATTAAACCAGAAGGTTCCCCAAGGTCTGAGCCTTGTCACAAATAAATATGTGCAAGCTATGTTAGTATTGTGCTTTAACATACTATAATATGATAGGGAAGATAAATATCTGCCCTTCTGTTTTAGATTTGAGCTTAGACTTGTAGGTTTGTGCCAGAGTTGACCAGATGTAGATTGCAAGCATAACACCGTTACTGAGATCAGATCTGCTAAGGGGAAATGAAGTCAACCTGCTAAAATGAGCTGAGCCTTATAAAAGCTTTCCTTGGTGCTCCTGTGTATATAGGCAAATTACTCACCCTGATGGCTGCTAGGCCACTGCACTGCTGAACCTCTGCCTACTATTTTTGAGCCAGTGATTTATCACATCTAGAGCTTTATTAAAAATGTACCCTCAGCTCTTCAGAGAACAAATATGAAAATCTGGTTTCTGAAGATATCAGGACCATTTATTTTTGAAGTTGGCAGCGCTGGCTGTGAACACTGCTCCAGGATATATCTCTTCTGTGGAAGGAGGAGTTATATATTTTTCAGAACAAGCTTTTCTCCTTTCATCCACAAGAAACAATAAAATATTAAATATGGTATGAAAAAATTAAAACATTTTGAAAGGGAAAGAACAAGCAAATCATATGCCCTGGAAACCACTGCAGGGAGCCTCTCTGATAACAGGGAAGAGAAAGTGACCCTGAGTGAGGCCCTCTGATCACTGCACCTGTCCCCTGGCCTCCCCGCCGTGCTGGCTGCCCTGTGCTAGGTGACAGTGCTGGTTCTCTCCTGGTTGTAAAGGAGACAAGAGCAAATGGAGCATCTTTGAGGTATACCCCAATCTGGCCAGGATCCTCATAGAATACCAGGACAACAAATAAGAAGGTGAAAAAGGCAGCAAACCAGCAAGTTAGTTGTTTTCATGAGTGGAAAGAGCTGGCTTAGAAGGACTTGGGTAGGAATTGCAGCTCAACTTCTTACCCACTACGTGGTCTTTAAAAATTACTAATCTCCTCTGACATTCACTTTCTCATCAAAGAAAATAGAGATAATAATATCCACCATCCAGCTGGAGGGATTGACTGCTATCATTGATGCAAAGCACCTGGCTTAGAGTAGGTATTTATCATAATGACAGTAACAAACACTTAATAAACTGTTGCTCTGCGAGGCTCCCTCCCAAGCGCTTTATGTCTCAGCTTGTTTAATCCTAAAATGGCCATACGACATAGCTGTTATTTTATCTCCCTTTTAAGAAAGAAAGTGAGGCACAGTATCCTAAATACTGAGGCATTTGTCCTAAAACACATACCTGCTTGTAAGAGGCAGAATCAAAATTCAAACCGAGGCAGTCTTATCCTGGCTCTGAAACTCTAGACCTGTGCTCTTCACTTCAGAAGAGTCTTATACAGAGGATGGTAATTTTTTCCTACCTGTAATAACAGTATGATTTTACTTGCCACAGAAATGAAAGGGAGTTTTCTTGTTACTTTCTTTAGACATGGCTACCATGAATTTGAGAGATTGTCTTAGAACTCTGGGGTTCATTTTTGCAGTGAATGTCCTTCTCACTGTCTAAGAAATCCAGTATACTTCAAGTTGAGACTGTTTAGTTTAAGTCCATCATGTTCCAACAGAAACCGGTTGATTTGTTGGCATTGATGTACAATGGAGAAAGTAGTTGTTCACATATTTTCAATTTTCATCAGGTTGTTAGGGAATTATAGAGACATTATAAAAGTTGCAGAATCACAGACTATCCAAATGCAATTTCAGAGTTACAAAGCTGTCAATTAGGTTAGATATCAATTCCAATCAACACCCTTTACTGACTAAAAATGAGCTATTTTCACCTTAGTAGTGAAAACAAAAGCACATCATATTAATTGAGAGCTTAACTCATGCTGACTTATGTATTAGTCTTTTCTACATTAGTTGTGTTTTAGTGAACATCAATATGGCAGTCATCAATAAACATTTATGAGCCATTAAATGAACTAAAGGCCACATGGAAAATTAATTTTATAAATAAACACACTTTAAATTCATAAAGAAATTTGCTACTTTATAAAAAGCATTTTGTGAAAGACTTCTATGTTCTGTGATGGAAATATTTTATGATTAATTACCAATTCAATGCATTCAGATTTTGGTACAATGAGAATTCTTTAAATGAATTACATTTATATCTATGCCTCGTTGTCACTGTTCATAAACATATAAATCATATATATTTATTTAAATCAGTGACAATGACACAGGGTATAATCTTGAAGTGCACTGAAGTTTGAATATGACCCATGGGTGTCACATTTGGTTTTTCCTGTATCTACCTGTAAGTTTTTGGCAGTAATGCAACTGTAATCAGGTACTATCTGTGATTGTCTTTCTGTTTAATATCAAAACCTCACTGAATATAAGCACCCCCCTTATACCACCCCTGTCTCTGCTTTCCTCTATCCTGACCAAGTCCTCTTAACAGACCTGAGAGTTCCTCACTAATCAATTTATTTCTGTCCAAGAGGCACACAAGTAACAACTTAAAGACAAGGTGGCTTTAAGTGTCTGTAAAGGCAGGACAGGACACAGTGCAGGTTTTCTGATCCCATGCAGACTGGGTAAAGGAGGAGTCAGAGTCCTCAGTAGTTTTGCAGGTTTTTTATTGGGGTTCAGCGGGTACGTGCAAGGCAGGGGTGCTGGCTGGGGGGCTGAGAGGCTGGCAGGCCTCCCAGCTCTCAGCAAGTCTTCACTCTATCTGGATTCTCTGGTGTTCGTTCTGCTGCTTCTTGGCTTCGGCTTTGGCTTCTGCTTCGGCTTCTACTGCTGCTCCTGGCGTCCCCGTGACGCCGCCCTTAAAAAGCACAGTCTTAGCTCAGCTGAATCCCATCTACCTATGCCCACACCCTATTCCAGGTGCCCGCCCTCAGGCATGCATTCAGGATAAGGATCCATCATCTATCCTGATGGTGGAAGGGCAGAAAAGCCTGATATTTTCTTTACCCTACAGTGTCTAAGTGCAAATGTTGTAATCATGTATCAGTAGAGATATGAGTATGAGCCATAGCAAAAAAAAAACCAAAAACCAAAAATCAAAAAAAAACCAAATTACTAAAATAGCTTTATCAACAGTTTAATTCAATAACAGTTTTATATGTTTCTAATTACAACTAATGATGTAAACATTAGACCAGTATTAAAACATGCAAGTATAATGACATTTGAGGGAACATGAGGGTGATTTCTACCTACATATACTTCAATTCTCCAAAAAGTCTGTCTTTATGTAATATGATGATTTAGATACTGTATGCCCTCTGTAGGGTAAAGAAAATGTCAGGCTTTTCTGCCCTTTCGCCATCAGGATAGATGATGGATCCTTGTCCTGAATGCATGCCTGATGGCGGGCACCTGGAATAGGGTGTGGGCATAGGTAGATGGGATTCAGCTGAGTTAAGACTGCTTTTAAGGGCGGCGTCACGGGGGGACGCCAGCAGCCCCAGCCAGCAGCAGCAGTAGCAGTAGCAGCAGCAGCAGAATCTGAAGGAGAAGCCGAAGCAGAAGCAGAGAACACCAGAGAGCCCAGATAGAGTGAAGACTTGCTGGGGGCTGGGAGGTCTGCCAGCCTCCCAGCCCCCCCAGCCAGCACCCCTGCCTGCCATATGCCTGGTGAACCCCAAATAAAAAACCTGCAAAACCACTGAGGACTCTGACTCCTCCTTTACCTGGTCTGCATGGGATCAGAAAACCTGCACAGTGCCCGGTCCGGCCCTTACACCCTCATAGTGTCTTATTTACATAGAGAAAGGAAAGAAATGAGATGGGGGCTGGGATTTCATCAAGATGGCTGCAGAGTAGGAAGATTGTAATCGGTCTACTAGCCTGGAAACTAATTTTATGTCTAAGAATATAAGCATTTGGCATTCAACTCTTAACAATATTTTTAAATTCTCCTCAGTGACAAATACAATTTATTTCCCTTAGATATTGAATCAATACCATTTCCCTATTCTCTTAAGGTACGAAATATGCACATCTGTGTAAATGGAAATAGTACCATTGAGTGTCAAGTAGTGATTCCTTTGCCTTTCTCCTGGCAATAATGTAGCTGAATGTAAAGGTTATTTTTCTTACTCTGTATTTCTGGGTATGGAATAAGCTAAAGGAGTGAATTTGCTCCAAGAAGATTCAAACACAGGAGGAAAACAAGTAGCATGAAAGAGAAAGACCTTAGTTATCAGAGAAATTGACCTAATTCAGAAAGCCAAAGTGGACTTTCACAAAATCTTTTAGTACCCTCAAAAAGATTTGAGAAGATATTATATCCATAAAATAAAATCATATTGCTGGAAAACAAGAGTACAGAACAAGTAACAGTGCCCCCAAATTAAATATTATTGCTATAAGATAAAGCAGAGGAAATATACAAAATATAGAACAAAAGAGAGAAAGGAAAAAAAGGCAAAGAGAAGGTAAAAATGAAAGAAAATAAGACACATAGAGGCTTAATGGAAGAAAACTGTCTTCTAACTTACAGAGTTTCAAGAACAGTACATCTTAATAAAAAGAAGGGGTAAAATTGGTTTAAAAATTAATAGAAAACATGTCCCAGAGGTAAAGATAGACATGAGTATTTAAAGTAAAAAGGCTATGGAGGGGCAAATAGGATGAACAGGAAAAAGATTTCTACCTTGAGATAGTCTTATGGAATTTCAGAACAGAAAGGTTTAAGCCAAGGTTGTTAAGTTTCCAGAGAGAATAAACTTTGACTTAAAAAGAATGAGAATCAGGGCCTCCTCTGATGGTGCAGCGGTTGAGCGCTGGGCTGCGAAGCTGCCCGCAGCCTCTGCAGCGCTGGTTCAATCCCCGGCCAACGGTGAGGGTCCCACATGGTGTGCAGACCTCTCCTGCCACCTGCTGCTCCCCTCAGCAGTGTGCTTCGGTCCTTCTGCCTGTTCTGCTCCCCGCTCTGGCTCTGGTGAATTCTCTCACCCTCCCGCACATCTGACTATACCCAATGCTTATATAAATAAATAAATAAAATCTTAAAAAAAAAAAGAATGAACATCAGACTGACACAAGATTTCTTATCTTCACCTGTGGATGTTAGAAGACAACAAAGAAAAGCTGTTTAAGTACTGAAGGAAAATGAATTTCAACCTAGCAATCTTTCTTTTTAAAAAATAGAGGTATAATACCCATGATGAGATGCACAAATCTCTAAGTGTAGGTCCTGAGGAGTATATGTGTCACCATCGTTCAGCTCAAGATACAGACTATTTCTATCACCCCCACAAAGTTCCCCCATACCCCTTTCCAGTGCTTACATATCATATCCTCCCTCAAATAACCAGTATTTGACTTCTACCACCTTAGATTTGTTTTCCTTATTCCTGAACCTTATATAGATCTCAGCATACAGTATGTACTTTTTATGTCTAGCTTCTTTTAATCAATATAATTAGATTAACATTCAGTTTAGTTTAGTTATGCAGAATGATGATATGAGTTTGGGCAGATGTCATAGTCCCGTTCCAGCCCTTAGTTTTCAGTGAGCTCAGTGGCAGGATCCAGGAGGAAATGCGTCCAGTGACCAGCATCACTACCAAGAATAGGGCCTGCCCATATTCCGGGTGAAACATGCACTTCTGAGTCACTAACTCTGAAAAGGCCCATATAATTGAAGCAAAGAGGTATTGACATCAGTTGAAGTCATATCTTTGAGTTGTTAAACTATTTACTGTGAAGAAAGTAGGAAATACCTATTATCTTAGTTCACTTTGCCTGCCATAATAAAATACTATCAACTGGGTGGCTTAGACATCAGAAATGTCTCACAGTTTGGGAGGATGGAAAGTCCAAGATCAATCATGGTCAGGTTCTAGTGATGACCAGCTTCATGCTTTACAGATTACGATCTTCTCACCACGTCCTCACCAGCTGAAGAGAGGGAGTTCTGGTTCTGGGCTCTCCTGTTTTTACAAGCTTACTAACCCACCCTGGAGGCCCCACTCTCATGATATCATCTAAACCTAATTATCTCTCAAAGGCCCCTTTCCAAATATCCTCATATTGGAGGTTAGAGCTTTAACGTGTGACTTTGGAGGCACAAAAATATTCAGTCCGTAACACCTAGCAAATTTCTATTTAACTGTGCTTACCTTTATCATTTTAATTTGAGAAAAATTTTTTTTTTGCATTGATCAGTTTGAAACATAGGGACTAGATATATATGGACAAAATACTGGAAAGTGTCAGAAAGGAAACAGAATGTTTAAGCAGGAAATCTCTAATTATGATTTTATCCAAAGATTTATTTGAGATCTGGATGCTAAGAAATTATGACTGACTACATCGTAGTCCACTTAAATCCCAGGCAAGTGCTTTTTCTCCAGTGGAATGTCATTCTTGTAATGTTTAGCCCTGGGTGGCCAAAGGTAAATGATCTGATTTCTATTGGCCCATTTTCCTAAGTCATGATTTTTGCTATATCCTTCTAGAAAACCTTAAAAAATACTTTTAAGAATTTCAAAGAAAGGTTAAAGTGTTGAACATCGTGAGAATGTAGAAAGATCATAATAGAGTGGGGTAAGAGAAAACTTCATTGATGCAGAAAGGAAGAGTCCTTTGAAAAATAAGAGGAGGGCCTCCCCGGTGGCGCAGCAGTTGAGCGCTGGGCTGCGAAGCTGCCTGCTGCCTCTGCAGTGCTGGTTCGATCCCGGCCGCTGGCAGCAAGGGTCCTACATGGCGCGCAGACCTCTCCTGCTGTGCCCGCTGCTCCCCTCAGCAGTTTCTTCCGTCTGTCTGCCTGTTCTGCTCCCCGCTCTGGTGAATTCTCTCACCCTCCCGCGCTTCTGATTGTACCCAGTGCTTGTATAAATAAATAATAAATAAATCTTTTAAAAAAAAAGAAAAATAAGAGTAGAGAAAATAGTACTTTGAAACTCATCTGATATGAATACTGTAGATGCATCTACACATTTAAAAATCATCTTTAGATGAAAGAGTCATTCAATAACATGCTAATATTTTAAAAATATCTGCATGAATCATGTTGCCAATTCATTGTATTTTTTCTTAAACATCTTTGAGTGAACAACAACCAAAGAGCCCATATAAAAATGAAAGAAAAGGTAACAGTAACTAAGGTTGCCTCTAGGGAGGTGGGGGACAGGCTGGGAAGACATATATTTCAGCTTATATTATTGGTACATAATGAATTTTTAAATACATGTGTGGGGCCTCCCCGGTGGCGCAGCGGTTGAGTGCTGGGTTGCGAAGCTGCCCGCGGCCTCGGCGGCGCGGGTTTGATCCCCGGCTGCTACCCGGCCACCGGAGGAGGGTCCCACATGGCGCGCAGACCTCTCCTGCCGCCCGCTGCTCCCCTCAGCAGTGTACTTCAGTCCTCCTGCCTGCTCTGCTCCCCGCTCTGGCTCTGGTGAATCCTCTCACCCTCCCGCGCTTCTGACTGTACCCAGTGCATGTATAAACAAAACAAGCAAGCAAACAAATAAATAAATAAATAAAAACATGCCTCTATAAAAAAAAAAAAATGTAAAAAAAAATAAATACATGTGTGAATTACTTAATAAATTTTAAACATAAAATTTATTTTGAAAATTAAAAAGTAAACATAGTTGAGTTTTTAAAAGTTAAATTTGGGGAACACAATAAACTAACTCCCTACTGCTGAGTATAATGTCCTGAATTACCTTGTCAAAATTTCTAGTCATTTTGTCAGACCAGTTTAGGAAAGCCGTGACCTCCACGTGCACAGCGTTGCTTTGATTTTTTATATAGTGTAGCTGTGTGGAGGTGGTCTGCGGAGCCCCAGAAGAGAAGGCTGCACCTTAGTCACCAGTTAAAGAGTTGTTCTCAGTCATGTTTTTTTCAATAGAAACTAGCTTCATACTTCACTCTCCGTGTTTTGTGTGTCCATACAAATGTCAAAATTGCATTCACATTTCCAACAATCAAGTTACCATGACCAGCAAAAGGGGAAACTGCTTCCTGAGACTTGTCTTTACCATGGATTTTTCAAGCATGAAGCTTTTAATAAGCCCTCCACATGTACTTCATTTCCTTCAGACGAGACGCTACCTCACGGCCTCCACACGCCGTCCCCTTGGCTCACAGCAGCTGCCTGTGTGACCTGCACAGGGTAGTGTCCAACCTCTCAGCATGGAACCTGGAATGTTTTTCACAAAGAGATATAGTAATTTTTAAAAAATTAAAGTGTGTGTGTAGCTGCTTCTCACTAAAACAATGAAGTTGCATGTTCATGCAATTAAGGAGCATAGCTGGGTATCTGAGCAAAAGTCACAATGCCGCAGAGGCTGCCTGCAGACCCTGCAGACCCTGCTGGAGACAATTTGAAAGCTTTGGGACTTGGCACTGCTGAAATATCAAATCTTTGCTTTTCTCTCTCCTGCATTCTTTTTTGGAAACCTCCCCTCCCCCGAAATAACAAATATAACTTTTTTTTCTTGGAACAAATATGGAATTTAGAGATGATTTTATAACCCTTTTGGACACCAGGTTTTTATTAAGCATTGGGAGGAGTAGGGTGAACATTTCCAGGAGTAACTTGCCAAAAAAGGTGGTAAATCAGCGATTTTTTTGCAGTCTACCATGAGCATATGAAAAGGCAAGACTTCAACGATACTGCTGGGAATTACAGACTTTGCTATAATTGCACACTGGGGCATTTCCATCTGGGAAGGAGCCTTTTATTTACTCTAGTCATCTCTTTCCTCCATTTGGAGGGCCAGGAAGTGGGCTGTGTGGTGCCTACATTCTATCCAGGACCCAATGCTATCAAATGAGCCACGTGTGGAACATGGTCAGTCAAAGTCATCATTTATACCCTGGAGACATTGCTTCCCACTGTTTGTTTGGAAACCAAGTGGAGGACGAGAAGAATTTGAAAGCCTGGGATTGCTGGGGGGTGATGGAGGAGGGGGTGGGGAAGCCCACCTGGGCGGAGAGCAGTGAAGAAAACTAGAGATAGTTGACCTAGTAAGTTTGTTTTTGACTCTTACCATTTGGGTGGAGCCTGATTTTGGTTCATTAACATAAGTAGCAGAGTAGAAAGTTCAGTACACAAATAAACTTAGGAGACTATCTAAAGGGTCTCTTTGTTAGTGGTTCAAGTGTTCTACTCAAGAGAACATTCCTTTGTTATTTTTATATTTGGTTGTCTATGATGTGGAATGACTACATTCTTATGAGAAAGAAATGGGTTTTGGCAACAAACTCATGCCTGCCTCAGAATTAGGTCTGTGCCAGTAGGGCCTTTTTGTCCCATTTGCTTGTGTCTCTTTGGAATGGGGAGTGTGGTGAGTCGACATCATTAGCAGTGCGGTCAAAAACAGTGATTGACCCTTTTTAATGTGGCTTCTCTTGGGTGGGTGTCTCTTTTCTTCAGTAGCAACATTAAACAATAACAAAACTCCAGTTTGATCAGAGAAACTGCTCCCTGGGAATTTGCAAGCATCATGTGTTGTGTTTATTGCTCCAGTGCGAAATTTATCTTTCTGAGAAAGGTACATGCAGATCTCCCTGTGCCTTTACTTCAGTAAAAGAAATAACAGTTACAATTTACTAATCCCGTTTGTTTCCTAAAAGAGGGAAAAAATCACTAATTTTACAGCAAGTAGCCCATATTTAATGGAATATAATATCATTGACTATAAGAACAACCATTATTTTACAGATTGCTCAGAAAGAAAAAACTGCTATCAATTAAATCTACATAGTACTTTTCCCTTAGAGTTTTTATTTCCATCTTATTGAAAGAGCTACTTTAGCTTTATTCAGACATAGATACAATGACATAACACTCTTGTGGATTCCTCAAAAAGGAAAACATAAGCAGATTAAATGGTTAAAGTGTTCCTAAAACTGTTTTCTGATGCTCTCCTGAAACCTCCTGTACTCAAAGAAGTAAATGTTTGTTTTCCACATATTACTTTTTTTTGTGCTATAAAAGAGTACAGGTGAGAACATATTTCTTTAAAAGCATCCTCCATCCTTTCTACAATTTCCTTCTAACCCGTGACATCCACCCTGCTGCTTTGGATGTTCCAGCCTGCCATGACAACCATATCCCAGCTGCCGGGTGGCCAAGGATTGGGAGAGGACACTTCACAGACATACATGGAAGCGGTGGAGGGAAAAACCTGTCTTAGAACTGACACATTGCCATATAAATTGGGACTGGTCAAAGGTCTCCCAAAGTGCTATGATACTTTGAAATGGAGATGTAATGACCGCTTACATTTTTATGTCATGATGCCCCAATCTGATCGTAGGTTTCATCCATCCATCCACCCACCCACCCAATAATACAACATTACTGAAGACCCAGTGTGTCCCAAGCATAATGTTAAGTGCTGACAGTATAAAGATAGTTAAGAAATTTGCATCAAAATTGAGAAATAAACTTTAACCCAGTAGTTATCATGTGATATGTTGAGTGAAACAACAAAAAGATGTCATAGGTGATTGTTACAAAGAACATAACAAATATCTTTATTTAGTTAGACTGACAGAAATTAGACCTCGTCCTGCTGTTGAGGTGGGGCAGGAGATGTTGCATTCCTCCTGGAGAAAACAGCTTGTCTTTTGTCAAAACAAACTTTACACATTTCTTAGGCACTCTGCTCTCAGCTAGAAAGCATTGCCTAATTAAAACCACTGCTGTTCATCTCTGGGGTTGTTGGATTGTTTACCATGAGAAGGTCTATCATTTTTGTGGGCCTCCCAGGATTGCAACCGTTAAACAGTAGGCGTGCTGTAACTTCAATAGCAAACCAGTAGAAACAGAGAGGAAGCTGGAAACCTGTGAACCAAAGCCAACAGGGCTAATCCAAGTGTGCAGAGGGGCCAAAAAGGAGCTAACCTGCAGTACACATGGCACTAAACCAGAGGAGCGGTGACTTTGGTCTATTACCAAAGGGGTGACCATAATATTTCCTGAAAGACACTGTTACTACTAGTCCGCCCAGCCAGAAGTCTTTGCAGTGAGGTGTAGTCAACAACTGCAAGGGACAAACAGATCCTTCCTTTGAATCAGGGAAGAAGAAACAATATAATTATAGAAATTCTGAACTAGAAAAACTGGAACACATTTAGGGATCAGGGTAGAAGGCCCTCTTAGGAACTCCCTGAAGTTACTAGCTCACCCCAAGTACACAGACTTTGTGTTGCAAAACTAATTCTAAACCTTCCTTCTGTATTCCCTCTTCATTAAGAAGATATGAATACTCAAATACTCCAGGAATATTCAGTATTCCCAAATAATTCTTTGGGGAAACCTACAGGGAGAATGTGTTTATCACTCACAGTAGTGAGGAGTGACACATTCTTCAAAGGGAATTGAGATTTCTAGGTGACAAATTACTGCCACCATTTATTCACCTAAGTGGTAGTGTTGGCCATTGGCTTGAATTCAGTTATGATTCCAAATTTGTTAAGAAGCACACTGACTCCTGATAGGAAGGGAGGATGCTTCTAGCATGGGCTTATTAGCTTCTGCTCAAAGAAGAACAAAATTTGTAAATAAGTGTCTTTTCCCAGTGAAGAGGCTGCAGAAGGAAACATCAGTGGCAACTCAACTTCTTTACTAGAGAGAAGGATTTTGTTTTTCCTGATCCTGACTCTTTTTAGGTCGCTGGTGAATGGGGCCATCACTGAGAGCAGCTAAACTTCAGTGATCTGTGTTTTCTTCTGATGGTAGTTTTCTCAGAAGGCCCCTTGCTCACTTTTAATTCAAACATCCTTCCCTAGGTTTTCTATTCCTAAATAGCAGTGCCACCTGGGCATAATTCTACCCTACAGAGGAAGCTGCACTAGCTCCTTTCCCCCATAGGAAGAAGCCAAGATCTCTTTCCCTTGTCCCTTTCGTCTCATTGACTGCCTTCTATCAGTTCAGTAGCTCACAGTGCAGGAACTGGGTAGCTGGGCAGCTAAACAATAGGCATCGGTGATAACCATTAATACATGCATTTAAAAAAATTCTTCCTTGTTTCCTTGACACTGGCACTGGTGGGTATGTTTTGAATTGGCTTCCAATGGGGTGAAGGCTCATGGGTGTTGATATAGGCTGAGATGTATTTAAACCTCTTGGCCTTAGCCATACTATAAAGCCTTTTGGAGAGAAGCCCTATTAGTGAGCACTTTCTAAGATGTTTCACCATTTTCCTCATGTACTTAATACAGTGTGTTTAATACTTAGCATAAAACCTGAAGGCTAGAAAAGGGTAGTAGGATTTCATCCCTAAATCCAAACTCAAACTTCAATCTCAATAGCAGCCTCATCCATGATCAATAATGGTAGGTACTTGATCAACAGTAGGTTCTGTAATGTTTGATTTTGTTGAAAAATTCAGGTACCTGGGTATCAGTGCAGTGTTTATGCACATAGAGAACCCATTAATTTTCACATTTTCTAATCAGTTAGTCTAAGGACCTCTTCCACCTAGTCCTAGCAACTAAGAGTTGCCATTTAGCATATGGTAATTTGGCTTCCAAGTGAGGCAGCAACATTTCTAAACCAAGCCATAGACTATTATAAGTTATTTTCATTCACTAAAATCCAAGATAAACAGTGTATCTTCTCCCTTCTGACAGCAATTGTTTGTTTGGAAGAACGTTTTCTGGGGTAATGTGGCATGAAGATAAAATTACGACAATCTGAAAGTTTTGCACACTAAAAAGGAGCAGACAATGCTGAGTTGAAAAGAGATAATGAGTCACACTGCAGGTCGAAAACAACCCTGCAACACATTTGTAAAATGCCAGCCAAAGAGATATTCAGCTAACGGATAACAATTTCATCTGATCAGAATTTTTCACATGATAGGAAATTATGTTTTGTGATTAGTGCTTCTTACATGAAAGAAATTTCCTTTATACTCAAAAGTCTATCAAAAATTAGAGCATCTCTAAAAGGAAAAAGAAACAAGTCTTTTTTTTTTTTTTTCCAGCAATCTAAGAGTGCCAAGAAATTTCCCTAATTTGAAGCAATACCTCAAGTTAAAACATTGGAATAAGAACAATCCATCCAGTGATATATGTTGTTTTCACAATGCAAAGTTGTTTGACGAATTTATATTTCTAAAAAATTACAGATAGTTGAAGTCTACCAAGCAATCACTCTTGTTATTTGTTTAGAAGATAGTAAATAATTGATTTCACTTTGATTTAGACTTTAGTCCTATTGTTTGATGTTTTATAAATGCAAAGTTAACGAAGAGATAGAGAGGACAGGTCTCTGAAATTCCTCTAATAATGTAACAGGTTAATCTACCATGTGGTTTTGGATATGTCAATTAAATGTTTTAGGTCATAGTTTCCTCATTTGTAAATGAGAAGGCCTTGTAGGGGTCCATCTTTGTTTCATTCCTCCTTCCTTCCCTTCCTTTACGTCAGTCAATGTTTTATAACACTGCCAATCAGTTGCAACTATTGCTTTTCTTCCTTTTACCCAGGCACTTATTTCGATCCCTCTTGTTTTATTGTCTCTTCTTTGCAGTACTACAAAATGGAGGTAGGTGACATACTTCATGTGTATGAGATAATTTCAGCAGGAGCCCTACTCCTTGCTAACATACTATGTAACTTTCAACCAGGAATTTGGGTTTTAGCGTTAGGTAAATTGGTGTGAAAGAGTGGAGTGGAAAAAGGGAACTGTGTACCATGGAAAATTCCATTTTTTTTTTTTCAGACAAGAAAATAATACAACAAGAAAATAATACAAAACTGAGTTTGTAGATTGTTTGCTTGTCTAAACATACATTCTTTGATTTGTTTGTCTACTTGTATTAAGGTAGCATTGGTTTACAATACTGTGTATGATTCAGAAATATAGGATCCCACCTTTTCAGATGTAGGTTATCACACCACACCTGCAACCATAGTCTATTGTATCCCCTTCCATCTTTGTCCTCCACCCTCCCTGTCCCCTGCTGGCAGCCTTACTTTTACAGATTTCAAGGATTTATTTTTGGATGAGTTTTGTCCGACTGTTGTTTTGTTTCTTTATATTACACATATGAACAAAATTGCCAGATATTTGTCTTTCTCCTTCTGACTTATTTCACCTAACATAATCCTTTCCAATTCTATTCACATTGTTGCAAAGGCAAGAGTTCATCTTTTTCTATACTTGAATAATCACGCATTTGTGTGTGTGTGTGTATGTGTGTGTGTTTGTGTATGAGAGACAGAGAGAGAGAGAGAGAGAGAGAGAGAGAGAGAGAGATATTCTTAATTCACTCATGTGTCCTCGGACACTTAGATTGCTTCTTCTATCACTTGGCTATTGTATCAATAAATAGTGCCGCAATGAATATAGGAGTGCGTCTATCCCTTCAAATTAGGCTATTAGCATTCTTCAGGTAGATACTTAGGATGGAATTACTGGATCATGTGGTAGATATATTTTTAATATTTTGAAAAGCCTCCAAACTGTTTTCCATAAGGACTGGGCCAGGTGATATTCCCGCCTACAGTGTAGAAGGGTTCCTTTTTCTCTACATCTTTGCCATCACTTGTTTCTGGCCTTTTTGATATGGGCTGTTCTCACAGGTGTGAGGTGGTACCTCATTGTGGTTTTGATTTGCTTTTCCCTGATTATAGTGATAAAAGGCATTTTTTTCATGTCCTTTTGGCCATCTATATGTCTTCTTTATAAGAAGTGTCTATTTAGCTCTTCTATCCATTTTTTGATTGGGATTTTTGTTTTCTTTTAGTTGAGCTACATGAGTTTTTTTGTAGATGAATACATATTCCTTGAAACACCATTTCCATATTATAGTTTCTGTTGAAATCTTTTTATACAACATGTAGCTCTAGCACATTATGATAACCATCTTTTAAATTGTCCTCCAATGTTCAGGGTTTTAGTTAATACAATCATCTCTTCATCTTTGTAAATGATTTACATAGTCTTGACTCACAATTGAGCAACACCTTCCAAATAAAAGGGTGGAAAAAGTTTATTGTGAAAAAAAAGTGTCCCCCAATGATCCTTACCTCCCTGTTAAATAAGGCTAAAAGTTTAACCAACAGGATATTATGGAAATAATGATGTGTGACTTCTAAAGCTAGATAATAAAGATACATGGCTTCTATCCTGTGCTCTCTTGAATTTTACACTTGAAAGGAAGTCAACCATTGTGTCTTGAAGACACTTGGAAGATTCCTTTAAAGGCACATGTGTCAAGGAACTGAAGCCTCCTGACAATAGCCCGTGCTGACTTGCCAGTGACTGAGTAAACAATCTTAGATTCAGGTCCTCCAACTCCAGTTAGTCCTTCAGATGACTGCTGTCATATCTTCATTTATAGTCATCTGTAGACCGTGATCTAAAACCACACAGTTCCCAGCTGAGCCACTCCAGAATTCCCAAAACACAGAGACTTATGAAAGAAAAGTTTATCATTGTTTTAAGTGGCCACCTTTGGGAATGATTTGTTATACTATATTAGATAACTAATATACAAGTTAGAAGAAAGTGCAGTGGGTATTAGTTTGGGGGGGCCATTTACGCGTGGGAAAGAAAATAATTTTCTTTGTTTTCCTAAAAATTACCTAATTTCTGTTTTAAACTTCATTATGTCTGATTTTGTGGGGGGGGAAAAAGCTTACTACATTCTGGAATAATTCTGTGACTTCAGATTTTAACTCAGTTGATTCAGGATTTTTCCTCACTCTCCCATCTGCTTAGGATGGTGCCTTCCTGGTGTCACCATGTCAGGAGTGTGTATTGATATCTTATCACTGGTCTTTGGAATATGTTGTCAGTAGCATCCACTAACATAGTAACGAAAATCAGTGACTGACAGTAAGTGTAATACCAAGAAGGAATATAAAGGTTGACCTTTCAGTTTTCTTTCTAGGTCAAAAGCTTTCACTGTTTTATCAGCTCCAATATTTCATTAAAATCCAAGAGAATTATACAGGACATAGAACAAACTGATAAAGCTTCACTTAATATTCTGTGACTTTTTGAGTTCGAAAGCCAATGTTAATTTAAATATGTGGACTCCTTCAAAGTCCTTTTCTTTGCTGTGTGTCATGGACTACCCATGAAGCTCTATTAATACCCCAAAGCTATTCTGGATGGGCAGAAAGTAAAAGAAGTTACTTCAACATTAGTTGATTTTTTTAAATGAATAATCACTTGGTCAGTTTTATGCTGGATGCCTCAAACTGCCTTCAATCTTTTAAAACTATTTTATTTTTTAACTTGCAACTCTTCAGAATAACTCTTCCTGTCCTCCCCTAGAGTCAAAAAGAAGTGAGTGTGTTGGATAAAAAACCAGTAATACCTATCAGTGACAGAAATGTGGATTATTAGCATCGAGGACCAGATTGTCCTACGTGAATCATATACCTAGATAAAGTACAAGACTCTTGAAAATAAATTATCTACAGCAGTGAGTTAGGACAAATTCTGCAATGTGGCTTGTCCCTTCACATGATATCTCAGAAATGAACAAAGTGAATCCTTACATTACATCCCATTTGTGATATTTCCTGTTTCTGTACTAGAGTTTGAATGACTTTTCTCGGGCCTCCCTGGTGGCTCAAGGGGTTAAGCACTGCACTATGAAGCAATCTCCAGCCTCTGTAGCATGAGTTCAATCCCCAGCTGGCCAGGGAGCAACCCACATGGTGTAGCAGACCTCTCCTGGCTTGCCAACTGCTCCCCTCAGCAGTGTGTTTCAGTCAGTCTGCCTGTTCTGTTCCCCGCTCTGTCTCTGGTGATCCTCTCACCCCCCACATCGCTGGCCTGTACCCCAGCTCTTGTATGCATAAATAAATAAATCTTTAAAAAAAAAGACTTTTCTCATGTGCCATGTTCAGCGATATCTCCAGAGTTAGGCCATTTCATCATTAGAACAACCTAAGACATGTTCCTGTCATACTATTCTTCTGTTTTTTGGTTTGTTTTTTTTTTAATAAAGATTTATTTTTATCTATTTATATAAGCATTGGGTATAGTCAGATGTGCGGGAGGGTGAGAGAATTCACCAGAGCCAGAGCAGGGAGCAGAGCAGGCAGAAGGACCGGAAGTACACTGCTGAGGGGAGCAGCGGGCGGCAGGAGAGGTCTGCACGCCATGTGGGACCCTCCTCCGGTGCCCGGGGAGCAGCGGGGATCAAACCTGCGCTGCAGAGGCTGCGGGCATCTTCGCAACCCAGCGCTCAACCGCTGCGCCACCAGGGAGGCCCTATTCTTCTGTTTTAATCATAGCAAAAAACATTTACTTAGTAGCCTCTATAATCTTCACAGGGGAAGAGGAAGGAGAGGGATCAGAGGGAGGGAGGGAGGAGCACAGGGGACTGGTGATGGTGCATGGGTGCACTGGTGAAGGAAATTCTATGGGGACTATACCTGGGGTGGGGGAGGGAAGCAAATATTGTTTAAAAATGAACAATGATGTAAAAAATAAATAAAAATAAGAAAAAGCAAAAAAAAAAGTTGTGAGAACACTAATGTGAGGACTTTTGTAAGTGATAAAATTTCATGGCCCATTTATTCCTCTGACTTTTTTTGCCGTTGCTTAATTTCAGGGCCATTGATACTTGTAAAAAAAAAAATCCTCAAACGGTATTACCATGCAGTTTATAGATGTGTATTTATTTTTCTGCCTCACACATTTCTTTGGTTTTTAGTGGTTTATCTATTTTTTCATAGCTTTATATTATTGATGTTTGATGCATTGCATATCTTTTGATAGATGAAAGCAAGTCATAAAAGAATATCATAACAGTACAGAAAGTGATGACAGAATAATAATATTAAATCCTGAAATGATGATTAAATAAAAGAAATATGGAGAAAGGTCAGAATCATAGTAAGTATAATATCCTAGACCTTAAAATGAGATGAGTTTTATTGTAGTTCCAGTTTCAGAAACAAATATGAATTCTGATGTTTGAGGCAAGATGAAAGACAAGGAATATAAAGAGGACAGTGAGTGTAATTATTGTAGTAACAAGTGACACACTGAATTGAGGAAACTATCAATTATCTGTCCCTTTGAATTTCCACTGCAGCATTAGGAATTCTCAGTGAAATGTATTCTTGGAGAGACAGGATATTTTATTTAAAGTCAAGAAATTCTGCTCTGTGAACAAGGACATACAAATCCCCCAAATAATTTCTAATATGTTATTTCAAAACCTTAGAAATATATCTTGCTGTGGAAATATTTTTATTCCCTGTTGACTACATAGGTATTATTTGGAGACATGTGGACTGGCTATAGTTATAGCGCCTGTGATGGACTCTTTAATCAGAAGACATTCTTTTATCTTTCAGAACTTTGTCACAAAGTGGCATTTTTTAATATAGAAAGACACTCTGACAAATCTTTTATTTTTATTATCAGTATCAAAAGTATCTGCTGAGAGGCTGATATGTATATGTTTCCATACAAATCTTGTAGTCAGCTGACAATGCATACTAACTAAAACACAGTTTTTTTGTGTTGTGAGCTTGTTTATATACATATTACATTTTTTTGTGAGCTTGATGTAAAAAGCCTAAGCAAAGTATCATCAAGCCAAAATCAGCAGCATACAAAGAAAGTATTGCATTACAGATATAACTGACTTTATCCCAAGAATGCCAAGAGTGGCTTCCCATTAGAAAAATTATAAATGCAATTTTCTGCATTAATGAATTAAAGAGGAAAATTCTTTTTTTTTTAAAGATTCATTTATTTATTTTATACAAGAACTGGAGTACAGGCCAGATGCGTGTGAGGGTGAGAGGATTCACCAGAGACAGAGCAGGGAACAGAACAGGCAGACTGACGAAATACACTGCTGAGGGGAGCAGCAGGTAAGACAGGAGAGGTCTGCTGTGCCATGTGGGACCCTCACCGGCTGGCTGGCTGGGATCAAACCGGTGCTGCAGACAGCTTCACAGTGCTGCGCTCAACCTCCTGAACCAGCCGGGGAGACCCTAAAGAGGAAAATTCTTATGGCAATTCCATTGAAGAAGAAAAATCATTTGACAAAATGCAGTACCTAGTTATATTAAAATAATTTAGCAGTCTGGTAATACAAGAAAACATTTTTATCCTCATGAAGATTATCAAAAACATACCTAGAGATTAATTTTTAATGTTGAAATATTGGATGTACTCCCTTCAAAACAAGGATTTTAACTACCCTGACAACATTCACTATTTAATAAAGACTCTAGTTAGTTCTGTAATATAAGGAGAGAAAAATTAAAAACATGAAGATGAGGTAGGGCATAACAAAATGCTGATTTACAGATTGACAGTTTACATTATTTTCAGAATAAATAAGTGAATAGAACAATGTGAGTATACATAAAACCAATTTTTATATATAAAAATTGCATGCATGTCTAATGGTCTTGTGCAAGTGCTGTTGCAGGATGTGTGGCTAAACTGTCTTCCCAGCTTCCTGACTTAGTCACACCAGGTCCATCCCTGTGGGTTGCTCCCACAGGCCTGCTGTGTCAGTGCATGCATTTCTAAATATCAGCTAAACTTCATTACTTTAAAAAAAAAAAAAGATTTATTTATATAAGCACTGGGTACAGTCAGAAGTGCTGGAGAGTGAGAGAATTCAGCAGAGCCAGAGCGGGGAACAGAACAGGCAGACTGACGAAATACACTGCTGAGGGGAGTAGCGGGCGTGGCAGGAGAGGTCTGTCGCGCCATGTGGGACCCTCGCTGGTGGTCGGGGATCAAACTGGCACTGCAGAGGCTTCGGGCAGCTTTGCAGCCCAGCGCTCAACCGCTGCGCCACCAGGGGAGGCCCTAAACTTCATTACTTTTGAAACTACATGACATCTAAAAGAGCAATGAAAAAATATAAGCTCTTTGGGAATGAATGTAACAATTGCATTTAACTGCCCCTAGTGTACAGTTTCTTTCCTGGCAAGAGCTTTCTCTGTCTTTGCTACCTTTCTGAGTGCTGCCTTTTTATCCTTTGGTGTGGAAGCTCTATTCATGTGGGATTAAGGGTCTGCTTCTGTGGAGTTTAGTGTATGTTCAGGTATAGATTTGCGGTGATTGTGAGAGGAGGTGAGCACAATTTCTCCTAATCTGCCATCTTGGCCCTGCACACACCTCAGGTCTCGTTTTTAAAACACCATGTGTAGTATTATTGCATTTTTATCAACTTGTTTCCCTTTTCCTATATAGGATTTTTCCTATATAACTTCT
Organism: Talpa europaea; assembly: GCF_964194135.1. NCBI lineage: Eukaryota > Metazoa > Chordata > Mammalia > Eulipotyphla > Talpidae > Talpa > Talpa europaea. The sequence goes on from NC_140074.1 coordinate 43,263,974, forward strand.
GTGATTTGTTACATTTATGTAGATGTTCACCTAAGGACATTGTTTATTTCTGGTGTTATTTGAGAGTATTTATTACTCTCATTTCTGTAGCTATTTCTTTTTGTATTGTTTGAATTATCTATGACATTTGTTTCTTTTTTAATATAGCAATGAAATAATTTGTTTCTAATTAATTGCTTATACTTTAGTTTTGTTAAATGGAGGAATAAGACATTTGAGGATTTTTTGCTGTGCTGGTTTAATGTAGTGTGGGTATAATGATAAGATTGCAATATCCTTGAAAGGAAGAACTGTGTCTGTTTTATACTTAATTCCCTCACAATACCTTGAACAGAGCAAATGTTCAAGTAGTGCTTCTAATTTAAATTAGATATTATTTTTTTCTATTTTTCTTAGCTTTAAGACTAGCTAAAGAGAAAACACCCTGAGATATAATCTAAAAAGTATACTCCTCTACAGAGATTCACTCTGAATTTCATTTGTTGTCTCCTAAAATCACAACCTCGTTTTGTCTGAAGATCAACACTAAATCCCTGATAACTATCTTCTGGGTTTACATTCACACAATTACTTTATTTATCTGTTTATTAATTCATTCAAAAATATTGAGCATCTACTAATTGTCAGTACCTTTTTGTGTTATTCATACAGCAGTGATCAAAGGAATGCCCCTATCATTAAAGAGTTCACATTTTAGTAAAAGAACACAGACATGAAGTAAACAAATATGTAACTTCTTATGTGGTGATACTGTTGTGAAAAAGTAATATAGGTAAAGGATTAAATTTACAAGTGGTCACAGATGGCCTGTTGGATGAGGTGACATTTGACCAGAGACATGACTGACCTAAGGAATGAGGCATGTGGATATCTTGGTGAGGATCCTTTCAGGCAAAAGATTGTTCAGGTGCAGAGTGCATGAGCTGACCACAGGTATTGACCTGGGTGGCAGAATGAAAGGAAGTAGCATTTCATGAGGTGAAGGTAAGTTTAACATGAGTAGTGCATGGGAAATTAAGAGTTTAGTTTGAGATGCCCATTAGGCCTCCAAACTAAAGGATTGAATAAACAATTGGGTAGAGAAGTCTATAAGCCAAAGTACATGTTGAGTAAATAATTGGAAATATGGTAGGCTGGTCAAAGCACATGCATAATTAAGTTAAAATATGTATAAATCCACATATATATATGTACACACATTGTTACATTTTAATGTAACAGAGATTAAAATAATAATAAAATTCTTCCTAAGACATAATCCATTGATTTGGGTACACAAAATAAATTGCAGGGACAGTTTTATTTTTAAGCAATTTACTTTCTCAGCTGTACAGGAAGAAAAGCTTCTGGCCCAGAGAATGGATGCAGTTGTTTTTTTTGTACTGACCATTTAAAAGAGCAAAGCTTGTCAAAGCAGAGGCTCTACTGAATGAAGGTCATGTTTTCCTCATTGAAGCTTGTGCTTGCAGGCCTGACTGTTCACAGTATCCTGCTGCATCAGGATTTTTCAAGCATAAAGGCCATGCAAGTTGAAGAGCCACTGAGTTGTTGAGACAATTCTTTGACACATACTCTTGCTCCTGCAGTAGGTTTTCAGTGGAACCAGCAGAGCAAAGAAGAAATTCAGCCAATTAGTGATTGATGATGAGTTTGAGGACAAGACAGGCCAAAGCTTAGCAGCAATTGTACCTAGAGACTAGAACATTCCACTCCCAATACTCCTTTTGCCTCATATTCCTCGAATTTTTATGTGGAGGGATGTTAGTCCTAAAACCTATCGGTCTCCTCCTTCTAACTGTTCGTTGAGTTTAGCCAACACTGAGACTGAGGGATCAGTGGACTTTGGTGATCATCAGCACTGTTATTCCTGGTCTGAATCTACCCCCAAGTAGTGGCCAAAACTTGAGACTTTATGGACACCCAAGCAATGGTATATACTTAATTCATAGTACAGGTTATTCTAATTCTCCCTGTCATCATTTCCATGCGCTTGATAAAGATGTAGTGATATATGTAGTCTTCATCTTAAGGATATATTAATGTAGGAGACAAGTGGTAAGTAGGCATTACTCATTTGGAATCGAAAAGCTATATTTTAAGTCTAGCATGCAGAATTTGTAAGTAAACTCCAAATGTAAACAGATTTCCATGACCCTTGGAGATGTCAAAGTTGTCTCAAAATCAAAGATCCCCAGCCCATGGCCAATGGCAGTCCATGGTCTACTCACTGTTTCCTCTATACCTGGTACTTGTACCTATCTGTATTCTTTCTTTTCCTTGATATCTACCCATACTCACCTAAACTTAAGTCTTTCACTGGTTTTTGCAAAAATAAATATTCACTCCCCCCAACCATCTGGTGGGTTTAGTAGTTTGTCTAGACATTTGAAGTTTGTCTAGACATAGTGAAGTGCCCAAGTACCTATTGTGCACTCCCTAGCTTTGGTCTTCTTACTGACTTTTCCCTTCTCTTCCCCTTCATCCCAAGTCCATGTGCATTCTTTACTGCAAGGTCTGGTTCTAACAAAAAGTCTCTCTCTGGATTGTCAGCACCCTCATTTACTCATTTGTAAACATAGCAAGCTTTCCATGTCTTACATTCAGTTTCACTGAACCCCCCTTGGAATTCTATACTCATTGGTTATTGAAACCATCATGTGTAAGTGGGGCTCCAAGCCACACAGACACACACATTGCACATATTTCCTCTGCTTAAATATGCTCCCTTATCATATTAAACTTTATGTATAAAGCACAAGTTCAAAAATAATACATTATTAAGAATTTCAGGGTGGTTAAAAACACTGCAATCAACCAAATGGTGAAACCCTTCTGAGCATGGCACCCTCTGTGACGGCACAAATTGCATGCCCACAAAGCAGACTGTTCCTTAACTTGGAACCTCCAGTCCAAGTTAAGGATGCGTATTTCTATTGTACTGGCTGATATCTAATTGAACCCTATGAAATAAAAGCCACAAACACTCCACCAAGCCTTTCCCAAATATCTGACCCACGAGAACTGTGAGAGATAATATTTGTAATGCAGGAACAAGCACCTGACATATAAGTAAATTTCAAACTCATAGATTGTAATCCAGTGTCAGATCAGAGTCCAGGAATGTGCATATTGACTATAATCCTAGCTATCAGGAAAATGTAAATCAAAATCACAATCAGATGCCACTTCAATAACTAGGACTCAAGAGGAATGATAATATCAAGTGTCAGCAAGCATGTGGAGGAGCTGTAATCTTCATGTACTGTTGGTGGAAATGTAAATGGTGCACTCATTTTGGAAATAGTCTGAAAATTCCTTAAAGGGTTAAACACGGAATAATCAGATGAGGAAGCAATTCTGGTCCTACCTAGAGGATGCAAATTGAAAACATATGTCCACAAAATTTCTTGTAAACAAATGTTCTTAGCACAATTAGTTATAATAGCCCCCAAGTCAAAACAACCCAAATGCATCTCAGCTGATGAATGGATAAATAAAATATGGTATATCCATTCAAAAGAGTCTAATTCAATAATAAAAAGAAATACGTTACTGAAATATGCTACATAGGTAAACCCTGAAAACAGTATGCTTCAGGGAAGAACTTAATCACAATAGACCATGTGTTTTATGATTCTTTTAATATGAAGTGTCTTAAAAAAGCAAATTCATAGAGATAGAGAGCAGATTAGTTGTTTCCTGGGACTGAGGCGGTTAAAAGGAAATGGAGAATGACTCCTGATATGTGGGAGGGAGTTTCTTTTGGAAACCATGAAGATATCTAAAATTGATTGTATTGATGGTTGGTGGGACTCATTGAATTGAACCCTTTAAATAGGTGACATGTATGGTATATGAATTGTATCTCAATAAACCTGTTATTAAAAAAATAATAATCTCCAGATAATTCTAATGCCAGAAGTCCAGTTCTTATGCTTGAGAAATGCCACTCTTAGCTTTTAAAGATGATATTCATTTTTAATAAATGTATAAAAAGTATAACTTTTGGGGACCTCCCTGGTGGCGCAGCGGTTGAGCGCTGGGTTGAGAGGCTGCCCGCGGCCTCTGCAGTGCCGGTTCGATCCCCAGCTGCTCCCCGGCCACCGGAGGAGGGTCCCACATGGTGCGCAGACCTCTCCTGCCGCCCGCTGCTCCCCTCAGCAGTGTACTTCGGTCCTTCTGCCTGCTCTGCTCCCCGCTCTGGCTCTGGTGAATTCTCTCACCCTCCCGTGTTTCTGACTGTACCCAGTGCTTGTATAAACAAGCAAACAAACAAACAAATAAATCTTTTAAAAATATATAACTTTTTAAGTTATAAAAAGTATAACTATAATAATTATAATTAGTTTTCTTACTATTTTTACCACTTGTAACTTTCTAAAAAGAAAATACAACACAAGACAAGTAAGGAAAATCTTGGGATAAGACAGATCTTAACTTCAGCCCAAAATGACTTTTAAACCATCCAGCATTCTTGGCAAAGAACAAAAAAATGACAGTAGCAATAAGGATTGAAATGAACTCTTGAGACTAGTGTGTCAGTAAGAGCAAAAACATTAATAGTTCCTCTTCAGAGGCTGTAAAGAGGAACTTTAATTTCTCCATGAAATGGCTTTGTTTGCTTGTTCTTGTTCTTAAGACACCCTGTCTAGGCCTGGCCACCATGAGTGTCATTCATTTTGCTTTTTCTCTGAGATTAGTTAGAGTCTCTTCTCTGCGCTGGGACAGGATGACAAGGAAAAGGATGTGCTTTATAATTTCAGTGAAAGCACTTTTTATTCTGATTTTTATATCTGTCGATGCCAAGCATTTTGCCTTTTCTCTACAGAGCTTGCAGACATGGTAATTATTTAATTGCTCGACTTCTATTTGTCATATGCAAGGTTGAGCTCGATTGAAGCCAAAGTTAAACCTGAAGAGAGAAAAGGAAGACTTTCTAATCTAAAGAGCTTCCCTCTAGATGTATGCACAATCCTCCCTTTCTCTTAGAAAACGGGAAAGATTTAAAAAAAAAAAAAAAACAAAAACTTGCCCATTTCCACCCTCTATTCCTTAATCATAAAATCTGAGCTCTAACAAAAATATATATACTTAAAAAAATTGGCCTCCATGCACTCATAGAAACACTTGAATATATATGTACATACATGTGTATATATGTGTATATGTGTGTATAAATGTGCACCACACACCTTTATATACATATATTTCTTTCATAGCTCATAAGTTAAGAGTGGAGTTAACTCTTGGAATTTCATAAATTCCTTTTTAAATATCTACATTGACCAATAAAATCTGAGAAACTATGAAGGAAATTTGCAAATAGGGAGAAATCAACTTCTCATGATTTAAATAGTTATACCAAAGGTTTGTTATAGGCTTTGTGACTTTATTATAATTGCCTCTGTTTCCATGATAAAATATTTCATTGGAAGAAAAAAAATCTTGCTTTCAGTCTTGAGCACCTCCCAGGGAGAATGTGCATGACAAGATAGCCCTAAGTGAGAAGAATATGGCACATGGCCTGGAATGTAGCTGATGCTCAGTAAATGTTGAAGTTCATAAAATTACTTTGAGGATTCCTCTATTATCCCTTGGCATGTCTTTGTTCCTATCCATCCCAAATCACTGTTCTCCCATAGCTTCTCCCAAGTATTCCTTGTCTGGGCTTGGCTGTCACATAACTCCCTTCATAGCAAGATGCTTTATAATGGATTCTCACTGCATTTCATTGAGCCCTGTGTGCTATGAATTGCAAGATAGTGAGATCATTTTTTAGGAATGGCTAGAATTTACCAATTTTTCAAACTGTCTTGCTGGCAGAGGGGTCATATCCATCTTCAAAGAGTTCTGTTGGATTCAGCTTAGTGCCATTATTTTGAGGAAAATTCTTGGGTCCTTTCCATTTCATCTCCAGGAAGCCAACTCCAGAGCTTGTAGAGGAGTCCAGCTGGTGGAAAGGGGAGCAATAATGAAGTTACAAAAAATAAAAGCCCTAATAATCAGCACAAAAAAAAAAAAAAAACAGGAACCTGTCATGCTAATTGGTAGTTTCTGATTAGAGATTTGTAAGGGACTGCTGAACTCCATATATAGCCCACTAATCAATCCATATATGGACTCCCAATCATTCCATTAACTTTGGTTGCATATAGTCTTGCAGAAGGAATTTTCTTCTTAAAGATCTTTTACTCCTCATTAGGAGGATTCCACAAATAGGTTTGTGATAGATGAGAAATCTGAAAAATAAATTGAGAACAATTTACAGCCAGAGGCTGAGATACAACCTGTCAACTATCCTCTCTCCTCTCTGCCTAAGTTTAGAAGTGGGGCCTTCATGAGTCATCATTAAATGGGAGCAGTCTGGAGAGTACCTGATATTCTGAGGGACCCCTAAATATCCATAATGTAAAAATGCGCCACTGCTACCTTTGTAGGAGAAGTGAGCATAGGAATTTTAAAAGTCATTCCCCTTCTTTATATTCAGGAAAACATGCCACAATTTTAACACTTAACTCCAGAGAAATTCTATTTAGAGGAACAGGAAGAAATCAGCAGAATTTAATAGAAAAAGATCAGCTTTGATTTGAAAAGCATATTGAAGCAAGCAAAAACTTCAACAAAGCATGTTTTTATCACTCACCATGAAAACTTAGGTTCTTAGAAGTAAAAGATAGTCTTGTCTATGTACACATTTCCAATTGTATTTTGTACTGCATGAGACTGACTTCAAGGTGTTCTTGTTTCTCTTCTCAGAAACCATGATTACTAGTCTTTTACCTAAAAACTGGAAGAGTTTGCCTAATGGTGACCAAAGAAACACTTTTTAGGAAACAGAATGGGAGCATTTCCAACACAAAATGAGCCTTCAGGGATCAGACTGACTTACCTCCCTGAAGCTCAGTCTCCTCGTCTCTGAAATAATAGAGTTCCATCAAATGTTTACTTTCCAGGCCTAATGATGATGATAGTACAATACCTATTAGGTTCACTTTCTCAGTTCATTTTTCAGTAACTTTACATTTTATTTGTTTGTTGGAGCACATTGCAAAGAACACAAATGTCTTAGCTGTGTGGTCACAAATGAGTTACTTTTTTGAGATTCAATTTGCTTCACCTGCAAAATAGTAATACTAATATGGTGGTGATGATTGAATGAAATAAGCTGTATACTTGTGTTATGGACTGAATTGTATCTCCCTAAAATTCGCATGTTGATGTCCCAACCCTCAGTACCTCAAAAGTAACCATGTTTGGAATTGAAATGATTAAAGAAGCAATTAAAATGAGACCATGATTAGGGTGTGGCTCTAATCCCATGTGACTGTTATAAGAAGAAGAGGGGCCAAGGATACTTGCACAGAGGAATCCCCTAACCCTAATACTAACTGTAATCTCAAAACAGTAACTCATTCATGATCATGCAGCGAAGAAGGGACCAACCTGAGTTTTAAATCTCATAGTTTGTGTTCTTTACAATGTGCTCCAGCAAATGCACACTCACTAGTAGGATAATCAAGTGAACATGACCATATGAGGACACAAGGAAAAGGTGGTCATCTGTAATCCCAGGAGAGAGGCCTCAGAATAAATCAAATCTACCAATATCTTTTTGTGTATCTAGTCTCCAGAACATTAATTTTGGTTGTTTAAGCCATTCAATCTGTTATTTTGTTATGGCAGCAATGGCAAACTAATAAAACTTGCTGTAGTAACTGTACTACAGTCCGCTTTAAAATAATTAGTAGCAATTACCACCAGTCACTAACAGTACCATCTGCTGTGCCCCAGTAGGGTGAGGATTCTAGGGTAATGACAAACATAGACACAAACTCTTTCTAAGGAGGCTCATAGTTTATAGGTAGATAAATATATTAGTAATTAATGCATAGTGGTGTGATATATACTGCAATGAAATTATTTTTGTTTACTTGTTTTCCACCCATTCCTATGCAGTTTAAATGTTAGTCTTAATTTTATCAGAACATCCCACTCTTTCCTGATCTATTCCATTCCCCTTCAACTTTGTTCAAAGGGTTTTCCTTTTTTCTACATGGGACCACTTGAATTCTCAATTCTTTGCCTTCATTATTCAAATGCTTCATTTGTAACCTTTAGAACCATCAGTCACTTCATTAATGGTTCTTGGAGTCATCTGCCCAAATAATTCCAACTGTTCTGAACAACATCTGAACCTTTTGTGGGATATAACTAAACAATGGTTTTCATGGCCCCTCAATTGCACCAGGTTTCTATGACAACACCACAGGCTTCCACTGATAATTTTAACTTCTCTAGCTCTGAATTCTAAGTTGTTTTTTCCCCTTTCTTCTCCATTACTGTTCTTCGATTCCATATTTTTCTGGGGTTGCTCTATAATTTCCTCTGTATGGTTCTAAATTCATGGTGTTTTGAATATACAGGTGAGGTTCTTTTTAAACATAAAATTTATTTTATCTAGTATAGATCATTTAGACTCTTGACAACTGTTGACATATGTACAGGAATCCACTGACTGAAATTACCTACTCTCCAGCTTTTGTACATTTCGGTCACATACACATCCAAAGATAATTGATGGGTGTGTCACAATGTTCATTAAAATTAGGGCCCATCTTGTCACTTAGGAAGGATCTGTCACACATCCAGGAACAAACGTCTATTTCTAGCACTTTGATATTTTTATGAGGGAATTATTGTGGAAATGGAAGCCCAGAATGCCTCTCAGCAAAGAAACATTTTTCTCACTCTGCTTCTAAACTATATTATCAATCCTTAATTATTTTTCCATCTAGGGAGTTGAGAATGATCTTAGTTTAATTGTTTTCCCAATAGCCTCACATGAATTTTGTAGCATGTTTGCCTTTTTGAAGTTTTCTCATGTATTATGTAGAAATGGTACCTACAGATATGGTGCAAATTGAAAAATCAAAAGAGCAATTATATTACTTTGGAAGGTAGGTGGAGGAAATCAACAACTGAAAAAAAAAAAATAGCAGAGTGCCTTGAAACATGTGCACATTGTCCAAAAAGGTACAAGAGATTCAGCTGGACTGCTGCCAATAGCCACACAGAAAAGTATGTGTGAAAGTCAGAGAATAAAAGAGCTAAGGAACTAAATTGCAGTTGAAAACGGAATTGTCAATGGGAACTTCTCTGTGCATGCTTCTGCTTTCCATGACTTTTTATCTTAATTGAGGTGTCATGTCTCTAGCCTTATAGTGTCCACCACGTGTGTCCCTTCCCGCACTTTTGTCCTCCTTTCAACTGTCTACCATATTTCTTCATCGCTCATTCTCTAAAGTCACCATCCACCATACCACTTGACTGCTTTGTCCCCTCACCACTGTGCCCATTATCTCAGCTTTCCCCGATTTGGGCATACTCTGCTCATCGCATGTAGTTTTGTTAAATAAGAAAAGGCCAATAGCACTCAAAACAGGGCCATGTTATTTTTTTCTATGTCGAACAGTTTGTTGTCCCAGTTATCATCTCCTCAGTCACCTTGTTTCTTTTCTGGGGTGGAGAAGAGGATGACTTTCTCTTAATTTCACAGTTCTTTAGCACTTTAGGTGGAGAAGTTTATAAAAGATGCATGAATGGCTGAATTATTGGAAGCTTTGGACTTTCAGCTGTGTCTTTTTTCTGAACACCTGGCAAGGAAGTTCCTGCTAAATTTGGTTACTAAATATGAGGAGAGAAATGTTAAAGCACTGAATCAAATCTTATAAAACTGTAACCCTGGGAATTCTGGCAAGAATCAACTGGTTGAATATGCTCACATGGCCAGTTTCCCTGAATTATAGGGCAGCATATGACCAAAGAAACTAAAAAAAGACTATGGGAGTCCAGCTTTAAGTTGCCATGGGTGTTACAGAGAATTCCTGTTAGGAATGAAAAGGGCTAATCCAGGTGTACAGATGCTTCAACTCCTATACAGATCTCAGTTGAGAATGGAACTGAGGTTCCAAGAATAATTGTACGCTATGAGTTATAAAACCAATCCTTTCAGGATAAGCTGCATTACCTACCTTTATGAATAGAGCCCCTCTATGGTCTACCTCTATGTCAATGTCACTTAATCTAGGATATGCCAAAAATGGAACACCGTCAGCACCAGAAAGTAAATGCAAACTGTGTATTGAAGGTAATGCATGCAGTTAAATGTAGTAAAAGGGATTTTAGTGGTGAGTAGGGCTGACTTTCTTAACTAATGCTCAAATAGAGTTCCTAGTTTTTGGTTTGTTGAATTTGGTCCCAAATTATCTACAGCATGCTAGGAGAGATTTACTACAAGCTACTGGTAACAAGCTCAGTGCTGTGCTTCCATGCTCCAGGAAAATAAAGAATCCTCACTGGCTTTCCATTTATGAGACTAGGTGTGTCCCTAAAGAGGAGAAGAGGAGAGGCAAAGAGTAAACATTTAATCATGTTAGTCCATGCCTCTTTCAGAGTGCAGGTTCTGACATGTGAAGATTAACTCCAGTGGCTATCGATTTAAATGGACTCAACCAGGCAGGCAAAGAGAATTTGGATGGAACCACTTAAATAATCAGAAATTCAGGAGCTGCTGTATAAATTTTAAAGAGAATGTGAATACTTCAGATCCACAGAGCATTGCTTTGCTTTCTTCTGCCGTTGCCTCAGTCCTTTGGAAGATAAAGTGGATGCTTTGGTTAGACTGCATGTATTCTCAGCCCAGAAAAGTTGAGTTTTAGCATTGTGTCACATACTCATGTGACTGAGAATAAGGACATCTATCCCACTTTCATACTTAAAAATCAAGAAAAAGGTTTGACTGCATATCTCATCAAGAAAGATATTTATTATGCCTGCTGCTTCGAACTAGCTACCCCAGGTGTTTACCTAATCCTCTTGTAATGCTTTCTGTTCTCAGCTTTTACTTTTTTCCTGGTGTAGGCTTATATTGAATCTCTCATGTTATTGAAGTATTCTTTGTGTGTTTATTTCTGAAGGATTCATAAGTAGTATGTGAAGTAAAATCAGAATACTAATGCTTCTTATTCTATTTTTATTCACTCATAATTTTCCTTTGGGCAGCACCTTTGTGTTTTGTTCAATTTTTGCCCTCAAATTCTCAGCTAAATCTATTAATCTCTTTTGTGCGTGACTAGATTTCCAGTGGGAGATATAGTTATCAACTTGAGAAAGACTAAAGCTTTCAAAGTTTCAGTATAGCTGTGTAGTTGTGAGTAGTCCTGGTGGATTTGTCAAATCCTAAGGAACTTTATAGGCTGTACATTGTTTTTAGGACACTGGTTTCAGCTGAAAACATATTTGATCATTCACTGACTTCAAACTACACCATGAAGAAATAAAGAGTTCGCTGTGACCGATTTACGATTGTAGGACTTTGACACACTGTACTGGTCTCTTAAATTGGCATCCTCATGACTTTTCAAATCACTCTTGTCATATTTTAATTATTCTTCAAAACTGGTTCCTTCATTATTTATTCTTTATTTAAAAAAACACAGCAGGAAGTGACAATATTTTTATCAATATCCATTCTTTTATTCAGTCAAATTTTCCAAGGGTTTTTATTTTTTTCTCTTCTGTGCTTTTGGTTGTTCTTCACTTTAACTTTGAACACTACTGAACCGAAATGTAGGATTTTCCAGGCAGAGAATCCATAACTCAGGGCCAGTTATACACATCTCTACGAGAGACGACTCTACAAGAGATGAATGGTCCAACAAAAGGACAATTACCACTGAGCAATGGGAAAAGGCAACTAAAGAGTCGCTATTATGGCAGCATTAGATATATTAAATGAGGAAGCTGTCCTAGAAGCATAGATCTTCCCTGGCATTTCTCTTTGATGATTTATGATATGGTTACATTGAGTGTCCTTGTGGCCTCGTAGGCAGCAGAAATTATTTGATTCTCTTTCTTTCTTTCTTTCTTTTTTTTTTGAGTTTCATTTCATTCCACAGAGCACAATCAAAGAAACCCAGAGAGGCTCCTGTTCAATGCCTCTGTACCTCATTTAAGCCCAGGTCCTTTCTGGTTAACAAGAAGGACTTTTTATCTGGCAAATTCTATCTGGTAGAACAATGATAAACAACAATAGACTAGTCTCACCTTTACTGGCATGCTACTCCTTAATCCCCAATACCAGATGATACTTTTTTTTCATGTGCTTTTTCCCAAGTACAAAAATCAGAGCAGAACTATGCATTGAAATAACTTTAGATCTTTAAATCTACAAGTGAGCCAGATATTTTAGAATATATCATTATCTTATTTAAATTTTGACATCCCTAAAACATAGATATGATCACTAAAAACCACTATAGAAAGTTACATTCATTGCATACTCAGTAACTGGCAAGATCAGAATTCAGGCCAGAGAAGTCCAAATTAAAACTCAAAAGCCATGTACTTTCCATTATATAATACTAAAATTTTGCCATGTTTCCCTTTATATAAAATACATCATTACTAAAAAGAAGGTGTCTTCATGTGAGTATCTCATTCTAGGCACTCTTCACGTGAAATTCCAACCCAAATGAGACTATGTTTGGCGATCTGGTCCTTAAGGTCATTCTTTCCCAAACAAAGAATTAAAGTCAAGCAGCAGAGTAAAGAAGGTCATCTTAGGACAAAAACGAAGGTACTGTGTTTGTTTTAACTGTTTTAGAAACATTTCAAACCCAATTATAAGCCACTGTTTAAGCCAAAGGTAAGAAAATAGTTATTGTGTTGATAGTCTACTGTGACATTATGAAACAACTCAAATCACATGACTCACAAAGAAAATGGCATCATTTCAACAGATGGACAGTAGCAGCATATAATCAGAATTCTGAGATCAGATTTTTTTTTTTTCCGCTTTGGAATGAAAATGTGGTTCTGGGTCACGTTTGTTTTTAGTTTCATCTTTCGGCTTCAAAGATTCTAGTCAGTGGTTTAACATCTAAAGTTTATGAGTTTCTATTTCATTGAGTAAAAGAGAACATTTTAATTTGTTTATTGACTTAGTACTCATAACTCCAATTAGTGTTATATTTGATACTTTAACTGGATTTTCTCATCTTAGATTGGATTCTCCTAGTAGTAGACAGGAGAAAAGCCTTTGAGAACAAATAGCTTGTTTGGGAGGTGATCCCAGAAAGTGCCAGTAGGGAAGTAGACAAGTGAGACAGGGAAGGAATAAAGACATAAAAGGTGTTTTTATGAAGTCAATTTCTACAAAGATCCTGTAGCTGATGCTAGTGCATAGACGAGAGAACAATGATATAAGTCCAGAAACTAGATTAACCATAAATATTTTTATGGATTTAATCTGAGAGTGGCTGTAGGATAGCTAAAACACTGACAGAAAACCTACTATCTTTCTAACCTGAAAACTAGAGAATAGAGCCAAAGCATCAAAAGATGTTGAAAGGTGAGGAGAAAATCCCTGAACAAAGTGCAACCAACTGTCAAAGATGAGCCCCAAGCAGTATGTGAAATATCCTGTGTGCCCTCTGTGCATGAAACTCTGGCACAGGGAGACTCAGAGGAGTTTGCAAACTTAGGCTAATAGAACTAAACTAAAATATCAGCTGCCTCTCATCACAGGTGAGACTAAATTTTCATTTTGCATATAAACACACCTGCCCATTAAAATGAAATTATTAGTTTACTCAGGAAAATATTATGAACTCTAGGGTCTCCATAATATCACATTCATGATGTCTAGAATATGATCTAAAATTATCCAACAAGAACAACCAAAAACATGAACAAGGAAATGTTACCCATAAAGGGAAATGTACAGATACAGACCACCAGATACTCCAGATGTTTGATTTGTCAGAAAGAATTTTAGCTTTTATAATTATGTCCAGTTAGAAAAAGGAAAATATTTTCATAAGTGAAACACAAAAATTCTCAACAAAGAAGCAGAAATGTAAAAAAATAAACATGGAAATCCGAGGACTGAAATAAAAGCATATCTGAAATATTTTTAGAAAGATGGACTTAATAAACAGAATGGAAGTAACAAATAAAAGAGTGAATAAAAACAAATAAAAATTTGACTAATAGAAATTAATCAAAAATTCCCAAATTTAGTGAAAGACAAAAATTTATGAATTAAAGAAGTTCAACAACTCCTAAATAGAATATATGCAATATATATAGTCATAGCATAGCAAATAGATTTTTAAAATAAAGACAAGAAAGAAAATCTTGAAACTAGCTAGCATAAAAATTATACATTATACAGAGAAGAACAAAAGTTCTAATGAATTCTAATGACTTCTCATCAGAAAATATAAAAGCCAGAAGAAAGTGAAATGGTATCTTTAAAATCCTGAAAGGAAAACCATTTTAAATAGCAATATAAAACACAGTATCCAACAAAAAAAAATCTTTCAGTAATGAAGGTAAAATACAAATACTTTCAGATTAAATAAATCTAACCAGAATCATTGCCAACAGAACTTCATTACAAGAAATGCTGAATTTCTTTCACCTGAAGGGACTTATGCAAGAAGGAAATGTGCACTTTTGTGAAGGAATAACGAATAGCAAAAATGATACATGATAAAAATCTTGGTAAATATAAAATATCATTTTTTATTTATTGTTAATTATTTTAAAATAATTAGGTATATTTAAAACAATAATTATTGTTAATAATTATTTTTAAATAATTATTTTAAATGATTATTTAAATAATTATTTTTAAAAATAAATAGGTATATTTAAAACAAACTATCTTGTGGATTTAATATGTTATGTATATTATATATGTACATATACACACATACATAATCACATTTGCCAGAAGTAAATAAATCTGTATGATTTCAAAGTTTGTATGCTTTATGTGAAGTAGTGTAATTACCTGTGTGTAGACGATGAAAAGTTAAGGATGTATAATACTAAAAATATGCAGAGTTGCAATGCATGTAATAAATCAAAATGGAATTTTTTAAAATGGTTCAAGTAACCCCCCCAAAACAAGATAAAGGGAACGTAGAAAGAAAAAAACTACCTGGGGCAGGTGGTAGAAACAATAACAAGTAATAAATAGTAAATTAAATTATATCAGTAATTATATTATTATAATATTAATGTTACATTATACATCAATGCAGTAACCATTCTAATAGAAACCTTTTCAAGAAAAAGACAGATTATTAATATAGGTTTTAAAAAAGTATGATCCAGATATGTACAGCCTATATGATTAGGTACACTTTAATAGTTTAAAGACAAAGCTAGATTGAAAATAAATAGGAAAAAAATGTACCATATAATTACTGGGTTTAAAAATCCTGAATGCATGTAATATCAGGTAAAATAATTTTATGGCAGTCATTACAATCATAAATATGTAGGTGCATTTAGTAACAGAAATTCAAAATACACGGAACAATGAAAGACAATGCTACTATCACATTGGTAATGTGATTTATCAATTTTCCCCTAAAATTGGCAACAGGACAATGATTTTTATACTATTCTGTTAGTAATAATAGAAAAACTAAAAAGTGAAATGAAGGACTGAATGATAATAAGAATGTAACATCAAAATATAAGGGAAATAGTAAAACAGTGGTTAGAGTGACATTTATAATTTTAAATGCTTATATTAGAAAAGAAGCAATATCTGAATCAGTGGCCTAACCTTCCACTTAAAGAAGCTAGAAAAGAGAAAAGTAAGCCAACACTAAGTAGAAGGAGGACAAAAGATATAAAAGAAAAAAAAAATGAAACAGGAAATTAGCAGAAATAGGAAAGCTTATTAAAGCCATAAGCAGGAATTGGGGCAAAGCAACAAAGTTGATAAGCCCCTAGCTAGACTAAGCAAAGAAAAGAGTCAGAGAGAGAGAGAGAGAAACAAATTACCAAATATCAGAAATGAAAGAGGGTTATCATTCAGATCTTAAAGATACATTTTGTAAATGAAGGGACTGATAAACTTTGTGTCAACAAATGCAACAACTTAGTAGAGACAAAAACAAATTCCTTGAAAAATACAACTTACTAAACTGACAGAAAATCTGAATAGCTTTCTGTTATCCAAACTGAATTCATTGTCAAAAACCTTCTGACCATGAAATCTCCACATCCAGATGGTTTAACTCAAAAATTCTAGAAAATATTCAAGGAGAAATAATAAAGAGATGCAGAAAATAGAAGAGTAAGAAACTTGTCCCAGCTTACTTTCTGAGGCTAGCACCAAAATCTGAGAAATATATTACAAAAACAAACAAACAAAAAGACAATTTACACATCACAGCACACAAAAACCCTTAGCAAAATGTTAGCAAATCATTACACAAAAGTGTATTATTAAAATTTATAGTTAAAATTAGATATATAAATAACTCATTATAACTTGGTAAGTTTATCTCAGAAATATAAGGATGGTTTAACAAGCAAAAATCAATATAATTCACCATACTAACAGAATGAAAGTAAAAAACATATCATTTTAGAATATGCAAAAAAGACATTGATGTAAATACAGTACCCATTTATGAGAAATACTCTAAACTAAGTAGAAATACTAGGGAATTTCCTTAATCTGATAAATGATGCTACAAACAAGTAAAACTACAGCTAGTACCGTGTTTTATAGTGAAAAAAAGATCACCCCATGTCATATTGTGCCAGAGCTCCTAACTATTGCAATAAAGCACAAAGCTCAGTAAAAAAGTGAAACCATTTCTGTAGATGTCATGATAGAAAAAACACACCTTAGGAAAGGCGTGGACACAGTGTCCATAGCAACGCTGTTTCTAATGGTTAAGACCAACTTCTGCATCCTCTAGGATGGGGCATGCTGCAAAGAACATTCCTTTTAACTGAACAATGAGCAAAGTATCAGATCATATTTGAACCTATCAGAGAACAGAGGTTGCAAAGGAACCAGGAAGCTGATTGCCTGGACGCACAAGGAGAGAGTCTCCTGGGCTGTTCCACTTTTAGGCGAGCACAGGAGAAAGAGGTGACAGGTTTTTAAAAACAGCTAGAATTTTGACATATTTTTAAAGGTCCAGTGCAGGCTAGAGTGGCAGTTAAAAATAGCTGGGAACCCTCAAATCTTATTTTTCATTATGAATGAGTAAAATTAGTGTCACCTATTAACTCCCAACTGTCAGCAAAGTTTCGACCTGCTTGCCCTCATCGCCTCATCCCTTCCTAAGTCCCTTTCCTCGTCTGCTGGAAAACTATCCAGTTCTTCCCAGCCCTGGAAGGTGTCTTCCTGAACAGCTGGCACTCTGTCAGCCTCTTTTTAGGCTCAGAATAAAAAGACTTCTCAGCTCTTTACTCTCTTTCTGAGCATGAAATACCTGCCGGCCTCAGGATTGACGGAGGTAAACAGGACATTGGCTTTTTAGTTACTGTGTTGTAGAAAAACCTACACTGTAAGAGATACCGTACTATCACTCACCATTATTCTGTCTTTCCTGTAAAATGGTAATCCCATCATAGTCCAGCGTCTATCTTATATACTATGAGGAATTACCAGCTATTGATTTTGCAAGGAAATACATGTGAAAATTTCTTAAAATGGAGAAATATAAAATGCCTGGAAAACCACAGAGAATATTTATTAATTAATAACTTTTGAGACCTTTCAATAAGAAGGTGTGTTTAATTCTGTTCTATTATTCATATTGGTCAGAATCTCTAAGTGTATTTATTAAGCATGAATTATTTGTGGAGTATCCCCTAGAACTTATTTGAACATGGGACTGAAGATATTTCTTCTTTCTTGTCTTTACATTTTTGGTTTTACTTGAGGGGAAAACAGTTGAATAAGTAGCTAATATTTTGAGCTGATCGTGTGGTTTGCAGAAAAACAGAACTTTAAAAGTCCGCAGGAACAGAGACAAGCAGAACTTTCCTGTTTCTACTTTCTGGATTAGAAGTTTCTAAAAATAAACCTTAACAACTGGACATCAGCATAAGCAAGATAAAGTGAATATCTTTATTTAGTAACTTTTGAGTTTGAACAACACTCAGCAGGTGACCTTCTGATATACTACAGTTTATTTTTGGGTCTTCAACTTGATACTAGATTTAAAGTTCAAACCTTATTGCTTCACACTGTATATATTTTTAGATGGAGGAAGCTTAAGGAAGAACTTTCTTATAATGAGAGCTATCCAAACATGAGCCTGGTTATGAATTACTAGCTGTGAAGGGTATGCTAGAAAGTAGGATTTTAGATCTCTAAGTCACTGGGGGTTGCTCAAACTCTAAAATTAGATGACCGTTACTTCCAGGTTTGTTTGATTCCAACACAAAAGCTCGACCACTGCACCATGAATGTTTTTTCCCCTCTGCCTTCCATGTTCTCTCCCCCAAATACCTCTATTCTTTATGTCTGCTTGTCTCTGTTCCTGCGGACTTTTAATCATCTATCCCTCACGCTCCCTTTATGTCTACCGCGCTTATGTGCCTGATGCGGCCTCACGGTGGTGGACAGAAATCCAGAAATGACTGGTAGAAGCGGCAGGAAATGAAAGACATAGGAGGTGACCCATAAATAAACTGGCCTCTTTTCAGTTCAAAGTGTATTGGACTGGGCCTCCCTGGTGGCACAGCGGGTTGAGCACAGTGCTGTGAAGCTGTCCGCTTCCTCTGCAGTGGGAGTTCGATTCCCAGCTGGCCAGGGAGATGCCCACATGGCGCAGAAGGCCTCTCTTGTCCTGCCTGCTGCTCCCATCAGCAGTGTATTTCAGTCCGTCTGCCTGTTCTGTTCCCTGCTCTGTCATTGGTGGATCTTCTCACCCCGCCGCACTGCTGACCTGTACCCCAGTTCTTGTATAAAAAAATATGGGGACTATGACCAAGATGAAAATGCATACATTGTGCAAAATTGAAAAATGATGTAAAAATTTATTTAAAAAATAAAAATGTTCCAGTCAAAAAATAAATAAATCTTAAAAAAAAAGTGTATTGGACTGAGGAAAGTAGGAAGTCTGCAAATGGGACATGAGAATCTTGTCACTACACATCAGTAGTTGGTGAAGTGGGAGAAATTTGTCTCCTGCATAGGAGTTATCTTCTGCAAGGTTTTCTTCCAAGCTTTGTCTTTCCACCTTTTTACAGTTACAGCTCTCATGCTGCTTCCTTTTTGTCCAGCTTTATCCACTGTCAGAATTACACATTGTATACCCCTTTTCCTCAGAATCTGTATCTCTGATGTAGCTACTATGATAAGCTATCCAAGCAATGATTATATATAACTAACTTATTATCCTAATGTGTTGACCTCCCAACAAGAAAGTATTTTATTGTAGTTCCTCTGCTCTCTGAAGGGCAGGCCACTGAGGGAGACATGGGAAGCTTCCTGGTGATCCTTGAGCTGATCGTGTGGTTTGCAGAAACAGAACTTTCCTGTTTCTACTTTCTGGATTAGAAGTTTCTAAAATTAAACCTTAACAACTGGACATCAGCATAAGCAAGATAAAGTGAGTATCTTTATTTAGTAACTTTTGAGTTTGAACAACACTCAGCAGGTGACCTTCTGATATACTACAGTTTATTTTTGGATCTTCAACTTGATATTAGATTTAAAGTTCAAACCTTAACTTTAAAAGGTGGCTCTTCCTGCCTAATTTTGTTTGGAGGGTGCAGCTCCTCTGCCCACCACTGCTTCTTTTGTCGTCTCCCAAACTTCACTACTGTGCAATGCAGACACTGAAGGGCAAAGGGAAGATAGGGCTTGTCAACAATGCCCTCTCCTAAGTGGTATGGACAGTAGGTGTGGGTGAGCCAGGAGCATCGCAAGTCCAGTCCAGACAGTGGGAAGAAGAATAAGGAGAGGAAGTATGCCCCACTCCCTTTTAAGAAAATAATCAGTTGTGTGTTAAGTGGTATACTTAGAGGAGGTAAAAAGAGTTGAATAAAAGGACTGTTGACAAGAATGTGAGCAAATTTAAGAGAAAAGCAACTAGATACCTGAGACTATTAGCTGGTAGGGTCTTCACCACTAGTATACCTGAAAACACAAGGAAAGGGAGGGAGAGTTATCTGAGTCTACACAGAGAACTCTTGCAAATGGTTGTCACATCATACAAGAGGCTTGGATTTTTGTGAAGAAATGCAGCACGTAAATATACAGCCTGGCTCACAAACAGAATGGATTTTGGGGTTTTTTTTGTAATGAGTTTAAATCAACTACTTTGAATGAGAATACCTAGTTGGATAGATCCTGGGGGGGGGGGGAACAAACTGTCAATAAATCATCAATGCATTCAAAATTCTTATAGTTAGTAGTAACCCAAGTCTTCTTCCCTCCCATCCTTCAGGGTCATCACTTCTTACCTACTTGGCCAAGTCTATATGGAAGCCTGAGGTCCAGGAATCCCACTCAGATTTATCCTATAAAATTTTGCTACCTAAGGCAGAAAGCCTCACAGAGAAAGGTGTAGATTTGATTTGGAGAGTAAACAAGCCATACCTAAAATATTTCCCTTCATTTCCATATGACACTAAGGCTTACATGTCATTGGCCAGAATTATGTCACATGGCCACATGGAGAATGTGGCCTTTTTTCTGGTTGGCTCTAATGACTGCTAACATCTGAGTATTCATTACCTGGAATGGTCTATTTCCTAATATGCAAACCATCATGCTATATCTATGTATTGTTTTTAAAAAATATTTGTCTTTTAATAGTTAGCTACTCACTATTGTTAAAACTGTGCATGCTTTCCATTGGCTACTAATTCTCCTGCCCTTGGATCTAGCTATTATCTTTTTTTAAGGGTAAGGAAGAAAATAAACCTTTCCCAACTGAATGGGGAATACTTTTGCTATACCTGAGAGAGATGCCCCTCCCTTTGGCAAGAGTCAGCAAGAATTACATTCCAAATAGCCATTGAGCTTGACAACCCAGTGACTGTCCATTGTTTTTTATTCCCCAGGCACAATGTATATCAGAAGATAGAATATCTCCCATATCCCATGAATGCTCTGTGTTGGCCCATATACACATTCAGTGCCCCTTTTCTTAAATCTTTCAGATCTAGTCTGGCTCATACCAACTTGACTTTTCTACTGATAATCTCCATGCATGTGTTTGTGACATGCTCACTTACCTGAAGTATGCCATTTATTACCCAATTAATTATTTCCATAAAAGTACAGGGCACATACTTCCTCTCCTCATTCTACTTCCCATGGTCATAATGACTGGATCTAGAGTAGCCATCTTGGATCATATGGCAACTAGTCAGGTTAACTTCCTATCCAAAGTAGGTAAAAAACAAAAAAACCTTATAGGAAGAAACTCCATGCTTTGTTGGCAGAGGTTTTATTGTTGAACTTTGCCACCCATGAGGAGTAAGAGTAGGAGGTTCCCAACACACTGTTCATGAGCACTTGACAATTGTATGTGCTGTTGTGATGGAAATTCAGCAACTAAAATAGATCTTTAATGACCTGCCCTGAAGAAGGATTGATCTATGTCCTTTCTAAAAATACAGTAAATAGATGATCAAGTTTAACAATCAATATCCTGTTAGAGTGACTGCTGTAAACCAGAATTTAAATCTTATCTTAAAAGATAGGATAACATGTAGAAAAAATGAAAAGAGGAATGGATGTGTGGAGTAAGGTAGAATGGTATAGTTAATATGCAGCCCAAAAGTTTGGTTGATCAGATAAAATTAGATGTCTGAAACTTTTTTTATAATTGACACAAAAACTCAGTAACTCATCTTTAGCTTCTCCAGTGTTTGGGGAGGAAAGAAGTCAGTAACTCGCCTCTGTAGGTGACAATTCCTTTTATGATGGAAATTGAGTTACATTTTCACATGATGGCTGGTCTGCATACCTGAAATTAAACTGTTGTCGCACATCCAAATGAGAAATAATAAATCTAAAAAAGTGAAAATAAATTGTTGATCCTTTCTTATTTTATCCCAAGAGACTATATAACAAACCATTACTTTCTTCCATCCATCTTCCCAATATTTTCTCCTCTTGTTTTCATAAATTAATAGAGAAAATATCAGTCTAAACTAATTTGGTCTAGTGGTTGCATAGAAGATTAAATGGTCAGCTAACACAAGAGTAATTTAAAGGGCATTCCACTCCTTTTTCATTTCTGGATGAATCATTGAACAAGATGCTACTAAGGCAGCTCTGTTTAAGTTCTTTTAGTATTATTAGTGTGGACTCAAAGAAGCTTGGTGATGAGCATTAGCTAAAGTGCATCAGCTTTTCACATAGAGAATGCAGCCATTTCTAATGGTTCCTAATTATGTGTGACATTCTGATATGAGGTTTATAAATGGAAAAGGTGAATTTGACTGTACTACTTCTAATACCACACACACAAGCAATTATGTCAAAGTCTATTCCAACAACATTCTTATTTTTGTCAAGAAGAGAAAAGCAAGAATACAAAGAACATTCAGAGGATATGATAATGTGGAATGGCAAATAATAAAATGTCTTGTAACTATAAAGAAAAGCTAATTGTAAATAAAGCAACAGGTCCCTGAAGACCATCAAAAGAGAATGGGGACCAGCTTGCACTCTCACTAACAATGTAGGAGAGTTCCTTTTTCACCACAACCTTGCCAACATATTAAAAATAAATAAATAGGGCCTCCCTGGTGGCGCAGTGGTTGAGCGCTGGGCTGCGAATCTGCTCGCAGCTTCTGCAGCGCTGGTTCTATCCCCGGCCGCTAGCGAGGGTCCCACATGGTGCGCAGACCTCTCCTGCCGCACCTGCTGCTCCCCTCAGCGGTGTACTTCGGTCCTTCTGCCTGTTCTTCTCCCCACTCTGGCTCTGGTGAATTCTCTCACCTTCCCATGCTTCTGACTGTACAAAGTGCTTGTATAAATAAATAATTTTAAAAATAAATAAAATAAATAAAAAGGTGGTATCCCCCACTGTAAAATTAAATAATTCTAATACATAAAACAAGTAGAGTCAGTGATGGCCAAAAAAAAAAAAAAAAACGAGAGAGAGAGAGAGAGAGAGAGAGAGAATCGGAGTAATGGAAAAAGACTGTTTTGCATATCAGCATCTATTTGATTAGTAAAACGCTAATTATATTAAAAACAAAGAAAATCATAGTATGACACCAGTTAACAAATTAAAGATCAGACCTTCTCTTATAGGACCTGTTAAATTTCAAGGACAATACCTGGCAGTGTTGGATGTGGATGGGGTATGGAGCTGGTGTTTAGTTGTCAATGGACCGCATGTGGCAGCATTTAAATGTGGTGATTTAAACACCCTGCTTTTATTGACTTTATTTTATTCATTTGGAGTGTCAGAAACCCCAACTTATCAATGTTTCAAACACAATTGGACTTAGGGATGCTGAGTTACACAAACCAAACATTCAGAAGCTTGTTATTTATAAATATAATGGCACTTTAATAATTTACAATGAATAACATAACTCTCATGCAGAGCAGCTTATTTTAACCTAGAAAGTCCATTTTATTCCTATTGCAAAGTCATAAAAAAGGCAAATAAATTTCAAAATGTTTCTGTACAAAAGTGAAAGTTAACTATGAAATACAATAATGTAATGTCACTAGAAATGGAGAGCCCAGAGAACACATTCACAATGGGGATTAATTGCAAAGTGGGTTTCTTCTTGCTAAGACACTGTGGTCTTTTCAACATTTTTTTTTCATACTCTTTTTTTTTTCTTTTGTGACTCTTTTGTCTGTATATTATCTGCTGACTTACTTCCCTAACCTTAGGTTTAGATGTATTCTTTCTTTGGATATGATAATGTCAGTGAGGTATTATTATTATTATCAATATTGCTGTTATTAATCTGTTCTTTTGAACATTTTCATTCAGTAAAGTACTGTAATGCATCACTACTCAAAATATAGTCTGGGGACCTGCAACACCTGGTGTCATCTGGAAGCTTGTTGTAATGTTGAGTCCTGCCCACTCCCCCAAACAATCTGGGTCAGATCATATATTTTAACTAGGTCTTCAGGGGTTCAGGTACACATTAAAGTTCAGGACACAGTTCTCAACTTATTGCTGTTTATCACTAGCTCTCCTTTTATCATCTCTTTTGCAACCAGTTTAATTCTAATTCAGTATGGTGATAATCTCAGGTACAATCTCTTCTCTTTCCTGGACTTTATGTTTTACATTTGCATCTTAGATCTCAAAGGAATGTCTTCATTTAAAATATTTGGAAGCTACTTCACTGTTGTATCCAAAGAAACATAGTCTTTGAGAATGGGGCCTAAAATTGATAACTATATCCCTAGCAGTGTAACTTGAACAAGTAAACACACCAGAGGAATACCAGAGACTTAACTCTGTAATTGAATTAATAAACCTAAATTCCTAATAAGGTCTCTTGCCTTAAGATTTTTGGATACTCTGAGCTGTAAATTACAGAAAAACAATTGAAGCAGCTCAGACAAGAGCAGAATAGTTAACTGTAATAATGGCAACGGTTTGAGCTTGTGTTAGTGATGACAAACTGACTCAGAGCATCATGTCCCCAGCTTTTGCTTACCACCTCTCACACCAGCTTTCCTCCTTCCCTATAGGAATAGAGAGTTGTTCCCTCTGGGGATGGTTGTCAGCAGGAGATAACATTAGACAATTTCCATTCCTATATTCCTTATCAAAATTAATTAATTCCATTATAACTAGAGTCAACTGTGGAAAGCCGATTAAGACAATTATTAAGGAGATTATCAAGGAGATATAGAGGAAGGAGGTTGGGTTGATGGCTCTGGGCTTCACCCCCATCTATATTCACCTTCAAGTGTTGGCAGACCCACATCCAGAGCTCTGCTTATTATTAGTGGTCAAGTAGAAAGACAGTTTCTTTTTCAATTAAGTATTGTCATCTTTATACTACTTCAGTTTGTAATCTATTCATTATTTATATTTCCTTTTCCCCCAGTAAGATTCAGAAAGCATGTAATTAACCTGGTCCCTGTAAATTGTTTATAATATATTTAAGATTAAAAGCAAATTGTTTTCCATAACTTTATTCTGATTATCACATCATGGAACTTGCTTTATTGATGTCGGTGTGTAATTCCCACAATATAATTTTTACATATGTATAAGACCAAGAGTAAAACACTTTAGAGTAAAAACTTAACAAGTTTAATCTTGTTTCATATTTGGAATGAAGTCTCACTCAGGGACTATGAGCCTGATAGAAAACTTCATAAGAAATCACATTTTAAAAAATCCAAACCTTATGAATAATATTAAAATCAGTCATCCTTGGAAGGTATTATTCAAGCTGTTTACTAATCAGAGCAAGTGGAGAAAATGGAATTCATGGTAGCTAGTGTTGTTTTTTTCTTCTTCTTCCTCCCATCAAATAAACTTCCTTTTTAAAAGCTTTTATCTGAGATCAGGCAACAAGCTTATACTTTATGGTTGAGGAAAAACCATTGATTTGGGGAGTTTACTATTCTTTTACATGCCAAAATCATACTTTGGCTCAGTCAACTTTTGTGTGTTTGTCTATGATAGGATAGATTCTTCAAGGTTCAGCTAAGAGGAAATACAAAACATCAGCTTTCTATCACGAAGGTCAACAGTTAGTAACCATGTATCTCCCATGACCAAGGCAGAGGCTGGGAGTTTGTCGCTGGAAAACTTGACCATTCATGGGAACTGGTCATTCCACCAAAATAATACTGAAGATTACTTACTGAGCTCTTACAGAATGTGAATCAGTCAGAGTATAGGGAGTAAATGGATGGCACAGGCAAACTTATTTATTTAAACAGAATTTAATAATGGGAATATTTACATAGGTGTGGGCAACCTGTCAGGAAACATGAAGTACAATGCCTGGAATCTGGGAACAGTGGAGCATCTTTATCATTCATTGCTAAGTATGAAAAGATGAGGCCATGGAGATAGAAAGTGCTAAAAAAAAAAAAAATGTGTGAGTAGGACAACGATGGTACAAGTCATATATTTAGGGCACAAAATCTAAGGAGACACTGTTTCCCACTCCACTGGGTGAATATTGCCCCTGGAGCTGTTAATTTTCCTGTAGCTCTGATTCTCTTGCATTATTAGATTCGGACTTGGGTATTTGCTTAGATATTGTTCCTCTCAAGAACTACTCCTGAAATTTCTTTTTCAAATTAATGCCTCAATCACAATTTATAACATATAGTTGAAACTCAAAAGTTGAGTATTACCCCTTTGTTTTTTCTTGTATCTCTGCCCTGACTTGGAATGTGGAGGTGGAAAGATTGGAATAGCAGAACAGGGCAGCAAAAGAAGCATGGGTTAGTGTTATAAAATATAATCTGGGGGCCTCCCTGGTGGCTCAGGGGTTAAAGTCTAAGTGCAATCAAGCTATTGTGAGCCACTGCCAGCCACTGTGGCATGAGTTATATCCCCGGCCAGGGAGCTGACCCACAAGGCACGGCAGACATTTCCTGTCTTGCCCTCTGCTCCCCTCAGCAGTGTATTTCGGTAGTTCTGCCTGTTCTGCTCCCCACTCTGTCTCTGGTGATTCATCTCACTGCTCCCTGCCACATACCTCTGGCCTACTCCCCAGTTCTTGTATGCATAAACAAAATCTTAAAAAAAAAAAAACACAAAATATAATTTGGCCCCTCCCAACAATACAAATGTTGAGGGGTAAAAATCATTCATTTCTGGATAAGAAATCACACTTTTTTAAAAGTCAAAACTTTATGGATTTTTGAATAAGCAATTCCTGTTTGGTCAAGAAGATGTCCTGCTCAATCTAGCCATGTCCCCACAGTGCCACCACCTCCAACCCCAAAATGGGGAAGGTCTGCCTGGCTGGACTGACCCCTTATCTATTATAGTGGAGATCCTGGAAGGGAAGGAAAAAAGAGCATATTGGAAAGAGGCACATAAAAAGAAGAACTGGAGGTTGGTTGGGGGATTGCATTGCAGAAAGCCAACTGTAACATGTGAAGGCCAAGTTCAGAGAAGGAAAGATGAGAGATTGGAAAAATTATTGCTGAAAACTGTGAATCCTTTTGGTGTTCAAAGGAGGCACAGAAAGGACTTCAGTTATTTCTAAACTGCTTTTGACTACATGGACCATGTTCTTTTAACTGCATGAATGTGTTTACGCAGAATGAATCACATGACTCATGACATGTAAGTGCTGTATCTCTGTGGCCTCTCCTATCTTGCTTCTTTTCTTCCACCTCCTGATCTTTCTTCTTCTTCCCTCCTCATTATAGCATTGCTTTTTTAAGGTGGGCTTTTTTTTTTTTTTTTTAACCGATATAGGACTGGGATATGATTCTACCCATAAATTTAGACCATGGCAATGAGAGGAAAAACATTATCTCAGATACTTGTTCTAAAATTTTTGACCTTTGAATATTACATCTAGTGTGTTGTTTATCAAGCTAGATGGATGTTGCCATATCTTTCTTGATTCTGCCTCATTCTTTTCACCATGAACCCATATCCCATCCTCTCTAAAGGTCTTATCTGGTCCCAAGCTTCTTTCCAGTCCAATCCCAGTACTGGATGGCATCAGTAGCCCTTTAGATTGCAGGCTTGCTTTTCAAATTGCATTTATTACTTAAGACTGCCTCAAAAATCACCATAAACTGGATGGCTTAAAATATCAGAAATTTGGTCTTCCACAGGTCTAGAGGCTAGACTCAAACCAAGGCATCTGTAGGAACTCTGTTCCCTCTGAAGGCTTTAGGAACAAATGCCTAGCTTGTGGTCATTGCTGGTACATTGCTGGTGCATTGCTGTATAAGTTCCTTGACTTATAGTCACATCACTCCTGTTTCTGCCTCCGTCCTCACAGGGCCTTCTTCCTCTCTATGTGTCTTCTCTGTATCTCCTCTTATAAGAACACCAGTAATGGATTTAGAGTACATAATAACCCAATAGGACTTCATTTTAACTTAACTAATAACATCTACAATGACTATTTCCAAATAAGATCACATCCCAAGATTCCACGTGGATGTGAATTTTGGGAGATACTCTTCATCCCAGTACATAATTTAATGCTATATAACAAGCACTTCCTTTCCCTTCTACCCACAGGGATCACACCTACCCAAGATTGCCAACTCCATTGAATCTGTGGCTAATAGACTTGCAAGTTAGTTTTGCACACTGACTCTCAGGGTTGCTACAGTTTAAAGGAATTATTAGGCATTCAACTTGCTCTGCAACTTCAGCTCTACCTTTTCTAGAAAGGCTTTCACCCATGGACTGTGGGGATATATTTTGTCATGGGGCTGCAGTTTTTTTCTTTTTCTTTTATTGAGGAAACACTGGTTTATAACAGTATATTTGATTTAGGAGAATAGGTTCATACCTCCTCAGATGTATGCCGCCACCCCCACCATCCAAGCAGCCAGAGTCCTTTACCCTAAGCCACTAGACAACATATCCCCTTTTGTTTCCACCCCTACCCTGCCTCCTCCTCTGGTAGCCTTAATTAAGGACTGATTTGGTTGCAACAGTAGGGCTTACTGAGGATAACCAGCTGTGCACACAGAGCACACTAACTCTGCACAATCCAATTTATCCTTTTGCTAAATATTTCAGAGAATCTAGGCAGATTTGTTCGACAATGGTTTAAACATTTCTGTAACACCAACAGAGAAAGAGCCCGGCTCCTTAGAGTCATTTTGACTTATTGGTATCTTTCCGTGTTTGTGAGATACCTTATAATGCAGATTCACGGAACTGGACTGCACTGTATGGAAAAGCTAAAAAGAAAAGGCCAAGAAAAGGCAAAAGTAATTATCTCTTGTGGCAGTTCTGTACCTGCCTGTGACTATGCAGGCGTTGCTTTTCACAAACTTTTTCTCTTTGCAAAGCAGCAGCAGAAGCTCTTCTGCCAACTTGTCTCCTTAGCTTTTCCTAATAAATCTGTCCTTTTAAAATGTAAAATAAGGAAGGGAGGGAGGGAATGAGGGAGAAGGCAGGAAGGAAGGAAGGAAGGAAGCTTTTGCTCTATGGACTTCTGAGTTGAATGTGCTAGTGAAATCTGAAGTTTTAGAAGTAATTGACAAATCAAAACAGAAAAGCAAAGCCTTTAGCATTTATTTAAATGATATGCTTTATATATTGTATTCTTAAGCGTGGCCAGAGAAGTCTCGTTGTTGCCTTGAGATTCCTTGATTGTGAAATATCATTTCCGCCAGGCTTGGGGCCCATACTGTTGATATTTTGGTGGATGGCTGCCTTGTGAAACTATTGGGGAGATTGAGATGCCCAATATAATTTGTGCTGCGTGGTAACATAACCAGTAATCTCATAAATTTAAGGCAGAGGTTGCAAAATACGTCTCCTAAAGGCCAAACATGGAACATAAAGAAGGGATGGGTTGGGATCTTTTTGAGGCTTGCTTTTTAAGCTTTAGGAAGTGGGACCAGAGAAGCCTTCATTGTAGGGCTGATTTTGCCCCACTATTTAAGTAATAACCTCCTGTGTCCTCCACCCATAAACCCACGTACCACAGAATCTGTGTGTTCTGATGGGGAAACAGGACGCATCCCCGGCCTGTGTCAGCTCCAGGAAAGTCTCCACCGCTGCTTTCCCAGAATCTTTTCCCACGTCATGCATTTTCCTCATATACATGAGCTGGTTAGTGTATGGATCTCTGAAACTCTAACACTGCGGTTCTCTTCTCTGTGGTACCATGAGCTGCAAACTCTAGCTGCCTGGCACTTCCTTTAGTAGCACCCATCTCAATCTCTTCAACTCAGGAATACCTCAAAGCTTTGGGGGCCTCCCCGGTGGCGCAGTGGGAGGAGCACAGTGCTGTGAAGCTGTTCGCAGCCTCTGCAGCGTGGGTTCAATTCCTGGCTGGCCAGGGAGTTACCCACATGGCGCGGCAGACCTCTCCTGTCGCTCCTCTCAGCAGTGTATTTCAGTCAATCTGCCTGTTCTGCTCCCCACTCTGTCTCTGGTGAATCCTCTCACCCTCCTATGCCTCTGGCCTATACACCAGCTATTGTATAAATAAAAAATAAATCTTAAAAAAAAAAACAGTGCTTTGCTTGGTTTCCTTTTTCCACATAGGTGCTGGAATCTCCCTCCAAGCAGTAACCCGGAGCAATGGTGGAGCTCACCATCCTTGTTTGCCCCCTCTCAGAGACCACGCTCCTTCACTGTCTAATGTCTGCAAAACATTTTTTTTATATATTTTGTCAGTTACTTATTTCTTCATGTGTGTGTACTGGGGGTGTATAAATCCAGTCCGCATTACTCCACCTGGCAGGAAGCAGCCCATTCGTGTCTATTTTACTATCATCTTGTTTAGTCACTCGGCGGGGGGGAGGCTTTCAATGAATCCTTTTGTACCTTAGCAATGCCTGATTCAGATTTCCTTCCTTGTCACATTGTCTCCAGTTCATAAATAAATTGGCAATGGAAATAACTTTATTATTTTATTTCTGGTCAATAACTATAGCTAATTCACTTTTTCGATTGATCTATGTTGCTTATAAATTGCTGCATCAGCCACTATTTCAGTTTAGTATTGATTTCTGGCAGAAACGTACAACTCTCTGAGCTGCCGACCTGTCTCAGGGTTCTGTGTGTTCTGAGCATTTGAATTTGCTTCTTCACTGTGCTATTCATTTCCTAGGTCTCTTCACTCCTCAGTTTATTTGTATTCTTTCAAGATAATTGTGGAATACTCCTTAGTCTAGCCTAGTGTGGGGTCCTGGCAATACAGTGGTCAGCAATGGAGCCATTACCGCTGTCTTTATGAGCCTGACTGTATAACAAAGGGAACAGACATTACACAAATATTCATTCACATCTTTGTAGAAATGCAATTATATGAACTTAAATTGATTTTAATAAACATTTTTAACCATAGATGAGTAGCTGATAACATAAGAGGGAAAAATGATAGACTTGATATAAAAATGGTACAATTGCCACAAAATTAGCTATCTGGGCATCACAGTCTGCACTCCTGGGTCACAGAGGCTGCTTTGCAACTGGCTGATGGGAAAGAGGACACAAAATAAACCTGCATTCAAGGAATAGAGACCAGGTTAGAAACCCTGCAGAGAACAGAGCCTAAAGAGTTTTCCCCCAGAAGTGAGCTAGCCAAACACCATCCCATAGAAGAGCACATTTTATTCTCCCCCACAACTTTGAATGAAACAAGAAAAAACATGATTCTCCTCTGAGAATTCAGAACCGCAGGCTTCAGCTACCTGACATTAAGGTTTGACTTGAAATGTGAAGAAAAAGATCCTCAGGCAAAATACATAATTGGAAGTATTGTGTTAATAGAGAAAATAAATTAAATGACTATTTAGCATAGGACAAGACAATAAACTCTGGTCACAATAAAACTACATTGAGACAATAGTTTGCAGTGACCAAATTGGTAAAAATATTAAAATGCCTCTTTTTCCATTTCTGGTTCAGCTGTGGAGAAACAGCTTTGACCCCAGTAAAGGAATATCTAGTAAAATCCATGTGCACTGCCCTTGTATACTTCAATCCTATTGCTAGGAATCTGTTTCAAAGATAGGCCAGAAAAAACAAACAAACATTGATATCAACAGGTGGTCATTGTAATTCTATTTATAATAAGAAAAGAGTAGAAACAACAAATCCTCATAGAGCACTAGATGAGCAGATTTCTAAAACAAAGTACTAAGAAATTTACTGAATATCAATAAAAATCTTTATGTTGTAAATGAGAAGTATATCAGAAATATAAACTTCAATGATTGAAAGTAAAATGATACAATATATATACAAGGGGCCTCCCTGGTGGCGCAGCGGTTGAGCGCTGGGTTGCAAAGCTGCCCGCAGCCTCTGCAGTGCTGGTTCGATTCCCGGCTGCTCCCCGGCCACCAGAGGAGGGTCCCACATGGCGCGCAGACCTCTCCTGCCTCCCGCTGCTCCCCACAGCAGTGTACTTCGGTCCTTCTGCCTGCTCTGCTCCCCGCTCTGGCTCTGGTGAATTCTCTCACCCTCCCGCGCTTCTGACTGTACCCAGTGCTTGTATACATAAATAAATAAATCTTTAAAAAAAAAAAAAAGATATATACAGCAAGTATATATACAGCAAGAAAGGGTGGTGAAAACAATTATTTCAGACCAAATCAAATTTGACAAAAATAAAATCACAGCATATTAATGAATGGCTAATTTACAAGGAAGATAGAACATTTCTAACTTGGCATACAAGTAAAGCTATGAATTAGAAATATATAAATCAGGGCCTCTCTGGTGGCGCAAGGGGTTAAGATGCAACTTATGAAGCTATCTGCAGCCACTGCAGCACAAGTTGGACCCCTGGTCTGGGAGCTACCTACATGGCAGACCTCTCCTGTCTCACCGCTATTCCCCTCAGCAGTGTATTTCAGTCTGCCTGTTCTGTTCCGCACTCTGTCTCTGGTGAATCCTCTCACCCCCAACACGTCTGGCCTGTATCCCAGCTCTTATATGCATAAATAAATAAATATTTTAAAAAAAGAAATATATAAATCACAACTTAACAGAGCCTAAGAGAAAGAAACAAATCTACCAGCATAGTAGATTGTTAGCAGCATACTCAGCAAGTGCTAGCTCAAGCAGAGAAAAATCATGAGGATTATGGTAGAAATTGCCACTTTCTCCCCAATGTCTGTGATTCTTTTTCTTTCTTTAAATTGGTATTTGGCTGTCCTGAGTAAAGGCTGCATTTCCCAACTTCCCTGACACCTAGGAATCGTCAGGTGACTTAAGTTCTTATTAAGGAGAGGGTCCAGATGTGGGGAGTAGACCTTTGGATCATGACCTTAGAAGGAAGAGGGGAGTCATTCAGGTTCCTCTCTTCTCCTTTTCAGCTGATAGGAATAGAAATGTGAAGATAAGAACTAGAGATGGACCATGAGATGCAGGCCATTTTTGAGAGCAAGAGCAAAAATTAGGAGTGAGATCCTAAAAACTATAACACTTTAGATTGCTGCAGTAACGACTATGCTGTGTAAGTAAAGTAAACACCTACTGGCTTAAGTCACTGTTGTTTTGAGTGTGTCATACAATATATATCATAAAGAGAACAAACTTAGTCCTTGGAAGTGATCCAGGGGACATTTACTGGGAAGCTGCACAGCAGACTGAGCAGGCAAGCACAGCAGGCTGAAATCTGGAGTTCTGTGGCAAATCATTTGGTATATTTGTCCCCTTGGAAACACTAGCAAGTTTTCCATTCAGCATTCCCACTCAGTCCCTTATTGTTAATAATACCAGGTAACTGCCAATAAGTTAAAGCAAAACAGGAAGGGCAAAGCACAGAGATCATTAATAAATTCTGCTTAATTATTTTTCAATTTGTTTACCTCATGCACTCAAAATTTAATATAATATTTTTGGAATCTATGGGGTAGTGTAAACAATGCTGTTCACAGTCAATGGTGATCAGCCTACGTGCTCCAGCCACCCCAAATAGAGGCAAAAAGGAAGAACATCTTGGATATATTTGAAGGCTATTTATGGCTAGATAGCAGACCCAGCCTACTGCTTGGAAGCTCTGTTTTGAATAAGATCTTTGGTTGGGATCATTCCAACATGGAACTGTCCTAAATGTGTCCTAAAATGTGTAAGGGAAATTTTGTCCAAAAACCTGAAAGTTTAACCTACAAAAGTCTGTGTTTATTGATTCCTTAAAGTCATTTTCAAGTCCCCAAGTCTGGACAAACAGTAATGCCTACAATAGGTGGCACACTCTCCAGTAACCACTTCAGTGTGGCCATGGGACAGGTAATGAGCAGGCATGCACTTTTCAATGGTAAAGCCAGAGGACAAAGGAAAAATGAGTTCCTGCTGGACATATAAAACAATAACTGCTATATGGACTAAGCAAGATTATTTCCCTACTGTACAGAAAGGCAATTTCCAAAGGGCCTGCCGAGTAGTTTCAAATTTTCCGATGGAATGTGTCTTGGGTATCACTGAAGTTCTTTCTTCTTAATTAAGTCTTTATTCCTCTCCCTCCCTCTTTCCCTTCCTTCCTTCTTTCTTCCCTTCACCTCCATCCCTTTCCCTTCCCTTCACGCTTCTGAATGAGATTTCAGGAAAGAATAGCTATTCTTGGGGAGAGAAGGTTGTGTTATGTATGTTAATGTGTGTGCATGGGGCCTCCCCGGTGGCGCAGCGGTTGAGCGCTAGGTTGCGAAGCTGCCCGCGGCCTCTGCAGTGCCGGTTCGATCCCCGGCTGCTCCCCGGCCATTGGAGGAGGGTCCCACATGGCGCGCAGACCTCTCCTGCCGCCCGCTGCTCCCCTTAGCAGTGTACTTCGGTCCTTCTGCCTGCTCTGCTCCCCGCTCTGGCTCTGGTGAATTCTCTCACCCTCCCGTGCTTCTGACTGTACCCAGTGCATGTATAAATAAAACAAACAAACAAATAAATAAATAAAACATGCCTCTATTAAAAAAAAATTAAAAAAAAATAAAATAATGTGTGTGCATGGGTATATTTGGGTAGTTTCACCAGGCATCTATCCTATCAACCCAGGAATGCTTATGTGCATAATATTTGGGGAAAGAGAAATACTTATACCAGTTTAAGTTACAGATGTATTGGACCTTTATTATAGTAGAAAGGCCTTTTATCTTAACCACTATAGGGATACAGCAGATTTATATAACACAACCAAAAAGCACCATGAGACATGTATACTAGTCATAACAGCTAGGTTTAGAATTGTGAAAAACTGTAAATAACTCAAATACCCATCAAGAATAAATCAATAAATATAATGTTAGTCAGTGGAATATAAAATAGTGGGGAAAAAACAAGAATAAACTGCATGAATCTATCATGCTAAAAGGATTGTATCAAATGAAAGAAAATCACAGAACAGTACATGGAGAATTATTCCACTGACATAAAATTTTTAATGACAGAAAAGAAAATACTTGTCTTTTAGATGCACATTTATGTTTTGGATATCCATTTGGAAGTAAATTTTATGTATCAACTTAGCTGAGTCAAAGAGCACCCAGATATTTGGTCAGACATTATTCCAAGTGTGTCTGTGAAGGTGTTTCTGGATAAGACTGAATTTGAATCGGTAGCCTGAGGAAAGTAGGTTGCCCTGCCTAATGTGGGTGGGCCTATTCTTATGAGTTCAAAAACTGAATAAGACAAAAGGGTTCACTCTCCCTCTAATAAAAGGAGATTCTGTCTGGTGAATTTTGAACTGGGATATTGGCTTTTTCCAGCTTCAAACTGAAGCTAAAATATCAGCTCTTTCTGTGCCCCAAGCCTGCTGGTCTTTAGACTAAAACTATCAATATGTTGTATATTCTCTGGTCTCTGACTTGCTGATTCATCATTGCAGATCTTGGAACATTCCCAGCTCCATAATCACATAAACTAATTCCTTGTAATCAATCTTTTTTCTAAATGTACATACATTCTATTGATTCAGTTTCTTTGGGGATCCCTGACTTATACAAATCATTAAGGAATATTAAGCAAGAATGATTAATAAAAAATTAAAGAAAATGGTAGCATCTGTTAGGGGTAGAGGGGAGTACCCATTGAGGAGTAAATACATGGGGGATTCCAAAGTTTATGATAATTCTCTATCTAATCACTTGGGTATTGAGCTTCATGATTGTTCACATTATTGCTAGTCTTAAAATGTCCTTTTTAAAAAAAGAATTATATTTTATTTATACAATAGCTGGGGTACAGGCTAGAGGTGTGGGAGGGTGAGCCAATTCACCAGAGACGGAGTGGGGTGTAGAACAGGCAGCCAGACCAAAAGCACTGCTGAGGGGAGCAGTGGGCGAGACAGGCGAGGTCTGCTGCCCCATGTGGGAATCTCCCTGGCCAGCCGGGAATCAAACCCACGCTGCAGAGGCTGCAGACAGATTCACAGCACTGCACTCAACCTGATGCGCCACCAGGGAGGCCCCCTTTAAAATGTACTTTTATATGTTCCTTTTTTTTAAAGATTTATTTATTTATATAAGCACTGGGTACAGTCAGAAGCGCGGGAGGGTTAGAGAATTCACCAGAGTCAGAGCAGAGAGCAGAGCAGGCAGACTGATGAAGTACACTGCTGAGGGGAGCAGCGGGCAGCAGGAGAGGTCTGCGCACCATGTGGGACCCTCACCCGGTGGCCGGGGATTGAACCGGCGCTGCAGAGGCTGTGGGCAGCTTCGCAACCCAGCGCTCAACCGCTGCGCCACCAGGGAGGCCCTTTTATATATTCTTTTTATATGTATGATATGTTTTACTGGAATTTTATTTTCATTAAAATATTTGCATCTTTGAAAGAGAGCCTAAAGCTTCTGTGTATGCCTAAGAAAGATGTTCAGGGCAGATGTCACTGATTGTTTCTGGAATCTGTAATCAATATTTATTGTGTTCAGTTATTGAGCACATGAAGGCTTTCCAAATAAGTACAACTTTTGTTCTTTTGCAACATGCAATTAATCAGGCAAAGTAGAGTTCAGTTGCTCCTTGGAAGCAGCAGTAGTTCAGCAGTTCCCAAAGCCAAGTGGAACACCATTTTCTGCCCCAAAGCACACATTTGGATCATAGGACACCCACAAAGAGACAGGCATTGGAAACTACCCCTCTCCTAATTGGGTTCCAAGATTCTTTGGGTAATTTCACGGGGATTATCTCAGATAAGAAAATTTTAGTGCCTGACAAAGATAAGTGGACAAAAGAAAGCATGTAGGAAACCATCGAAGCAAGTGTCAAGAGAAGTAAATTCAACTCAGTTTTTTTGATCTAGTCATGACACATTAATGGAAGAGTTTAAAAACCCACAGTAATTCTTCATGTTCATGTGGAATATGAAATTGGATGTCCCCGTTAGAATACAAAATTCTCTTATAACTTAAGGGTGAAAACACCTGTTCTCCATAGTGGAAGTTGATGGGGAATGTATATTTAATGTAAAGAAACATTACTAGTTAATCTATGTAAATGAAAGACATGTTATTATAGCAATAAAGAAAAATAAGAAGATAATTGTGTATATGTGGTATTTGGAGGTAACTATTTATATATGTGGGATTTGGGGAGTTGCTGACACAGCAAAATACAAGGATCTATATTTATTGAGTGCTTATTATGTGCTCAGAACAATGCTAGGCTTTTTAGAGACATAGATTTTATTTTGGCAAATATACAGTACTGGAGGCTTTGCCATCCCCTTTGCTGTAGGCAGGGTTAGCATCCCTGTCTTTTAGCAGAAAAAGTATAGAAATAGCTACCAGCACTTGCCCATCTCTGGGTTAGGGCACTAACTGCTGTGATGCTGCTTCAACTAATCCAGGTTCTAAAGGTAATGCTTATTACCAAGTAACTCTTCCATTGTTAGCTCCAGGACTAGAATTCTCTAATTCTCCTCTCCTTGCTCATGAGCCCCACAGTGGCCTTTCCTATATCACTTCTTCCTGTGCGTGGTCCTCTGTTGCCTCCTTTGTCCTGAATCCCGAGGGACTGTCCTTGCCTGAGTTTCCATTTTCCTTGCCTTGGGTAGTCCTTCAGTTTCCAGAGAAGCTTTCTGGGAGTGCTTGGATATGGCCCTGCAAAATTTGGATCTAGTGTCAATACCTCTTCCTTCCTCTCGTCTCATTCTAAAGTAAACAAATGATATCGACCCTAAAGATAAAACTCAAATTCCTTTATATGACTTCTATAGTTGGAAAGTTTTTTTTTTTTTTTTTTTTTTTTTTAAGATTTGTTTATGCTTACAAGAACTGGTGTACAAAGCAGAGGTGTGAAGTTTGAGAGGATTCACCAGAGACAGATTGGGGAGCAGAACAGGCAGACTGACTGAAATGCACTGCTGAGGGGAGCAGCGGGTGAGACAGGAGAGGTCTGCTGCGCCTTATGGACTGCCTCCTGGCCATCCAGGGATCGAACTCATGCTGCAGTGGCTGGAGAAAGCTTGATAGTGCTGTCTTTAACCCCTGTGCCACCAGGGAGGCCCCCGGCAAAGTTTATTTAGATATCTCTTTATTGTCTTGCATTAAGTCTACTGTAGGAGACTCAAAATAATGAAAAGCTTGACATGCCTTCTATTTCTCTTCTGGAAAGACAACCAAGCATTTGTCTTCTAAACTCATTTCTCTAGTAATAGATGAAATCAATAATTTAATTTTTTCACTTAAATTTCACTAAAGTACCTTTCATCACCTTTATTTGGGTGATATGGTTTTATTGAATAGGTACTTTTATAAGAAATCCTAGAGGGAGAACCAACTCTTAGTTTCTGTGAAACTGGAGTTAGAGATGAGCTATGGGCTCCATGAGTGTCAGGGACTAGGATTCTGTTTATATTCATGGACAGAGTGGGTGGCAAGACCTCAGAATGCTAACCCCTGCATCTTGGGATCCTTGAAAACTGTGCCTATCTATGCAGTATTCATCGCGGATGGAGAGACTCCCAAGGCCAAAGGGTCAGAAAAAAACAAACCAATAACAAACCCTTGATGTCTGACTGGAAAACTGAGGCAACCAGAAGAGAAGATGATGGGGAGGGGAGAAAAGAGGCGCAGTGAAGCATAGTAGAGGATGATTTGGGCTTTGGTAGTCGGCATGGAATGAAAACATACACTTGTAGAATTTGAACCTACAACCCCTAAAACAAATATAATATAGTAAACCAATTTTACCTCAATAAACATTATTTGGGAAAAAAAAAAGAATCAGCAGTAAGAATAGATGAAACATTTGATGCTTCATCTACTTTTCTGGAATGTGAATAGTTTAGAATTCATATACAGAAAAAGGAAAAAAAATCAGAAAAATGTGACTGAGAAGTGATATTTCTCAATTCTTAGCAGATAAGAACTAACCTACTATTTAAAATTTAGAAACAGAAATATGGTTTTTCTGACATCTCCACTGTCCTGGTACAAATTTACCTCTTCTAGTTTTTCTCTATCCATTTATCAAACTGCATTTTACCTAAATCTACTTTAGTTAAAACTTAATTTTTCAAGCACACCATGAGTTTTCTTGACTCCAAACCTTTGCATTTGTCATTGCATCTTTTTATTTTTTTATTATTTTTTTTATTTCCTACTTATTTATTTATTTCATTTTTTTAATCTCAGTGTAGACTCATGGATATTTATTTCATACTGTGGATTATAATCTGGTGCTACCTCATTTGTATTGTTGCTGAAATTACTCAAACTTGAGCAATGGATTTATTTTAAGTAGAAATTGACAAACATTCTAAATTTTGCTTAGAATTGCAAATAGCAAGAACAACAACAATAGCAAGAACAAAGAAAAGCAAAGCTAAATGATTTACATAACTCAAGACATTTTACAAAACTACAATAACTAAACCAGGGTGGTATTGGAGCAACTATACAAAAACACATTAATGTAACAGCGGAGCCCAGAAAGAGATTCATATATCTATATATATGACATCCAATATAAGACAAAGGCTCCATAGCAAAGCAGTGGAGGAAGACTGGTCCTTATATAACTGGTGCTGGATCAAATGCATATTTATTTATTTAATTTTTTTTGTCCACCCATGTAATTTATTTATTTATTTTTAAAAAAAATTTAAATAATAAATTTTATTTTTATATTCCCCCATACAATTGCAAACGCCCCATTCTGACCCCAATCCCTCCCCTCCCGCCCCCCACCCCCCAAAAAGTGTCTCTGGTTCATAGTTTTTTGTTGATTTTGATTTTCACTTTCTTATATTCATTTTCCTGGTCCCTTATTTAAGTTTTCTAGATTCCTGCTATGAGTGAGACCATCTGGTATTTTTCTTTTTCTTTTTGTCTTATTTCGCTGAGCATGATCCCTTCCAACGCCATGAGATACCATCTCACACCAGTGAGAATGGCACATATTAAAAAAACTAGCAACAACAAATGTTGGCGAGGGTGTGGAGAAAAAGGAACTCTTCTGCACTGTTGGTGGGAGTGCAAACTGGTCCAACCACTATGGAGAGCTGTGTGGAGATTTCTGGACCTACTAAACATAGAGCTTCCATATGATCCAGCAATTCCACTCCTAGGTATTTACCCAAAGGACACAGAAACATCAATTCCAAAGAACACCTGCACCCCTATGTTTATAGCAGCACTATTTACAATAGCTAAGCTTTGGAAACAGCCCAAATGCCCAAAAATAGATGACTGGATCAAGAAGATGTGGTACATATACACCATGGAATATTACTCAGCATTCAAAAAAGATAAACACATGCAATTTGCAGCAACATGGATGGCATTACATCTTTTTAAAGCATTTCTAGCTCCTCCCTCCACAGCACGCACGCGCGCACACGCGCACACGCGCGCACACACACACACACACCCTGACACAATATGCTGTCATCCTTAGGTGAACAGGAATTTGGAGTGAGACCATGAGACCCTAGGATTATTGGTAAGCTGCCTACTCTCATTCATTTGTGTAGCTAACTAGCAATTTGTCCTTGTTTCATTTGGTCACTGCTAAATAAGGCAGGGAAGACTCACACAAAAAAAATTAAATTTGCAACCCTGATGTGGAAAGGAACAAAAGTGCTTGCAGAGTTAAAAGTATCTTCACATAAATCTGTTTCTAATCAAAGCTGAGAAATACTGCAAACCCAAAGACCGCCATTTGCCTTATATTACAAATCTGATGCACTAGCAAAGGCCTTGAATTGTTGCGATCTGGTTACATATCCATAAAATAGTCTTCTCTAAGGAGCCATTTCAGCTTCTTAAAAATATATATATAACATTTATTATAATTTAATTCTCCCTGACAACTAACAAGGTAAGTATTTTAATCTACATAGAAAACCATCCTCTTAAGAAGACACCTTAAGTTCTGTGCTCTGTTACTAGAAATAATTTCATTAAGGTTCAGGAATGATTTGAAAAGTAATGCTGTTTTGATGTGTCCAATATATGATATAGTTGCTGGGTTTATCTACTGAATTAGTCCCTCTTGGTATATATTACGTTGGGAGCAATCTTCGGGAATGAGAGTGAAATTGAACCTTGTTTCATGTTTTGATTACCTGTATTATTATTACTTTCCTCCTGAAAGGCTTAAAAAAACAATTAAATTTTTCTTGGGAATAGGAGGAGAGCAAATGTTATTCTGCTGTGCAGACATACTAGTGTAAAAATAACACAAATGTTTCAAAGAAAACAAAGACTGCTGTGCCCTTGGGAGGTTTGTCTTGTCAGAAGCCTATAGATTACGTTTGCTACATTAAAATCAAATAATATATATTTCAGTTGAGGGGATATTGAAAATAGAATTATATTTCTGTGTTCTACACATAAAACATCAGCAAATAATTCAGTGCTTGCTGAATTCAGTGGTTTCTTTCGGTAGGGATTTTGCCAGCATGTTTTGTAGCTTTGCAATTCTCTTGAGCAAAGTGATAAAGGTGATGAATGTCTATTTTGAATTAACTCCTGTTACAGTGAAGTGCTAGTTGATCCAAGCTCTTTCAGTCATGACAATTCAAATGTATCTCATTCTTTTTATAAAAATCTGGGCAATACCTTCTTGAAAAGCTACAACTGACAACAACTTCACCTCCCTGGAGAGAAAAGATGGATGGGAATCATTGAATTGATTTTTGAAATGTCATTGTCAGATTGCACTAGACAGTCTGCAATCACTCAACTGCAACGTTGCTCCCCAGTCTCTCTCCTGCTCTCACCACAAATTCCATCCAAGACTGGACCTTACCAAAACAGAAAAGACCTGGATTTTTTTTTTTTTTTTACCTTTCTAATCTACTTATGAAATAGCTTTGACCATTACAAATAGAATGTGAATATTATACTTTTATGACAATATATTGAATTGTAAAATGTTTAAGTTAGAAGAGACCTGAAAGATCATCTTTATTTTATTTTCAGGAAACTTTGGCTACAGGGGGGTTACGTAATTTGACATTTAGGTAGTAGGGAATCCTGCATTGCAACTGAACCCAATTTATGATGTGAAATAGATGCTCAATCAGTTTCAGCTCAATTTAATTGAATTGGAATATATTCTTTTGAGTCCAAGCTTAGAAAGCAACAAGATGATATCACTTTACGGATGCTTGCGATGGCACAGAAAGTCTCTGTTCAAGAAAAGAACTAACACTTCCTGAATTTTATTCGATGTGCCAAGCATTATGTTAAGTGTTTAAAATACATATTTTAAACAGTTCAGTCAGGTATATATTTTATCTTTTTGGTTTCTTCACATGAAGAAGCCAAGATTCAGGAAGATTAAGTAACCTGGCCAAAGTAACCAAGCTAGCGAGTAAAAGAATTCCAACTGGGGACACTAACTCCAAAGCTTATTTGTTTTGTAACCACTATGCTGTAACCAAGTATTTTTATTGGCTAAGTCAAAGAATTGAAGCGTTCCACAGAATAGTTCCAAGTAATGCATGTCATGAAATACAGATTTGTTGATACTGAGAATGTTGAACTGAAAAATGCAAAGACTGGTAGTTTAATTCAACTTCCAATTCTGGTGACTTGGCAAACTAAGCTAAATCAGAAAATCCCGTGTAGCAACTGCTTGGAGAATTGCATGAGTTTAGTTTTAACATGATATCCCGGAAGCATTTAACAAGAAATCACATGTATACATGTATATGTGGTCACCAAAACACATGCACAGGAGAGATATAGCTACAGCAAAGATGGAAAACAAACTTTGGGGAAAATTAATTCTCAGTTGAAATGACAAAACACATGGAAAATATCCACCTTGAGTCAGAGCTCTCAGGCACAACAAATAGCAGGATTAATATTGGTGGGTGCCCCTCTCCTCTTTGTTCCCCAGCCCCCATCTTCCGCCTCTGATAGCCTCAATTCTGCATCAGATTTCAAGGGTTTATTTTGTTTAGTTTTGTCTATTCTGTTGTTTTGTTTCTTTGTATTTCACAAATGAGTGAAATCATCTGGTATTGTCTTTCTCCTTTCACTTATTTTGCTTTGCATAGTCCCCTTAGTTCCATTATCTTGTTGCAAATAGAAAGATTTTATCTTTTTTTAATAGCTGAGTAGTATACCATTTTGTATATATACCACATCTTAATCTACTCTTCTGTCCTCAGGCCTTAACTTGATATTATAACTTGGCTATTGTAAATAGTACTGCAGTGAACACTGTTGGAAGGAATTTTTTGGCCACAGTCTGGACAGATTCTCTATTCTATGCCAAGTCAATTAAAGGATTATTTTTATAAGGCAATAAAGGAAAGACTCAGAAATTCAGGAAAACATCATTAGTCAAAATGGTTTTTCAACAAGTCCATTTATCCTCAACTCAAAATAACAACTAATCATCAGATATTATTGTTGTTTCAAAATATTATTTTCATTATCTCATAGCCTTCTGCTGTTGAGATTTGTCTCCTTTAGTCTTTTCTTACATACATCCATGCAGATCTGAAAGATATCTACTTCCACATCACCGTATTAGGAGTGACAAACCAGAAGAAGTTTGTGGTGAGACTCTGTGGACACAATTTAGCTATTTCTTCCTCCATCAGGACCACACATATCTTAGAAAATCCAACAGACCCAAAAGTAGCCACAGATTTTACAACTTCTTAATGAGTCAGGTAGAAATGGGAGGGAAGAAAATTCAAACC
This sequence comes from Talpa europaea, assembly GCF_964194135.1. Taxonomy (NCBI): domain Eukaryota; kingdom Metazoa; phylum Chordata; class Mammalia; order Eulipotyphla; family Talpidae; genus Talpa; species Talpa europaea. The sequence continues at coordinate 43,307,549 of NC_140074.1, forward strand.
AATAGGAAGTAGGAAGGAAATCTAAGAGTAAATATTATTCAAAGAAAATACAAGGTAATGGCTAAGAAATAAATCCAAATGTACCATTCATCACAGTAAATGTCAGTGGGCTTTGCCAGTGCAAAGACAAATAGTCTCACTATTAAAAAAAAAAAAAAAGCCACTGTGTTTTATTTAGAGAAGGCATGCTGAAAACATAAGGTGACAAAAAAAAGAATGAAAAAGATATACTAAGCAAATACTGTATACACATTATTATAGGGAATGATGCTAATGCCACTGCTGCATGCCTTCAAGTGGGCCATGGCCTAAGGCCGAGGGCCCTGTGTGGAATAGCTAGGAAAGACTAACTAGCACAGTTTCCTCATCAATTTTTCTGAACTATAAATACTTCTCAATTTGTATACAACACAAAGAGTAGAAATGGATTGCTTTATAATTCTTTTCTCAACTTACATTCTTGACATATGTTTAGCTCATTAATTTTCAACATTCGGACTTTCTGCCTTTGAATATGTATTTATTTATATGCTATAAACTTCCCTCTAAGTACAGCTACCTCTTAGAATTGATATGCAGTGTTTTCATTATAGTTACTTTAAAACATTCTAATTTCCTTTAAGATTCTTCTTTTGAAAAATGAGAATTTTAATTTTCAAATATTTGACTGTGGTTTTCGCTGTTACATTTTACATTGTGACATAAATTACATATAGTGAAAGAAGCAAAATCCCTACTTCATGAATCATATTCCAGTGGGATGTGCTAGAGAATATACAAGCTATGAAAAATAAGATCGAAACCAGATTTCAGATCATGATGCATCTATAAAGTTGATAAACTCGAATGTGTAATAAATATGTGAAAAATACAGTTCTTGAGTAAAGTAACCTTGTAATGTATTGCAAACTCTAGTACCTCCTCTTAGAACTTCACTATATATATTAACATGTAAGAGGACATGAAAAGATGTCAAGAAACCTAGCTACTTCTTAAAAGTGTATCCCACTTTAAGAATCTAGCTACTTCTTAATGTTATTTAACCTAGCTACTTCTTAAAGTTATTTAAACCTAGCTACTTCTTAAAGTTATTTAACGGTACATCCTTTTGTAATGTTGCACCATTGCATTTGACACTATTGGTGCCCTGCCCGAGTGCCCTTAAAACTCAAAAATTCTGACACGTGTCTCTAACTGCAAGTAGTTGAAATCTTTCCCTTGATCATTGGTGAGAAGAAGACTAGAAGATCTAAGAATTTAAGATCCCTTAATCATTGATGAATAAGAGAATAAATAACCTAGCTTCCTTGTTTCTTGGATGAGATAACTTTTGTGTGGAAAGCATCTTCTTTAGTAACACTCAGAATGTCCCACTGGGACCAAGTCCCAGTTGTGCACAGTGGAAACTACTTCATAACACAGATTTTCTTTCTTGTCTCATTTCCCCTACCCTTTTCTGGTATCCCTGAGAACTCAATATAAGACACCAATTAAAAGCTTGAGTCTTGTGTTCTGGAAGGTACAGAGTTTGAGGGTTGGAGCCATAAAATGTTGGGCTACCATCGCCATTTCATTCTTTGTTTTTACCAGAAATTAGCATCATCTATTCATATCCGTGAGCTAAATAACTACAGGCCTGTCAAGATAATGTATTTTATCCCAGCAGAAACCTCATGGGTGTTACGTTCTATTGTTGGAAAACCTGAAACATTCCTTTAAAGTCCTTTTATTTTAGGATAATTTAATTACAGAATATTGTATTTTTATAGACTATAGGTACTCAATACATGGAGAAGATTCTGATGCTCTCTGAAGAACATGTCATGAGTTGTGGTAGAAAGGAATGAAAAAAGTACACTAAATATTTACACTAAATATTTTCTTAAGAAATTACAGCTGGTCAATTTTAGTTAAGTGCCCGAGTTTTAAATTCCTTAAAAAGGAAGAAAAGGGATTTTTGGGATTGGCAGTCCACCCTCTATGTTTGAAATGCTACTTCTTCCAGCAGTTCTACAGAGCCCTATGTTTAACAACTTGCTACTTAACATTGCAAAACTTCTAGAAAACAAAAGATCCTTGAAGAAAGATTGTACATGTGCATGTATACACACATGTCTTTCTGTGTTTATGTTGGGATTTGTGCATTTCCTGTGTATGAAGTAAGGGGAGAAACAGAAATGGCAGCGTGGTATTTCATCCTGAAAAATGTACCCTTCTTCAGGACAGCACAGTCAAAAGTCACAGAGTGAGGAAGAGTCCTAGGAGCAATGCATGCTAGGATTGTTGCTTTTATAAACTCTGTTCAGCAGGTCAACACGTTCATTCATATCATGTGTAGTTCTTTTATTTTTTTCTTTTAAAGATCCACCTAAGAGATGTGGGGCCTGGGGCGCCTGCCTGGGCGGAGCGGCCTGCAGGCTGAGGAGGGAGCAGCCCTGGGGGCAGCGCGCAGGTGGGAGCGGGGAGAGGCAGGGAATAATGAGGGGGCAGGACACCCCCCCCACTCTCCCTGTGGGGGGGCAGCAGGTTTCGGGCCCTGTGTGGTCGCAGGTGAACAATCCTCCCGTGTTTTCAGTCACGTGGGCACGAGTTGCTGTTTAACTGCTGTGGAAATTCTGTGTTCAAGGTGTCGTCGCAGATGCGGGGTGTTCGCCTCTGTTTAGTTTGATTTTCTGAGCTTCAGAGCAGCAGGATGGGCGGGGGCGCCCAGTGAGCACCCGGGGCTCTCCCACTGGCCCCAGCCCTGGGTCCCCCCCCCAACACCCACCCCTGCAGCCGCGCCCCCTGTGCCTGCTCCTGCCTCCCCAGCTGCTGGGGTCTCCTTGGCACTCGCTGCTCCAGACTTGGGGTGAAGCTCTTACCTGCGGGAACCCAGTTTCTTCAGAAACCACCCGGAGCAAGAGGGAGGCTCTTCCACCCAACAGTACGTAGGCGAGGCGATCCACAGGCTTGGCTGTGGCCAGAGGCTGGTGTTTTCACTGCGTAGAGTATTCCACTCAATGCCAAGCGGAGAAAGAGCATCCAGATGCCTCCACACCACACTCCACACTCCACACCTGGAGGTGCCCCTGCAGTGGGAACTAGTGTAGCCACGGTAGCCGCCTCCTCGTGCCCTATTGGACCTGCATGGAAAGAGCAGAGCCAGTGAAGCCCAAGCACAGAGGAGGCTCTTTCCTTAGTGACACCCCCCGGGGGAGTGCTGCACGGACTCAGATGCAACAAAGTGCAGATGGAAACCAGGAGGCCTTACTGAGTCGCCACTCGCTGGCGGGTGAGCAATTCTCCAACTTGGAATCTCCGTTGTGAAAAGGGGCTCAGTAGAGGGGGACTTCCTACCTTGGATGTCAGTTCCTGATAGCGCCAGTCAGCCCGAAGAGCTCCTGCATCGTCTGCGCCATCCGGGTGCCCAGGGGCCACCAGCAGGGCCCTCACAGGATAGAGCCTAAGATGGGGAAGCAAGGCCCTGGGGTCCCAGCCTCTGGCCCTGGGGCCTCTGGAGGCTCAGCCCGCACAGCTCCACTCCCATCCCGGGCCCTGCATCTGCTCAGTTGCCCCAAGCCCTCCTCTACTCCCCTCCCCCCACCCCCCTCCTCTCCTCCAGGTGCTTCACCAGTTCCGTAGCCCTCCCGGCCCTTCACCTGCTCTGCTCCTGGGACTGCTGTGCCTGTGGACATCTGTGCTCCACGCCTATGTTCTCCTGCTGCTCCTGGCCCCTCTGGCTGGGCACAGGCCCTGGCCCCTCTCCAGGGCCTCGGCCTCCGCTGGTGTGCTCCTTTCACTATGGCCACTGAGTGGCTGTCCTGGAGCGGGGAATTAATTCCCCTGGAGCGGGGAAGTGAATAGGGAGGTTTTGAACTAATCAGCAGGGTGAACTCTTTTTTTTTTTTTTCCAAAAGGAGAACAAAAAATACAATATTTCAAAATCCTAAGAAAGATACGATGAGCTCTGGCCTTGCAGCCTCTGCTGGATTGGGTGGAATGGGAATGGCCCAGTGTCTCTGCAGGGGGCACCGGTGGGCTGAATAGGAGGTGGCTTCTTGGTGGTGGTTGGGTGGTGCTGGAGAGCTGGGGGGCTGGGCTGGAGGTATTCTTAATGTTTTCCTGGCCCCCCTCCAGCTGGGGGCCTAGTGAGGTGGTGCTGGGCGGCAGGGCTTCCTCCTGCAGGGGGCCTGGCAGTGATGTGGTGTTGGGCCCCCAGGCCTCCCGCAGCACGGGCCCTGACAGTGATGTGGTGTTGGGCCCCCAGGCCTCCCGCAGCACAGGCCCTGACCTGGAGGCCATGCTGGGCTTACAGGAGTCCGGCAGCAGGGGTCCTGAGCCCGAGACATAGCTCTGCACGCCCGGGTCCTCCTGTGGGATGCCTGGCCCGGAGGTGGTGGTGGTCTTCTGCGAGTCCTGGTTGGGGGCCAGTCCCACCTGCAAGTTCTCGCGCCCTGAGACCTCAGGCTGCCGGTGGTCCTCTGAAATTGAGGCGCAGTGGGCCCCATCGGGACAGGGGAGCTTGGGAGAGATGGCGGGGTCCGGCCCTTCCTCGACCGGCCGCTGCCTGGCGAGCAGCATAAGGTAGGTTGCCATTATTGGGTCATACCTGCCCTCCGAAAGTGCCCTGTCTATGACTTCTTTACGATACCCGCGGCGGACCATGGCTTGTGTCGCGGCCTTGTGCTGGCCCGGGGATGGCTCGTGGCAGGTCGGGAGTCCGTTCGTCAGCCCCACCCAGGGGTGCTTGATGATGTTGTCCAGGGTGCTGCGGCTCTGGGGGTCAAGTGTCATCATGTTCTTAAGCAAGTCCCGGCACTCCTGGGAGAGGTAGTGCGGCTCCTGGTAGACGCCGCTCAGCACCCTGGTCCGCAGCTCCCCGAGGCTGGTGCCCTTGAAGGGCAGCTCCCCCGTGACCATGTCGTAGAGGACCACCCCCAGGCTCCAGACGTCCGCCGCCGGGCCACTGTACAACTTGTGTAGGAGGATCTCAGGCGCCATGAACTGCGGGCTGCCACAGGCGGTCTGGAGCAGCGCCGCCCCGGAGAACTGGGCGCTGAGCCCGAAGTCTGACAGTTTTATGTTCTGGTGCTTGTCCAGGAGCAGGTTCTCCGGCTTCAGGTCTCGGTGCGCCACGCCCCGGGCGTGGCAGTGGCTGAGCGCAGCGAGCATCTGTTGGAAGAGGCGGCGCGCCTCCACCTCCCTCAGGCGCCCGCTCTTCAACAGGTGGTCCTGCAGGTCACCCCCATGCGCACGCTCCAGAACCAGCACCACCTCCTTCTCGGTGTCCACCACCTGAAACAGCTGGAGAACATTTGGGTGGCGAAGGACTTTCATGCAGGCCACCTCGCGGTCCAGGAACCTCTGAGGGATGCCAGACTTGGGGATGATCTTTATAGCCACCTCCGTGCCCGTCGGCAGGTGCCGCGCCAGCTTGACCTTGGCGTGGGCGCCCTCCCCCAGCCTGCCGAGCATCACGTATTTTCTGAGGGCCATTTCCTTGGCAGACGGGCGCATTGTGGCAGTGAGGGCGGACTGGCTCCTACGCTCGCGGGCCCTGGCTGTCTAGAGCCCTCGGCACTAGCTCCTCTTATCCGATTAACAAGTGTACTACTAGCCTAGAGCTAGTAGTATGTTAAAAAATCCCCCGAACTAACTAAATGCTACCCGCGCTGACTACTCTACTGAAACACTAAGGACGCTAACTTATCTCTACCCAAAATACTAACTATGCTAACCTAACTAAAACACTAATACTAACTTACTAAGTAACTACGCACTCGAAAACACACAACCAAAAAATTAACAAAGATAAATATAATAAATAAAACCAATATAATAAATATAATATAATAAATATAATATAATAAATATAATATAATAAATATAATATAATAAATATAATATAATAAATATAATATAATAAATATAATAAAAAACCAATAACAAACTAACCACTAAAGTTAACAAGAACACAGACAAAACGAACAAACCACAAGGGAACAAACAACAATTACAAACTAACAACTAAAATAAAAAAAAAAAACAGACAAACAACAAAGGGGAAAACAAAACACACACAAAAATAACAACACGAGGGAAAATGGGAGAAATCAAAAAAAAAATGAAAAAATGAAAAACAAAAACAAATAAAAATTAAAAGAAAAAATAAGCAAATAATAAAACAATAAAGAAAAAAACAAAAAAATAAAATAAAAATAAAATAACTAAAATAAAATAACTAAAATAAAATAACTAAAATAAAATAACTAAAATAAATAGCTAAAATAAACAACCGAACAAGAAATAAACAAACAAAGCAAAAGCAATCCAATCCACCAACTCGCGCTCTCTCTCCCTCCAAGTCCACCGTCACTATCCCAACACTCCTCGCTCTACCTACACCGCTGCGGGCCGCGCGGGGGGCTTAAATAGGCTCCAGGGGTGACGTCACAGAGCTCTTTGTGGCGTCAGAGCAGAGGCCACACCCCCGGCAGAGGGCACCCCGGGGGGGGCTTTTCAGCCTTCATGGGACAGCAACCGCCAAGAGGTGTGTTGACAGACTCCCTGGAGACTGGAAGCCACCCCGTTCCAGAAGCCCGCAGGGCGCTGGCGAGGCCGTGTCCTCTGTCGTGAGCTACCTACCTGTCCCAGGTTTTGGCTTTTAGGGTCTCTCCGCACAGTCCCCCTCAAACCCTGATGCGTCTCACATGGCACAACACATCCACGGGCACAATAAACGACACCATGTTGGGAGCATGAGACGCGACAGAGTCCGCTCTTCACACCCCGACACTGTAAACTCTCTGGGACATGGTTCCCCCCGTTTGGCCCACGAGCTGCGTGTGCCCCTCGGAGTCCTCGCAGGCAGGAGGCCGGGGCGGCTCCCAGGGCGGCAGATGCTGTAAAGCGGGCCCTGGAGGTGGTGTCTGCCCCGGCCCCCCGCGCTGTGGGGACACCCCCTGACCTGACTCAGCTGGGGCTGGGGGCAGCCAGGGCTGGTCAACTCCCCCCGAGATTTCTGGCTTGGAAATATCTGCGTCTGGGACTCCCGTTGGCGCAGCGGTTTGAGCGCAGCGCTGTGGAGCTGTCCGCACCTCTGCAGCACCGGGTCGATTCCCGGCCCTCCAGGGAGGCGAGCAGACCTCTCCTGTCTCGCCGGCTGCACCCCTCAGCAGTGTATTTCATCAGTCTGCCTGTTCTGCACCCCGCTCTGTCTCTGGTGAATCCTCTCACCCTCACACCTCTGGCCTGTACCCCAGTTCTTGTATAAATATATCTTTTTTAAAAAAAGACTATTAAAAAATAAATAAATAAAAAATAAAGATCCACCTATTTATTTATACAAGCACTGGGTACAGTCAGAAGCGCGGAGGGTGAGAGAATTCACCAGAGCCAGAGTGGGGAACAGAACAGGCAGATGTACTGAAACACACTGCTGAGGGGAGCAGCGGGCGCGGCAGGAGAGGTCCGTTGTGCCATGTGGGACCCTCGCCGGTGGCCAGGGATCGAACTGGCTCTGCAGAGGCTTCGGGCAGCTTCTCAACCCAGCGCTCAACCACTGCACCACCAGGGGAGGCCCTCATGCATCGTTCTTCATATCAGGTGTATCAAGTTATTCATATCAGAGGGAAAGATAGAAGGAAGTGGGAGGTTGGCAGAAATTTCTAATGTGGGATCTGCATGTGTAGCCTTAATTCGTGTTTCTTGGTACACAGCAGTCTATAACTGGCTTGGACTATACACTCAGGAATCCATACAGATGAATGAAAGGTCACAGCTGGGCATCTATGAAGACATCTACCTGCTAAGAGTAAATGATTATAGCTGTAACCTCCCTACTGAAAGATCAATACCAGGAGTATTTTATTACCTTAATGAGGCTTTAATCTGAAAATGGCACAGCAAGACTATGTTTCAAAGGAAACAAAAACAAAAAATCCTCTTTCTAGACACCTATAGAAGGATGTTATATAGAATGAAGTAGGGTAATTGCCACTGCTTCTCTTATTTGGACCCCCTAAATACTGTGACTGGGTCTAATTCTCAATAATCCTGTAGAATAATCGTTTAGAGCTCAGAACCTGAAGCTAAACACATAGGGTCTCAATCCTGCACCCACAATTTATTGCTTGCTTTTCCTTAACGAGTGACTGTCTCTATGCCGAGTTTCTTTATCTGTATAAATGGGGAGTGAAAATATTCACCTCTTGTAATTCTTCCAAGGGTTAGATGAGTTGAAATGTGTTAAATGTTTGCTGAGAGTGTGATTGGTAATATTGAATTGTTAGACCCCACTCTCCCAAATTTCCTTTAGCATCTATTCAACCTTCAAGTATGTGCTAAAGTGAAACAGTAAAATGAACTAATAAGAAATAAAGTGCTATCCAGCTTAATTTTTCATTGCTACTTTACCTCCAGGAAAGGGATTTGATATTTGTTTTTCTAAAATGTCCCAGAGGAAAAGTATGGTAGAGCATATTATTGTTCCAAAATCTTGGATGCTTCTCCCAGTGAGTAATTTACTTCCCTCCTCATCAGCTAAGCCATGTGATGTCTTTTTACTTCCCTCCTCAACAGCTAAGCCATGTGATGTCTCTTGGACAATACACGGTGAGCCAAAGTGATTTATGCAGTTTCCAAGTAGAAACTTTCAAGGTCATGGCATGGTGTGATGTATGTTTTTCCTGCTGCCATGAGACAACTTAGGAGTAGCTCCAACAACCTAGATCCACCAATGAATAAGACATGAATTAGAGTCACCTCTGATCTGCAGCTGATATGAAATGTGGGCAAGAAATAAGTCTTTGTGATGTAAGCCCCCTGAGATTTTGAAGTCATTTGTTACTACAGCATAACATATAAACTGACTGATACAAGGGGATTGAAAAGAGTGTGTGTTTGGGTAAAGGCAGAAACTGTCAATCTAGGGGAAAGAGTAATTGTTTAGGACTGGACAACAGTGTCTTTTAAGGGAACCACAGGTAATTCCTTCTACCATGGCATTTCTTTTCCTATATTAGAGGGCTGCCAAATAGTTTAAGGCATTTGAATGGAAAACATTTTAGGCAGTTGAGCTTCTAGCCTTCCAGAGGTTCTCCCATAATCGAGGTACTGACCATGTTGAATAATCTGTAAGAGTGTATCACAAGGTCCACCATGCATCAAAAGCTGTTGGGGTTTCCCTAAAAGATCTGGACTGTGTAAGTCTCCAAGTCTAGGACACACCAAACCCTAACAGAATTGGGAACCTCAGGAATAACCGAGATTGACCTTCTCACCATCCTATCAGGATTAGAAATTTGAGTTAAGAGAATGAGTGAGTATGTTAGAGTTTGTCTGCAATTGTGGTGGTCGTGGTTCATTCCTAACTTGATTCCAGAGACAGCACTTCTTTTTTAGTAGCTTCTTTTGAAAAACATGATATATTTCCTGACTATTGAAATGATAACTGAGTTAGGGATTATTATAGCATATTCTCCTTGGTGATGAGTTTCTTACATGGCAATTTATAACTTTTGATTAATATGCAATTATTGCTTCTTGATTGATATCTTTATCTCCTCCACTTTCTTTGGAATTTATTGAATTGTTCACCTTTCCCAGCCAAGAGAATTTCTTTTTAACTTTTCAACTTGCATTTCATACCCACCAGGTTCTTGTACTACTGAAATAATCCCCAAATCATTTATTCTGAAGAAAACATTAAACTATTTGCTGTGTATTCAAAGCTATTCCTGAAAAAAAATAGGATGTTAATAGCCAAGTACCACCACAGGGTAATCACATTGACAAGAGCTAGTTACCACCAGCACAGGAATAAGCAATTATTTTTTCCATCTTTTATTTCTCTGACTTTATTTGACATACCTTTTGACCCTGCTCCACTAAAAGCCACTGTACCATTTCTATAATTTTCCTTTATATCAAAATTCCTTTAATTTTTTTTTAATTCTACTGTTTTCCATTCTTTCACTTCTTACTTAATTCCATTCTCATAAGGCTTTTACTTTTCACCCAACTCAAACTGCTCTAACCAAAAGTCACTCATGGTCTCCACATTGTTTACTAATAAACTCTCAACCCTCATCTAACTTGACCATTAGCAGCACTTGATGTCTGATCACTCTCCCTGGAAACTCTTTTACTTCTCCTCATCTTTGCTCTTGGACTGCGGCAGAGCCCAGTCCTTGGATCTCTTCTGTTCTCTATGCTTTGCTTTTCTACCTTTTTGGTGACCTCATCCGGTGTTATAGATTCCTAGATAACCTAACCGTACTGATAACTTCAAAATACTTATTTTTAGCCTGCCTGGATTCTCCCTGGCTCCACACATGACCATGTTCTCTAGATCTTCTATAGATCTTGATCTTTTACACATCTCAGGCTTATCCAAAATCAGAATTCAGGTCTTTACCCATAAATTGCTACACCCATATTCTTTCCCATCTCAAAACTGGAGAAATCCTCCTTCCAGTTGCTCATACCTAGTATCTAAAATTCTCCCTTTAATTCCCCTGTTTTTTACCTACTATGCAATCCATCAGGAAATTCTGATGACAATCCAGTCACTTCTCATCACCTGCATGGTGGGCCAATTTACCAATCTTCATCTTTGGCTTAAGATATTAATGGTCTCCCTGTTTTCACTTTTGCACATTCCTATAGTCATTATCAACAGACAAGCCAGAATAGGTCTCTAAACTAAAACAGACCATCTCACTCCTCTGTTCAGAAGTTTACAGTGGCGCCTCATTTATTTCAGAATGTAATCCACAGTCCTTGCAAGCGTCAGCAAATCCTACCTGTACTTTCTTTTTTTTTTAATATTTTATTTTATATAATTCTTACATCATTTTTCATTTTTGCACAATGTATGCATTTTCATTTTGATTATATTCCCCATACAATTGCACTCCCCTCTTATTTTGACCCTAGTCCTTCCTCTCCCCTAACCCCGTGCCCGGAGTGTGTCTCTGGTTTATAGTTGCTTGTTGATTTTGATTTTTACTTTGTATTAATTAGTCTTTTTCCTGGTTCCTTATTTATGTTTTCTAAATTCCTGCTATGAGTAAGACCATCTGGTATTTTTCTTTTTCTTTCTTATTTTGCTGAGCATGATTCCTTCCAGCTCCATCCATGTTGCTGCAAATGGCATTTTTGATTGCTGAGTAATATTGGCTGAGTAAAAATGGCATTTTTGATTGCTGAGTAATATTCCATTGTGTATATGTACCACATCTTCTTGATCCAGTCATCTATTTTTGGGCATTTGGGTTGTTTCCATAGCTTAGCTATTATAAATAGTGCTGCTATAAACATAGGGGTGCAGGTGCCCTTTGGAATTAATGTTTCTGTGTCATTTGGGCAAATACCTAGGAGTGGAATTGCAGGGTCATATGGCAGTTCTATGTTTAGTAGGTCAAGAAATCTCCACACAGCTCTCCATGGCACATACTAAAAAAACCTAGTAACAACAAATGTTGGCGAGGTTGTGGAGAAAAAGGAACTCTCCTGCATTGCTGGTGGGAGTGCAAAATGGTCCTACCTGTACTTTCTTATCTCTCTGCATCCCATTTTCCTCACTTCATTATTGCCTCTTCTTAACCACCTTGTCCTTTTCACTGCTTTTTAAACACAGCAGGGATATTTCTGCCTCCAGTCCTTTGAGCTGTTTCTGATGCTTACAGTTCTTCCCCACCATGTATCTGCCTGTCTCATGCCACATTTCCCTCAAGCAATTGTCCAAATGTCTTCTTCTCAATGATATCCACCGACCCAACCCATATATCTAGGTACCGTCACCCAAAACTATAGCTCTCAGTCTCCTGTGTCCTTTTTTCCTTATTTAACCAAAATAATTATACCATTCTGACATACCACATCATGTCTTATTTATTATATTTGGTTTGTATTCTCTTATTAAAATGTGACAGCAGGGGATTTTGTCACTTTCGTTCATTGAACGCCCACACTATTACCTGGTACACAACAGATGCTCACTAAATTACTTGTTGGATGAATTAATGAATGAATGAAGTTCAATACAGTGTATTAGTGGTCACAGGCCAGAACAAAAGCTTCCACTCTCTAGTTTGACTGACCTATACAGTAGTGAGGTGGGTCCCTGTGGTTTGGTCAAGCACCTGCATGACACTGAAAGTGAGCACTTCCTTTAATTTTGTACCTAATTTGTCTGACTTCATCAAGACCCAGCCCCAGTCAAAAGTGATGAAGCTTATTCCTTACTATAGGGTAAACTGTTTTCAAGCTTTTCTGCCCTCCTGCCATTAGGATGGTCCTGCCTGATGGGGCACCTGCATTTTTTTTTTACTTTTTTATAAGTTACGTTGTTTACTTCTATGTGCCATAGCTCAGTATTGAGATATTCGCCAAGAGAAATAGAGGCAGGAGAGAGGCAGGAGAGAGAAGGGGAGAAAGAATGCCAGGGAAGCCCAGAGTGAAGACTTGTGGAGGGGGCTTGGAGGCCTGCTGGCCTCCTGGCCCCCTGCCATCCCTGCCTGCCTTGTACCTGGTTGCTGCACTGCATGTAAAAGCTCAATAAAAGCCTGAGAAAGCCTCCAGCACGCCACCTTTACCAGTCTGCTCGAATCACAAAGAAAACCTGCTCTGTGCCCATCCTGCCCCTACACTTACCTAAAAACAGGAAAGATGGAAAAACAAAACAAAACAAAACAGCATTGGGTATCTGAGTGAATTTTAAATGTTATCCCCCATAAATCCTGGCACACAATTTTTTCTTTATTTTTTCCATCAAGTGCTCTACTGATCAGTACAGAAATAGGGAAAGAAACCATTTTCTTCTGTGAGATACAGGCATCTTCAAGAAGAGAACCATCATTAATACACTTTTTTTTAAGATTAAGTCCATCTTAGAAAAAGTTGTGAAAGTATAAATTTGTGGAAAACATTGGAATGTAATTATTTACTGGCTACCAGTTAGACTTAATATTTCATTCAGTTCAGTTCAGTTCATTTCCATCTCAAATAAGCAAAGGTCATTTAGTTATCTGGGAAGCACTTACTCGGCTTCAAGAGTTAATATTCAAAAACTAGCTGGGAGACAGCATACACAGATATGTCATTCATACAATCAGAAATCCTGTGCTGAACTTCCAGCTGACACAGTCTTTTGTATTCAGATCATAATATTGCTGTTTGCATAACTTTTTATATTAAATTCAAAAAAATCCCAGAAGGATTCATTGTGTGTTCTGGTACCTCGACCATAATTGACAATGCTACTCTCTAATTCCAAGAAGAAAAAGGAACATGCTATATTTTTATTTATCTGTTTGCTTGTTTCTTGCTATAGTAGCAATTTCCACACAGATCTGGAACCTCAGTAAAGAGAAAGTTTGCTCCTTTACCAAATTAAAAATCTTCTGATAGCTTTAACATGTTGCTTTTATTGTTTACTTTTTACTTAAGCCACAACTGAAATTGGCACTTAAAATTCCACAGCATTATAATCAGTATTAATTATAATGGCAATAACCCCAGAGGCAGGAGATGGTGTGGGAGGAAGCACAATGGTCCATCCTTAGGACACTGGTTAAAAACAACCTGTCACTCTCCACCCCTGTGGGAGCAGTTCGTGTAATTCACTACTGAGTGGAAGTGGACAGCTCTGATGTGCAAAGCTCTGAGCTCTTCTTTCAACCCCAGGCCCTCATTAATATATAAACTGGGCAGCCAAAGAAAAATCTCCCCCCACCTCCTGGTACCACCTTCAACCACGCATGGAATATTTCTGTCTTTGCAAATGACAAACCAGAGAGGCAGGCTCCAAAGGAGACCGTGGGTTGTTGTTTTTTCTAAGTGTCTTCGTAGAGAGGGCACCACAAAGAAAAATCCGGCAGGAGCATATGTTTGTGGATGCTTTTTATATCCCGAAACGGAAAAGGGAGGAGGGCACCGCAGGATTGCAATTTACATTTGGATTATTTATTTAGACATTAAACACAGACTCCCTGAGAGGAGTGTTGCCTCCAGCTCACACTGCAGGCAAGAATGGCCAAACCCAAAGTAGTACATCTTCCCTCTGCAGACCTAACGGCTCAGTCACACAACTGTCAAGTCAGTGGGTTTGCTTGCAACCCCATCCCAGGTGCCAGCAGGACTCCTTGAGTTTCTTAAATGGATGCTAATCTTACTCCTGTGCTTAAGAGAGAGCTCTGGAGTGAGCTTGCCTGTATATAGATCTGCTTTGCCACTTGCTAATTTCTGGACTTTGGACACTTGATTTGATGACTCTAAATCTCAGCTTCTTAACCTGAAGAATAGATATGAGTATGATGATTCTCTTATCTCATGTGACTTGTCTGGGAACCAAATTCATGTGAGGAATTTGGCTCAGCACTTGACATAAAATTGAAAATTCTGGTATGTACTAAAGATTTGCTGGTCTCTGCTGAGTTTGGGGTTTACCCAAAGTAGACCCTGAAGCCAAGATTTAGATGTAAGTGGCTTACCTGGGAGGTGATAACCATGGCAAGAAAGAGGGGAAGTGAGGCAAGGAGATGTGGAACACCATATGCAGAAGCCAGGTCTCACATGGTCTCCACATTGTGGGACTCAAGGAAGTTAAATATTAAATTTTTAGGACTTTCAGAAGCTAGTCATTAAACTAGCCATCAGTAAAAAATGGTATAAACTTTCAATTATATCAATTATGTTTACAAAAGTAGTCATCACTTTTAAGTATTTTACTGATATCTATCCACTTGAGACCTTTGACTTCTTTTGTGTCCATGTGGTAGAATTACAACGTCCTGTTCTGCTTATCTCTTCTTCACCTCATGTTTAGTGACATCGCATCGATTGCTTGAAATTAGTCATGAGGGAAGTTGGCAAATATGATGAATCATGAAAATTTTTTTCAGAAAGCTGTTAAGCATGTTCTAGTGCTCAGCTAATTAATGTGAGGGTTACTGCTGTGGGAAGCTGCAGTTCATTCCAGCCTGGGACATGCTGGGAGTATATGGAATATGCTGGACTCTTGTTCCACTGAGGTGTGAGGAGTAAGGAAGCCTAGATAAATCATTCCTCATCAGCTGAAGTTTGCCACAGTGGGAATAACCTAGTCTCCCCTGGAATATACTACAGTGTATACTATTAGCAGGTGGAGGTAGAAAATATGATTGCCTTTTTCTGTCATTTTTTTTTTAATTGAGATAGCATTGGTTTACAACAGTGCATGTGGTATACGTTACCACACCTCCATCAAGGAACCCATACTCCTCCAACATAATCTAGTATTCTCTGCCCTACCTCTGCTCTCTCCTTTCTCCTTTATCCCTCTGGTAGCCTCCATTCTACAGTCAAATCTCTTGGGTTTATTACTGATTTGATTTTACTGACTCTTTGTTCTGTTTCCTCTATATTCTACATGCGAGTGACACCATTTGGAATTTATCCTTTTTAAAATATTTTAAGTTACTTTGTCACAAGCTTCTCAAAATCACTCAACCTCCTAAAACATGCTTTTCTTCTGTGTTCCATACTCAGGAGATTGGAAATGGAACAATCATTGACTCAAATTATTAAGATGAAATCTTCAACATTATCTTTACAACCCCACTTTCTCTTACTCCTATGTTCTGTCATTTACAAGGTCCTGCTGTTTCCAGTAAACACATCTATTTCTCTCCCTCCCCACTGCCACTATTCTAGTTCATGTCTCATCTGAATATGAAAAAAACTTCCCAATGAAACTTTTGCTTTAGACATTCCCTTCTTCAATCTTTGTCATATAGTAGCCAATGTATTATGTTTCACACAAAAACTTGATCATCTCTCTACTGTTTACAATCCTTTAAAGTATGGGGTTTGGGGGCCTCCCTGGTGGCGCAAAGGGTTAAGCACCACACTATGAAGCAATCTGCAGCCTCTGCAGCATGAGTTCAATCCCTGGCCAGCCAGGGAGCAACCCACATGGTGCAGCAGACCTCTCCTGTCTTGCCCGCTGCTCCCCTCAGCAGTGTACTTCGGTCAATCTGCCTGTTCTGTTCCCCACTCTGTCTCTGGTGAATTCTCTCACCCCCCACACCTCTGGCCTGTACCCCAGCTCTTATATGCATAAACAAATAAATCTTTTTAAAAAATAAAGTCTGGGGTTCTAATGATCTGGTATCACTCATCTTTTAAGCCTCATTTCATCTCATTTTCTCTCTGACAACCTACCTACCATTCAGCTACATGAAATTTCTTTCAGTTCCATGTTTCACTTACAGGATATTGCACAAATATTTCCTCTACCTGGAGCATTCTTAATGACTCTTCCCCTGAGCAAATCCCATTCCTCATTTTTCCTGATTTAGATGGTAGTTGAAACCTGGCCCCAGATTTGAGTAGAGTCCCTTTCTACATACTTGTAGTTCCTCTACTTCCAGTATCACTTTAATTTTTAACCCCTATAAGATGATAGGCCCTGGGAGAGAGAGCCTGAGTTTGCATCATATTGGGAAATAGGGCTTCTAGTATAGTGCTTATTATGTGTAAAAGCCCAACAAATATTTACTGGATGAATTAATAATAAATTAATTGTGAAAAGCCATTATCCACAACTCATGACTCCCTTATTTGAATCATCACCAAATAAATTATCCACAACTCATGACTCCCTTATTTGAGTCATCACCAAATAAATATCCAGGCAATAAACAATAAAATCAAGTCAAGAGGTGTGGCTTGTGGGAACTGAGTTTCAGGGGAGAGTTCTGTAGCAATCTTTCTTTTTTCTCTCGCTTTTTTTTAATTGAGGTAACACTGATTTATAAAAATGCATAAGTTTGCTTGGTGGTTTTTAAATGAAAAGTAACAGTGTATTTTTAAACTATATGTATAGCTATTGGTAATGAAGAAAATTATAATCCATTCGCCCAAATCAATACTTTTCTCAGGTTTGTTTCTCCATCTATTGCAGGTGTGATCATGCTACACTGTTTTTTTCACAATCGTTATTCACAAATAGCATTTTAGTGGGTGTGTTATTCTATTAGTTTGCACTGGAACCATGAACTGAGATCATTGGTCTTTTGATTTTTTTTTTCATTTAAACTATTTCTAGGAACATTAAAGACATTTTAACTGCAAAGAATATGAACCTAAATTTCCAAAGAAAACTATTCTGTAATATGTTGCTCTCATTTGGTATATTTACCAGTGTTTCCCAAAATTGCTGCTCTAAGAATCCTTCTGTGCTTCTTAGGAGATCAGGAATCTCAGGCCCCACTTATATCTGTTGCTCTGGAATGAACAGGAGAGAGAAGCGGGAGCTGTATTGCCTTTACTTGTCTCAGGAGATGCTAAAGCAGTAGAAAGAACACAGACTAGGAGTTCTGGAAACATGCTGAATAGCCCTCACTTCTCTTCCCTCATTGTGAGACAGGAAAGCTTCTGAATGTCTCCAGGACTCAAGTTTACTTACGATAAACTGTTGATTTTATTTTCTGCACTCTCCACTCCACGGGAATGTTGATCAAATCCAATATGAAAAATAAATGTATATAACTACTTTGAAATTTACAGATCCCTACCTACACCAGCGTAAGGCATGATTAGTATCAGATAAACAGCACATATATATCTGTTTGAATGGCTTAATCAATAACATTGCACTCTTGGTCCTTTTTTAGTTACAAAGTTAAACCAACTCTAAATGCTTTTGAGTAAAATTTTAAGTCCAGCAGTGGTAAGAACATTCACTCTGGGGAAAACTTTCTATTTAGATAAAATCTCAGTTTTCTCTGTTTTCTGAAAATGACTATTTGCAGAATCTCAGGAAGACTGACACTCAGAAGGCAGGGGTTATATAACAAGGTCAGAGCAGGCTTGTGTGCAGTGAGGAAATTTTGTGCTTCCCAGCTTTGATCTGGTTCTTTCCCAACTTGTCAAAAGAATTTGTATTGTTTTGGGGGGAAACTGACCATTTCAACTTGAAGATAATATTTTAAAATACTAATAGTAGTAAAAGTACTTAATGCTTCAAGTAGTGTTTACGATTATCTTCATTTATCAGATTACCCATAAAGCCAATTTCTGCTTTACTCACTCCGTTTCTCCAACATTTATGCATGAAAATTTGCTAAGGGATTACAAAACTGGGCTGATCAAATATTTATTCATAATTTTGAGTAAAACATTAAATATTAACCATAACATATAGTGCATATGAAAAGATATGTTGAGGATGAGAAGGACAGATTAATAGAAATAGCAACAGATTTATTGGAGTATATAATTAAGAACCCCAATGATTACTAGTTCTTATGGAGGTAGTATATCAGAGTGAAAATAACAAAGGATTTGAAGTCAAAGAGAAAAGTTTTCAAAATTCAGTCTGCCATTACTAACTTCAGTGGTGTCAGGCAAGAATTTCACATCCATAAATGTCAGTTTTCCCATCTATAGAATAGGAACAATAGCACTTTGTTGGTAGAGTTCGGAGAGACAATACAGGTAAAGTTCAGGCTCAAAGTAGGTGTTCACAAAATATTAGTTTACTTCTTCTACCACTGGTGCTGATGTTTCATGCCTTTCATTTACCCTCTAACTTTTCCACCCGTCACTATATGGCAACCTTTATTTGGTTCTGCTGCTGGTCTGACAATATAGATTTTTTCCCTCTTTCACATTGCAAGCTTTTGTTTGGTATACCAGTCTATTGTTCAGCTGTGATTGCTTTTCCTTTCTGTTTTCGGAGGAAAGGAAAGGAATTATGAAACAGGTTAAAGGATCAAAAATAATAAAAGCGCCTGCAGTGTGGGCATGAAGTAAATATCAATTAATGCAGCTGAGTAGAACAGAAAGTGCGAGGCTGGCACTGAAAAGTTCCTGCATGCTCTTCACCTCCCTACGTTGTGAACCTCTGCTGGGCACATGATGCCATTTCATAGGTTTTTAAATACTGGCTGTCATTTTAAACACTACCCTTCCTCCTTGTTTGACACAGTCGCCCCATTAATTTTGCTTAATACTCCATTTATTTATTTATTTATTTTAATTCTTGTACTGTTTCGTTGACCTAAACTCCTTTTCTTTTCTCCCCTCTTCCTCCTCCAGCTATTTAAATCCCATTTGTTCTCCCAGACTATGGCTTAAATAGTGTCTTCTGTGAAGTCTTCTTGCCTGCTTCTAACCCACTTGGCCATTTCTTCTTCCATCTGCCTCCGTTTCCAAATTTGTGAAATGGAGATGACAATAGCCCCTGTCACATAGGGTAGACATGAATTCTCAAAACTAAAATGTAGGGCCTCCTGGGTGGCTCAGCAGTTGAGCACTGGGTTGCAAAGCTGCCCGCAGCCTCTGCAGCGCTGGTTCGATCCCCGGCCACCAGCGAGGGTCCCACAGGGTGCGCAGACCTCTCCTGCCGCCCGCTGCTCCCCTCACCAGTGTCCTTCGTTAGTCTGCCTGTTCTGTTCCCCGCTCTGGCTCTGGTGAATTCTCTCACCCTCCCGCGCTTCTGACTGTGCCCAGTGCTTGTATAGATAAATAAATAAATCTTTAAAAAAAAAAAACTAAAATGCATATAAATCACTTAGAATGTCTGTGCTTTAAAAATGTAGTTATCACATTCCTAGTATTTCATCATTCCTCACAGCATTATTATCTCCTAGGAGCTACCAGTATTTGGCTTGTGCTTTTAATTTGATGTTTGTCTTATTCTGCCTGATACTGGAGGGAGTTACACATGTTTTTTCTCCAGGACAGTGTATACTCGTTCTTAGAGAAAATAAGACTCTTTTCTTAATGTAACTCCAGAGTCCCACCCATTACATGGTAAAGGAACACTTACTAGATGTTTAATGGGAAAAATGGACAAATTGCTTATTTCCATTAAAAAAGTTTTCTGTGGTTTATCAATTCTCACCATAAAAGGTATCTTGAGAAAAATTATGGAATTTTCTTTGTTGTCTTTTCTTCATTAAATGTTTAATGGTAAATTGACTTTTCCTTTCACAAGGTAGAGCCTGGGGACCAAAGGTTTAACAAAATATGTGATTGTACAGATTTGAAAAGGTGTGATTGTGCAGACTTGGAATAATTGGGTGCTCACCCCTCTCAACCCCCCAGGCCTGAATCCCACCTTGTTATTTAACAAGACAGTTTGGGAGGCTCACTCAGATATTGAGGTCCCTCAAGAATCATGCAGCATGGTGCTGTCTAAATGTAGAGTTTGATGATGGACTGAACAGTTTTAGAAAAATCTTCTTGCCTGGACCCAGTTCATTAAAACATCTAAGTCTTTGGAATTCAAGTTATTTTAAAAGAGATGGTATCATGGTTAGAGAAATATTTCATGTACTGGACAGTATTTCTCTTACAAGCCTGATTTGCAGAATTAGAATTACAGTTTTAGTGCATTTAATAGGGAGGACCTGGGTCATTCTGTGCTAGCTATTTCTATTACATTTGAAGATTGAGAGAGTCAAGAGAATCTGGCTCTAGCTAGAAGGGATTGTACTTCTGTTTAGGCTACTAATGGAGAGCTTGGTTCCCTGGGGTTTGCTGGGGACAGTGGAGACTGATTTCCTGCCATCTGCATTTTAGGACTTAAAATTCTTACTTTTGGAAAACTTCCGTCTTACAGAAACAACTAAGGAAAGGGGTGTTTTGAAATAATGCACTAAAGAGTAATTGGAATGTTATGTTATCCTTCTTCAATTACTTTGAATATCATCAGAAGAGAAGGCAATTCATTTTTTTTCAAAAAAGAGAATCAAGTAAGTGTCTTATTTGGCATATCTCTAGCTTTTAGTTACAGGTATCTTATTTAAAAAAAAAAAAAAGAGGTACTGAGACCATCTGAAATTGTCATCTGCTAATAGTTCCATGACATTTCTGGGTTAGACCTGGGCCTTGGTGGGGAGGGGGAACGAGGAGAGGGAAAGGGAGGAATGAAACCATCTCACACAAGTGCAAATAAAGAAGGCCCCTGGCCAAAATCAAATGCCAGATTAGGAGGAGGAGGGTGATACTTACTTGGACTTGTCTGAAGTCTCAGATTCAGAAGAATCATGTATAAAAGGAGAGCTATAGTAATAACAAAGCCATAGTTATAATATGCAAAGGCAGAGTAATAATTCTGTTTTCAAGGTCATGCTGCCAGTCAAAAGAAGAATTAGAAATGGATTTCAGACATCTACCTAAGTAGACTGTTATAATATCCCTTTTATTTACCTTCAAAAAAAGTCCTGTGATAAATGAAGAAAGTGAGTGAAACATGGAAAATACCATCAGAGATTTAAAAAAAAGGGACATGCAAGATAAAGGTCCTTCCAAATGCAGCTGTGACAGAACGACATCTCTGCAAGTCAGTCTGTAAAGTGGCTGTGATAATTCAAAGAAATTATTTACCACTCAGGAAAACAATGCCACAGAATGATGGAGGGGTCTGGCAGGAGAAATTGTCAAAAGACTGGCATCAATCACGGTTAAGTGTGGCATCTCTGTTGATTACGTGTACCCTGCAGCGAGCCTGCCAAAACAGATCTCTGACACCGTGATGACACGCTGATGGGTGACTGTGAGAATGATTGATGGGGTGGCCTGCCAGCATCTGGGAACAGACAGAGTGAATTGCTATTGCTGAGTGTTTTGAATGCCGACTAATTCTTTGTGATCCAGGCATTAATTACTTGGAGCTAATGTACACAATGAGAAAGAAGAGACATCCTATGTCTTGACTTTCCATGTATATGAGCTCATCTTTATTATTTGCTAGAGAAACCAAAGTTTGGAATGTCCAGGATTGGCCTGGAGTATCCTTACCAGGGAAAACCTTTAGAATTTTTCCCATAAAGATCCATAAAATGTTCGCTGTTTTCTTTATATATTTTTAATGAACTCAAAAACAATAGCAATACCATATTCTGTTGTCATTTATGCTCTATAAACTTTATCTATTTTTTCAAACCTAACACCTATATAGGTGGATGATAATGAGCCCATTTTACAGCTGTAGAAACTGAGGTCCAGAGAAATTATGTCATGAAACAGACCGCTCAGCCTACAAGTAATAGACTTTCTGCTGGAATTCAAGATTATATGACTCCAGTGAATGTTCTCAGCTCACTCTATCATACCACCTTCTTCCCAAGAGCTACTTACAGTGTACTATGTGCTGGGTCTGTTAAAAGATCATATAAACACCAGATAAACATTAATGCTTGTCTTTTGAGCTCATTGTTGATAACAATTATGTTTCCCATAGACATGAAATCTCAGAGATAATAGTTCAATTATAATAATAGTTTAGTTGTACTTTTTTCTCAATTTTTATTGATTTGTTGCTAGTTTATATTATATAGTTCAGTTATAATAACTTGCTGCCAATTTGCTGTCATTTTAATCTTGCCATCATAGGGTCACACCTAATCAGTCCTGTCCAAGTTCTGCATGTGTGAAAAAAGTGAGTGGCTGAGAGCTGACGTACCTAGTAACTGCTTATCAGATTTATCATAGTTTAGGTCACTACTGTTCAATAAAAGTAGAATGCAAGTCACAAATGCTAATCACATGTTACATATTTTAAATTTTCTGATAGCTCTATTTTAAAAAGTAAGCAAAAACATGGATTTATTTTACTAATAGATTTTATTTAACCCAACATATTTAAAGATTATCATCTCTGTATATGAAAGTCATACTGGAGTAGGGTATGAATGGTGCCCTTATATGAAGAGGGCAATTTGGAGACAGGTATAGAGAGAAGAATGCCACATGAAGGCAGAGACATAAAAGGAAAAGAGCCCTGGGAAGATAGAAGTGGAGATTGGAGTGATACCACCACAAGCCAAGCAACATCTGTGCTACCAGAATCGAGGAGAGAAAAGGAAAGATGCTGTCTGCTATAGACTAGATGCTTGTCTCCCCAAAATTCATATGCTGAAATCTAATGCTCAATGTGAAAGGTATTGGGAGGTGGGGTGTTTGAAAGATGATATCATAAGTAGAATTAGTGTCCTTATAAAAGAGACATCAGCGCTTCCCTGGTAGCGCAAGGAGTTAAGTCTCAGCACTGTTTGAAGCTATTGGAAGCCGCTGCAGCATGAGTTTGATTCCCAGCAAGGAAGCTACCCACACGGTGCAGCAGACCTCTCCTGTCTCACCCGCTGCTCCCCTCAGCAATGTATTTCAGTCACTCCGCCTGTTCTGCTCCCCGCTCTGTCTCTGGTGAATCCTCTCACACTTCCCACCCCCGTACCTCTGGCCTATAACCCAGTTCTTGTATGCATAAATAAATAAAATAAACCTTAAAAAAAAAAAAGAGAGACCCCAAAGAGCTCTTGTGCCTCTTCCACTCTATGGAGACACAGTAAGAAGACCATTAATCAACCAGAAGTCAGGTCTTCAAGAGATATCAGAGCAGCAGCATTTTGATCTTGGACTTCCCAGCCTCCAAAACTGTGAGAAATAAATGTCGCTGCTTGAGCCATTGACTCCATGGCTTTTTGTTATAGCTGTCCAAAGGGACCAAAATGTTCCCCTCGAAGTCTTCGTGGGAAGAATATGGCCCTCTTGACCTCTTGATTTTGGAATGCTAACCTCCAGAACTGAGGGAATAGATTTGTTGTTTCAGCACCCAGTTTATGTTGCTCTGTTTTGGCAACCCTGGGAAACTAGCGTAAGGCCTACTAGAAAGTACTGCCCTAATATTCATGGAGATAGTCACCAGCCAGTGGGGTCACAAGAAAAGCACTTTCTAAGAAGAATTTGCTGAAAGACACAGGTGAAATTTTTGAAAAACCGTCTCGCATCATTTATAAGATGTGAGAAGATATGGTCTCTAATAATTTTTTAAAATAAACATTTATACCATTAGATGAACTAAATTCAGAAGAATTTCAAGAGAATCCAAATTTCAGCATGTTAAATAAAATGGCAAAAGACTAGGGAACTCTGTACTAGCTTTAAAATTTCTTGTAAATGCAATGTCATTCTAAAATTAAAATCTTAGCTCTAAAAAATTTCAGGGGAAAGTAAACACAAAATTCAAGTTTACACTAATGTCTGGTAGGAAATATAGAGAATGGGAATGTAATGAGCCTGCCTACAAAAAATCAGGGGTGTACAGCTCTTAAGATGGATATTGATGTATGAAAAGCATTCAGTTTTTCATGTTCAATAATATATAATCTTTACCATTATTTTATGTTATTGCTCAATAAGGACTTTAAAATGATACCAAAATAAAAACAATTGAAAACCAAATCTTATACTGTTGAAGCAAAAATTTACCACATTTCTGTGAAGAAGTGAAAACAAGAAGAAAAGACATGAAAAATTTTACTTATAGGAAATAAAGGCTGTAGCCTAGAATGAATGTAATAGCAGAGAAAAAAACCTTTCCTGTGTTGAGGAAAGAGTTATGTGTTAAACAAACTCACTCCAGGCAAAACTAATTAACAGGCCTATGTCTAGATACAGACTAAAAATTTTTTTGAGGTAAAAAGATAGAGACAAAATACCTTCCTGCTATTTAGGTCAAATAAGAAAAGACATTTCTAACAAAGAAATAATAATCAATTTACCACAAACTTCTTTTCAGTAACATTACATTCCAGAAAATAATGGAATAATACCTGAGTTCTAGGAGAAGTGCTATGGTACAAAATGATATATTAAAAAATGTGATTCTTATATAAAAACAACAGAAAGACATTCTTAGATGTTAAAAAATAAAACTCAGAAAATAGACTGCCCACATATCTATCTTGGGGAAAAAAGTTAAGTTATACTCCAATCAACTGAAGTGAAGCAAAATTAGTCCCCAAATTGTGGAAGTCATAATATAGAAAGACTGGGTAATACTCATATTTAAAATGTCCTAAATAATATTTTAAGATGTTTTAAAAAGTGAGTGCAAATACAAAAGGTAATTATTTCAAGAAAAATTATATAATACATAAAAATATTTTACAATCATTGTCAAGATCTTAAAACCAAAATATAAGATCTGGATGTTAACCAAGCATATCAATGACTCCTTGTAAGACTCCCTGATACCATTATTTACTGGAACTCTACTATTCTCTTCCTACCAGTACACATAACCTAAGAGACCCATCAGAAATGACCTTTTCATATTCTCTTAAGTCACTATAAGAAGCTCAAGACTAGCTTTCTTCACCTGGACACTCATTCCCATATAGCCCTATAAATTCCTTACACTGACCTAATCTCCTGTTCTCACTCCACAAAACCTTCCACTATCTACCTATCCATATGGATGTGTGTGTAAATATGTGTAAAAACACACACACACACACGTCTCGCCAGTTGTTTTCCAAATGATTTTTTACCTTTTTATTCTATTTAAGACCAGATTCTTTCATGAGGACACAGTTCCCTATCAATTCTCCCAAAGAATAGCTATCTTCTCTCCCACACCTCTCTGGATCACTGGAATTAGGGTAGATAACAACTTTGATATTCATTCTTCAAAGATTTTACACCTGTTTCACTGTCCCTCTCTCCAAAATTACTCTTGTCACAATTGTTAATGATATCAGAATCCATATTCATGTAGCCCAATACAATAGACTTTTCTTCAATGATAGAAATGTTCTATTTCACCAGCATCTACTGTATCTAGTACACGTACACACACACACACACACACACACAAAGTTATAAAATAACCACTAGAAAAAAGTGGCTACTGAGTGCTGGAAATATGACCAGTTGGAACTGAGGAACTGAAATTTTACTTTTATTTAATTTTAATTAATTTCATTAGCCATGTGGCCTAGTGGCTACCATTTTGGACAGTACAGATATAGATGGTAATTACCATAGCAATGCTCTCAATTTTTTGGTCCCTGTTTCCCCAAGTAGTATGTCCTTCATACTACCTCAGGCATTTACTTTCAAAATCTAGAACATATGATCAACAAATTTATCTCCTCCAAGAATTCATTTTCAAACATCCTACTTACCAACCACCATTCTCTCTTTACCATTCATTTCCTCTGCTGCACTCATTTCAACAACTGCATAAATTCACCTGTATAAATAGCTCCAGTTCCCTTACCACTCCGTTGTACTAACCTGACACATACTAATCCTGATTACTGTTCTTGGTATACATTCCCACCAGCACTTAGATAAATAAATGTGGCTGGTGAAAAATATACAATCATGTTCACCCACTTCACTTTCACTTTGTATCCATCAACCTTAAGAGGGTTTCTACCACTCTTGCAATCTCACTGTGTTTCTCTAGTCCATTTACTCTCGCTTTATACAATTACATCACATCTGCTTCCAGTTTCCCTTTAAACACCACCTCTGACTTTTTATTCTCAGCTGAAGATTTGATTCCAATTTCACTGAGAAGATAAAAGTAATAAACACAGAATTTCTATAATACTTCCACCAACACATCTCGCAGCCTACAGGCATCCTTCCCCAATATTCACTTTTGTTTCTATGAATGTGTAGTGGATTCCAATCCCTATTGCAATTATCCCCCATATCTCCTGCATTATCATATCTCCTTGTCATCTAGAGATTCTCATTAGTTTGCAAAAAGGCTATACTACCTCCCACATTTAAACACACACACACACACACACACATCAAACTTATTTGACTCAGATTCCCCTTCAGTTATAATCCTATTCCAGTTTCATTCTCTGGCTGTCCAGTTGTCCCATTTGTTGAGAAGACTATTCTTTTTTTTTTTTAATAATAAATTTTATTTTTATATTCCCCATACAATTGCAGCCCCCCCATTCTGACCCCAATCCCTCCCCTCCCACCCCCGCCCCCCTAAAAGTGTCTCTGGTTCGTAGTTTTTTGTTGATTTTGATTTTCACTTTCTTATAGTTATTTGTTTTCCTGGTCCCTTATTTAAGTTTTCTAGATTCCTGCTATGAGTGAGACCATCCGGTATTTTTCTTTTTCTTTTTGGCTTATTTCGCTGAGCATGATCCCTTCCAGTGCCATCCATGTTGCTGCAAATTGCATGTGTTTATCTTTTCTTTTCCTTCATGTAACTGTCTTAAGTGATGTAAGAGGAACAAAAGTGGATGGTAGAGGACTGTGTGTGCACTAGCAGTGGGTGTGCTGTGGTAGCGTACTCTGCTGAATGGGGTCTGAACTTATACCTCTGAATCAACTACAGTGTTATGAACCAATGTTACTGCAATAAAAAAAAATTTACACAGAAAAAAAGAAAACTTACCATAAGAGTAAGAGCTTATTTCTGGGCTCTTAATTATATCCCATTAATAATATATTTACTCTTATGTCAATATCACATTGTCTTAATTACTACTTCTTTGCAGTAAATTTTGAATTTGGAAAGTGTGAGTTCTTTAATTTTATTTTTTAAAGCTTTTTTTTAGCTATTTTGTTCTTTTATATTTCCACATGAATTTTAGGCCCAGCTTTCAGTTTCTGAAGGGAAAAGAAAAGCCAGTGGAGTGTTTGTCTGATTGGGATTACATTGAATTGTAGATCAATTTTAGGGGTATTGTTTTCTTAAGAATATTGAATCTTGAACATGGTATATTTATGAAATGTTCCTTCATGAACATATATTTATGAACATAGTATATTCATGTTCATAGTATATTTATGAATTCATGACATAGTATATTTATGAAATGTTCAT
Source organism: Talpa europaea (assembly GCF_964194135.1). Lineage (NCBI taxonomy): Eukaryota > Metazoa > Chordata > Mammalia > Eulipotyphla > Talpidae > Talpa > Talpa europaea. The sequence goes on from NC_140074.1 coordinate 43,335,174, forward strand.
TAATAGTTCCATGTAAAAAAAGTTATTAAACTTATTTACTATTCACTAAATTATTATTTTAAATGTACTATTGTTATTATATGTAGTAAATAAAATATTAAATGTAGTATCTTAGTTGTGATGACATTATAAATGGAATTGTAGTCAATTTCATTTTCAGATTTTGTATTACTCTAAATAGCTATACAGTTGATTTTTTTATTATCTTGATAGCCTGTAATCTTGCTTGTTTGTTAGTCCTAATAGTTTTTTAGTGGATTTCTTGAGAATTTCTAATTGAAAAAGTTTTTTTCATATCTGCAAATAGAGATCATTTTACTTCTTCCTTGACAATCTGGAAGATTCTATTTTTTTTACTTTCTTAATTGTTCTGACTGGAACTTCCAATACAATGTTGAATGAATGTGGTATGAGTGAATTCCCTTGTCTTCTTGTTCCTGATCTTAAAGGGGAAGCATTCAGTTTTTCACTATTAAATGTGATGTGATATTTTTCATATATGGTCTTTATGTTCCTTTTTTGGGTTAAGGATGTGCCTTTCTATACCTACCTTGGATTTTCTCAAGTGCTTTTAACTGCCTCTCAGAAGAATTATTGTATTCTTCATCTCTCTTCTCTTTCCCTAAACTACAAGTCCATGAGTCATGTCAACAATCTTTATCTCTCAGTTCTATACAGTTCTGTCTTGTCAGAACAAACTTACATTCACTTTTTCAGCTCTTTCTCTTGTAACTTCATTATATGTGCTGTAAGTCTGTGTGCCTCTCAGGAGCAGCAGCTATTTCTGCAGTTGTGCTGGACTACGCTATTGTCATCTTGATGAGGGAAGGGACTAGTGTCTCTTTTCTTCTTGGCAGCTGGTTAGAATTGGCCAAAAGTGGAAACTTACATGAGATTTGGGGACAAAATGAAGCAACAGTCATCGTTCTCAGAAAGTCTTTTGGAAGAATGCACAGAAACCTAAAAGGTTCTAGCTTGTTCCAGCTCTTCTCTGCTGAACATCCAGTCATTTCCTGGCTATACTGGCCATACTTTGAATGGCAGACCAGAACAGCAGACCTTAGGTGCTTGACACAGCAGAAATAAAGCTCCCTTTTTCCAGCTGTCTTCAGCAACAGGATGTGCTCATATTCTTAGATTTCTTTGAAAGCTCAATTTGTCCCTATATGCCAATCTCTAGGTGAACTGGTTAGTGACTCAATCTCTAATGTTCCATCTGCCCCTTTCCAGACCTTTGCTTCTCCAGTTCCTCCCACATTTGAACAAAGGCTAGATACATATGAAGTATCTCTTTCGCTTGCTTTGTGTGTGTGTGTGTGTGAGTGTGCGTGTTTGCGTGATGCCTGGCATAGAGTAGTTGCCTGATAAATATTTTTTAGATTAATGATAATAAATATAAATGTATATAATGATTTAGTTCCCCTATAAGATTGTTTGACCCATAAGATCAAAGACTGGGTCTAAAAATATATTCAATTCATTTACAGTCTTAAATTTGTATTTGTTAATTTTCAAAATGGCAGACAGATGAACCAGAAGTGATCAACCCTGATAAAGAGATAAAAGAGATAAGTGACCATGGCTTGCAGACTTTTATGTGGCCCAGTTGAGCTTCAAGGAAAAATAAAAAGACTAAATTCTATAGATTTAAATAAAAACACAGGGTGAATCAGATATTGGAAAAATGATCACTCCATAAACCTAATGTAAGATATGGTTATGCCAAGCAACAACATTATGAAAAAAAAATCCTCTATTCATGTTTTGTGAATAATCTAGAAATAAAATTTCTCTGGGTTTCATATAGAGATAGAGTTCATGTCCTATAAGCTAAATTAGGTCCTCTTTTTCTTATGTTGTTTTACCAGTGAATAACTTGGAAGAAAGAAATATGTAATAATAGGAGAATTTGGTACATTGATTGAAACTATCTTTTGCAAATTCTATTCTAAGACTGCACTGTAGTCTTCCTTGTCTTTTTCTTAACTGCAATGGTACTCACCCATACGCTTGATCCCTGAAGAACTGCGATGTGTTCAGGAGGTACTCTTAATTAAATGAGGATTTAACAGGGGCACTGGTGTGTGACTTTCTTTTTGAACTAGATAGAAAAGAGAAAGCCAAAACCTATGGTAATGTGACATTTAAGTTGCAAATTCAAACTGAAAAAAAAATTAGGAAATGCAAAAATTATGGTTGTCATAGTAATTCGCAAAACCACAGTATGCAGAGTATATTTCTTGAGACTCATTACTCTCTAGTCTTTTATATTACACATTATAACATATATTTCAATGGTACATGGTGCATGATTCCTATTAACACATGCATTTATATGAAAACAAAACAAGTTCCTTTTCTGTTTACATATTTTGCTATAGTTCACATACTAAAAGACTTCCTAAATTCATGCTAAAATTTGAAATCCTGGGTATGGTTTACTTACTGTGTCTTCCTTTCCCATCACTGGAACATGGTATTTTGAGTGATGCATTCAACATGATGTGAGATGACCTCATTTGGCTTCATCAGTATTCACATCAAAGCCTATAAAAAATATTGAGAATCCTGGATTCTGTAATCCCAGCTGACTTTTTCATCATTTCTACATACCACACTACACATTGTATGTCAGCTACTTGAAGGCCCCTTCTAGCCTGGAAATGCTATGATTCTGTGATTCTCTGAAGTTACAGACTTCATTCGCAAAAAATATCCCATCACTTCTCCAATCATTGTTCTACTATCCCCCTGATGAATACTTTAGAAATCTCATTTATTTTTGTAAGACAAGACAAAATTGAAACATTCCTAAGGCAACAAATAATAGCTTGCATATTGTACCTTTTTTTCCCTCCACTAAAAGGTGTGCTTTCTTAGGGCAAAACTTGATAGAAAAACCAAGATTTTTATGAATAACCTGAAGGCAAATTATTATAGCTCACACCTGCAGAGCTTCAAAGCCTCTCAGCCAGGAAAGTATATAACCCTAATAATACAATTTTTGGCACATTCTATCAAGCAAGTCTAAATGAGAGAAAGAATTTCTCAATTTCTCTTTTACTTTTAAGCGCCATTTCAATTAAACATTTCCCTCTTCTAAAGGGAGAGAGCAGGCCAGGACCTCTCAGCTCAAACCAAATCCATGCAACCTACAATTGACCTCAGCATCCTATTCATTCATTCAAATCACTTATCTCAGTGTATTGTGCTCCTGTGTGCATTTGTCTCCCGCGTACAGCCCAGGAGTCAGACCTTATCCTGTTCCCCTATTTTGCACATCATTGCATCCTGGCCACTTCACAATGTGAAGTGCCACACAGATAGGTATTTGTGGAATGAGTTAATGATTTATGACATACTAAGCGTCTGTCTTCCCTGCATGGATGCTATTATGGAGTTCATAGCAGGCACTTAGTAAATTTTTTGGTGAAGAGAAAGGGAAGCAAAGAGGGAAATAAAACCTCTAGCAGCACTCTGAAATGAATAGAAAAGCTCTTCAAGACATCCAGGAGAGGAGTGCTGCTCAGAAGGAAATCACAGACATCAACAACCGCTAGAGTGTTTGCTATTTTAAGAATACAATGCAGGGCCTCCCTGGTGGCGCAGGCAGGCGGTTGAACGCTGCACTGTGAAGCTCTCCCGCAGTCTCTGCAGCACCGGTTCGATCCCGGCCAGCAAGGGTCCCACATGGCGCTGCAGACCTCTCCTGTCACACCCGCTGCTCCCCTCAGCAGTGTATTTCCTCAGTCTGCCTGTCTGTTCCCTGCTCTGTCTCTGGTGAATTCTCTCACCCTCCTGAGCATCTGGCCAGTACCCTGGTTCTTATAAATGAATAAATAAATCTTAAAAAAAAAAAATACAATGCATTTGACACTGGTTTCGGAAATGATGGTGCCTTATACCAAAATATTCACAGATATGTTTAAATAAAATATTTGACTGTGGAGTGCTCTGCAAGGCCCAGATTATGTTCGGCAGTCCAAAACTGCTCAGATGTTGTTGAGAAACGCCATTTGTTGCATCCAGGTGTTTGCTGCTTCAGGCCATTTTGTTTTCATCTGTCTAGTGTTCTCTCCTAGTGCATATTCCTCAGATTCAAAGAGCATGCCAGGCACAGACAACGGCCAGTTATTGTTGTCCAAAAGAGCCTTGGGCCAGAAGCCACCATTTCATAAAATGATAGGTCTGCAAGTATTTGAATGTCAGGAGATAAGGAATATTTAGAGCAGGATTCACTTGCTTGAAAATCAGAAAGTCAAGGTCAGAGGTGGAGATAGGTGGAGAGTTTACTTGTTTTCCTTTCAAAGCTGTCCATATTCAGTCTTTGCTTCATTTTTAAATTAGTTATAAACACATCGACTACTTTCTATATTTCCCTGTGGTTCTTAGTTTTTTATAAGAATTAACCAATTTGATCATTACAACTGACAGATGATTGTGTCATCTGCTTAGCCAACATCCATTTCCCCCCATTCTTTCACATAAATCATACCATGACATTGTTTAGGGGTGACCATGTGGCCAGCAAAATTTGTCAAATTTCCCGCTTCCCTCACATGGTCACGTGATGCATTTCAGTTCAACAACAGAAAGACAAATTTTAGGGACAGGCTTGCATCACCAAATAATAATGCAGAACTTTCAAGGAGGCTTTTATGCTTTACCTTATTCCCTCTAACTCATTCTGGAATATGAATATCTGTAGGTGCAGAAACCATCTTGAGACCTCGAGAATAAAAGCTACTTATCTGTTCTTTACATTAAGGATGGTGACACAAACCTAAGGGAAAAATCTGGAACAAGAGTAGTTTCCTGGAGCCATTGCTTCAGCCCCACACTGTCTGCTCCTGACTTTCCCTTACTCTAGAAAAATGCACACTATTTGAATAAGCCACTAAACTCACAGTCATGTGCATGAACTCAAATCCCTAGTGATAGAGATAAGTACTAAATAAATCCTTATTTTTCTAGAGAGGAAATGAGGCACAAAGAAATGCAGTGATTTAGTCATGATCTCTAAGATAGGAAGTGGACAGAGAGAATAGGAGCCCTGGGCAGTGGCTCCTGGACCCTTGCTTCCAGCATCCTGGTCTGAGTGCTCTCAGTTTGGCTTCTATGGATGCTCAGAGCCTTCGCTCATTCTTCCAACCCTGTTCTGGTCATCCTGGGTCTCTACTTACAACATAGAGAAAAACGAATTCTCAGTGTTCACAATAGGCTTTGCAGCATTCAGTATTAAGACAGCAAAAAACTATTTCATAAAAAAAATTATTCATGATATTTCTAAGAAACACATGGAAGCGTTCAACAAAATCATAAACTAATGGCTGCAGATCTATCTTTCAATGGGTTTGGCAGAAACAAACTGCAAATGAGTGAACATATCTTTCATTTCCAAGGACTAACTCTATCTTTGAGATGATGGGTGTAGTTCTAAAGTGGTGCCTGGAGAACTGAGGCTTTGTTGTCTGTCTTCAACCATCACATTCTCAATCTTTTCTCTCCTCGCAAAATTGTATATGAAGATGCCTAGGTTCCACCTCTTGATAGAAATTGTTTTAATTGCTTATTAAAAGTGGAAGTGTGCAACTGTGAAAAGCAAGAAGAATGCAAATTTTCTTCTAGCTGTCTTTTTTTCAGGAAAGCCCCCAGCAAATATAGCAACCAGGCAGATGTAACTTTATCAAATAGAACATGGAAGGGGAAAATGGACAATATGTCTAAGGTATAGAAATAGGCTGAATCTATCTACCAAGCCTGAGAAACATTCTACAGAGTGGGCATTTGATAATTCGAAAGAGCCTTTACAATGCACATAGCTCTTCTACTCAAGTAGAAACTTTCTGAGCACTAGGATTAAATTCCAGGTGATTTTGTCACCTGGAGCAGCATTTCCAAAGGATCTAATAGTCAAACTTAGAAAATACAACATTTTGTAGACATTTACAATGTACATTAACATATTAAAGATTTTGAAGGTGTATGCAATACTGAGACAGATTTAGCATTATTATATACATTTAACTATAATCTGGGGAAATATTAAGCTACACAGAAATTAGAAACATCACCTGTTTGCCTCGTCAGGTTAGTGCTTATATAAACACTTTTATAATCCTCCTTTATACTCACCCCCACTCATAAGGCCTTTAACAATGCAGGAATGTTGAATCAATTACAGTCAATGTTTGTTATTTGCAGTTTTGATTTGAGAGTGTGCCTACTCACTAAAATTTATTTGTAACCCCCAAATCAACACCACTCTTTTGTGGTCATTTGCAGATGTACACAAAGAGGTAAAATGTTTGTCACTTAATGCACATGTTCCCAGCTGAAGTGAAACAAGCTCCTGTCCCATTATCAGGTGTCCTTTATGTAGTTACATTTAGTGTCCTTGTTTTTTTCATTTTTGTGTTTTTTAAGATTTATTTATTTATTCAAGAACCGGGATACATGCCAGATGCACAGGAGGGTGAGAGGATTCACCAGAGACAGAGTAAGGAACAGAACAGGCAGACTGACGAAATACACTGCTGAGGGGAGCAGCGGGCGAGACAAGAGAGGTCTGCTGTGCCATGTGGGATTCCCAGCTGGCCGGCCAGGATGGAACCCACTCTCAGAGGCTGCGGACAGCTTTACAGTGCAGCACTCAACCGCCTGTGCCACCAGGAGGCCCGCATTTTTGTGCTTCTTTTGTTCACAATTCAGCTACGTAAAATGACCCCCAAGTATAGTGCTGAAGTGCTATGTAGTGTTCCTAAAGGGGAAGACTATGAGGTGCCTTATAGAGAAACAAGTGTGTCAAATAAGCTTCATTTAGATATAAATTACAGTGTAACTGGCCTACATATAAGATATAAGTATATAGTTACATGCTAAATGCTTATGAAGGTAATGAATCAATAATACATTTTAAGAAATGTGTTCTTAAATATAAACACAAAAAGCCAGGCTGTGTATAGGTTGATAAAAATGTGTGACCACAGGCTCATGGGAACCTCACCCCATATTTCTCCTCTGAGCAATGATTCAGTGTTCACTAACTCAGTGTTCACAGCAGCTTCATAGAGTATAATGACCACAAATAGCAAAAATCAATTTTATAATGGACATAGTTATTCTTTTTTTTCATTCCAATGAATAAAAATAAGAAAGTGATAGGAAAACTTTATGATGCGTCTCATCTTTAAGACATTTTTTTTATTTAAGAAGAGCAATGGGGGAAACAAAACTGTAACACTTGCCTATGTGCCAGGAACTGTTTCAAGTTCTTTTATTTCTTTCATAAGATGTTATTGGTTGGTGTAAAGATTAGTACACAGACACTTCAATATGTACACAATTCTTAACACATATACTAAAAATCTAAAAATTCATATGGCTGTGATTCTTCTCTAAACAATTTTCCGGGCCTCTCCGGTGGCGCAGCGGTTGAGCGCTGGGTTGCGAAGCTGCCCGCAGCCTCTGCAGCGCCGGTTCGATCCCCGGCTGCTCCCCGGCCACTGGAGGAGGGTCCCGCATGGCGCGCAGACCTCTCCTGCCGCCCGCTGCTCCCCTCAGCAGTGTACTTCGGTCCTTCTGCCTGCTCTGCTCCCCGTTCTGGCTCTAGTGAATTCTCTCACCCTCCCGCGCTTCTGACTGTACCCAGTGCTTGTATAAATAATAAATAAATAAATCTTAAAAATTTTTTTTTTCCCAGTGAATTTCCAGCTTAAAATTTGCAGGCAATTTTTTTTGAACAAGCTAGCAAGTACTGTATCGTCAAATGTTTATAAGTGGTTATATCGTAAATTCTATTAATTCACAATTTAGGGTCACATACACTCTATATTAAATTTTTTAATCTTTCACAGCACATTACCAAAGTTACTAGGAAAATTGGGCTACCACAGCCAAAGATGTTACAGAGTACTAGAAATTCAGACAGGGAAAGCAAAGATCACAAAGGAGTTTTCTTCAGGAAAAAATTCTACCAAAGAGCAACATGGAAATAGAAGTAATTTTAAGTGTTCAAGATTTATTAAATGCCCAACTGTGATTTCAAATTACCACTTAGTGTGCTCTTTATGATAGTTTATCCCACAGAGCCAGTCTCTTTCTATATCCCTTTTTTTTTTTTTTTGTGGAACCCTCGCTGGAGGTCGGGGAATGAACAGGCGCTGCGGAGGCTGTGTGCAGCCTCGCAGCCCAGCGCTCGACCGCTGTGCCACCAGGGGAGGCCCCCATTTTTAATTTTTTTTAACTGAGGTATTTAACATTAGTTCACAATTGTGTACAATTTAGGGGTATAGGTTCTCATATCTTCAGGCATTTGTTACCACGCCACACCCACCACCTAGCACCCATAATCCTCCACCACAGTCCATTGTACCCCTCCCAAATTTGCTTTTCACCTTTGCCCTCTCTCTCTGGTAACCTTAAATCTAGTCAGATTTCTAGGACTTGTTTTGATTTAGTTTTGTCTGTTCCTTTGATAAGTTTCTCTTTATTCCACATATGAATGAAATCGCCCTGCATTTGTCTTTCTCCTTCTGACTTAATTCTTTTCAGATCAACCTCTCTTATTCACTCATTCCCCTCAAAGAATCTCCCCACAACTTTCTCCCAGGTCCTTGGATTTAATCTTATGATAAATACCCAGTAACAGCTCTTAATGTCTGACTAGTACCTCCTAGTGGACAGGATCCTTAGCTGAAATGCAGAGCTCCTTATATAGCAATGGAGACATCTGCCTCCCCGCACACCAGGACTGCAATTGTAGATTTTGTTCCACAACTGACCCTTCATATGTTACTTCACTGAATGCTGAGAACAACTTGTGAAGTAGGAACACACTTTATTGTCCATACTTCACCTCAAGAGAGTGAGAAATAGACAAGCTCAGCAATCAGACCACAGTCACACAGTAAGTAGCAGAACTGGGATTTAGACCCAGGCAGGTTCCAAAACCATGTTCATAAACATGGTATTATGCAGCTGTGTCGAGAGAATAGACAAGATGTATTTTGATCAATGACTCAGACACAAAAAAATATAAAAATTGTTTAAAATAGCTAATGCCTGATTGTGGGTAGTCATTATTTCAGCTAAAGAGATTTGATGGCACTTGGAACTGTTACAGATGCGAAAGTATATGACGGCCAAGGTTGTGTTTTATCCATTTTGGGTTCTGATAGTAAAATGTACTTCAATTTAGGACTAATTTGAATTGATTGGAGCAATTGAAGACCCTGTGGATGAAGGGCCACTGGCAAATTTTTCATAATTGCTGCTTTTGCTCTTTATCCATTTCACCTGCACAGAGACGTAGTGAGGGACAGTCTCCATGGCAATCAAAGTTGTGTTTTGAATTGTGGGGTTGAGGAGTGCTGGATAAACATGAAGGAAGGACCAACCAACCACGGGGATGAAACAGGAACCCACTTAAAGTTTTTTCTGGTCTATTTAGAACCCCTCTCTTTCCCCACCCTACCCAATAAGCTTCCATCCCTTCTTCAACATTTAACTATAATCTATGTACTAATTAGTCTCCAGGTGTCACCACTCCCCCAGATCCATTCTTCTCCCTTCTCTGCTGTGCCTCTATGGGCTGTAATGCCTCCCAGGCAGCCCACTGGCTTTCAGTTGGATTCAGCTGATGCAGGATGGGCGGGGCTGAGAGTGTGGAGGAGAGAATGGAGGGCTTCATTTTGTCCCACTGTGCCTAGGACTGGTTTTAGAGAAGTTCCACGTTCTGGAAACCTGTTTGTTGTAGGCACAGCAGTACGCTGGTCACCACACTTCTCCGCACTTGGGCACCACACCTCCCCAGTGACTGCTTCCTTCCTTGACTAAAGCTCCTGCTGGGGAGCCCTCCTCCGGGCCTGCATGTTTCCTGCTGTGCTGGATTCTGGTTAATTTACTTCCTGACCTCCTCTCTTTGGTCCTATGGGTAGAATCTTGATCCCTCATCCCCTTGTTTGTCCAGACCCCCATCCACAGCTATAGGGTAAAGAAAATGTCAGGCTTTTCTGCCCTCCCACCATCAGGATAGATGATGGATCCTTGCGCTCCCGAATGCATGCCTGATGGCGGGCACCTGGAGTAGGGTGTGGGCCTAGGTAGATGGGATTCACCTGGGCTAAGACTGTGCCTTTAAGGGCGGCGTCATGGGGACGACTGCAGAAGCCAAGAAGCTGAGAACGAGTAGGGGAAGCCGAAAGAGAAGCTGAGAGAAAAGCAAAGAAGCAGAAGCCGAGATCACCGGAGAGCCCAGATAGAGTGAAGACTTGCTGGGGGCTTGGAGGCCTGCCAGCCTCCCGGCCCCCCAGCACCCCTGCCTGCCGTGTACCGGGTAAATCCCAATAAAAAGACCTGCAAAAAGCCACTAAGGATTCTGACTCCTCCTTTACCTGGTCTGCTGGGTCCTAGAAGACCTCTTCAGTGTCCTGTCCTGCCTCTACAACAGCCCTTTCATGAAAGCCTCCATCTGAACTGATAGAATGAATTCTGTCTCTCCCGTCACACTGAAGGATACTTGTCCTGATCACCTGATTGAGACCTCCTGTTTCCTTTCCTTCCCCCTTTCTGGAGGTTTCTGTGATGCTGGTTACACCCCAGTATTCTGCCTTGACTTGGCAGCCCTCATTTGCATAACATCTCCTACTGGATAGAGATTGTGTCTGTAGGATAAGGGGAAAAGTATCAGGCTTTTCTGCCCTCCCGCCATTAGGATGATGGATCCTTGAGGTCCCGAATGCATGCCTGATGGCGGGCACCTGGAGTAGGGTGTGGACATATGTAGATGGTATTCACCTGGGTTAAGACTGGGCTTATAAGGGCGGCATCATGGGGATGCCAGCAGAGAGCAGAATGAACAGAAGAGCAGAGAGCAGAAGCAGAGAGAACCAGAGAACGCTGGAGAGCCCAGATAGAATGAAGACTTGCTGGAGGCCAGGAGGCCTACTAGCCTCCTGGCCCCCCGGTATCCCTGCCTGCTGTGTACACAGTAAAATACCGATAAAAGCCTAAAAAGCCACGGAGGGCTCTAGGATTCTTCTTCACCCATCTGCTCGGATCTTAGAGATCCTGCTCTGGCCCTTCCTGCTGCTACAGTGCCCTGCAGTCCTCACAGCACTCAGTGCAGAGCTGAGCACTCCAGCCTGGTTACTGCTCAGTGCGTGATAACCGACCCTGGGGGTGCGTGACCTTGCAACGGGGCTTGCCGTTGAGGGCCAGGTTGGCTGCTACTTCTTTGACTCCTGCATCACTCTTTATTTTGCAGTTTTGATTAAATGGAGATGCTTTCCTCCAGATCTCTGAGATGGCACATGAAGAGATATGAATTGAAGGTGAAAAGTTGAAATTATTGTAATGGGCAGAGTAACAAATAGGTCATATCCTAATCCCCAGAACTTATGAACATGTCAGGTGTTGTGGCAAAGGAAATTAAGGATGCTAATTAGCTGATGACCTTAGAGAGACTATACTAGATAATCCAGGTGGATTCAATGTTATCAAAGGGTTTTCAAAAGTGAAATATGGAGGAAGCAGGAGAATCAGTGTCAGAGGCTGAGAGTGATTTGGAGATGCTACATTGCCTGCTGCCTTTGCAAAGGAAGAGGAAGGGGCCTGTTGTGCCAGCAAGCAAAGGAAGGTTCTCAATTAATTTGGGCAGATGGGTAAAGGAGAGACCTGGAGCCCTCAGTGGTTTTTCAGGCTTAAATACTCTTTCTGTGCCCGTTGTGGGGCAAACCCACAAGCTGGCAAGGCAGGGAGGCCAGGGACCTGGGTGAATCTTTCTCTTTGGCTTCTCTCTGGCATTCTCTTGTGGTCTCTTCCTTTTGCAACTGTCACTTGTCCTATCAAGCATTCCGGTGTAGCCATCTCCTGTCTCTGAGTGGTGGTGCCTTCGGAACCTCAGTCTCCAGGCTCAGGTGTGCCGACTTACACACGCCCACACCATACCCCAGGTGTCCACATCAGGCACGCGTGCCCCACGCCCATGCTCCCAAGAGCCTCCTGCCTTCAAGGTTGTGGGTGAAGCTACAGAGGCCAGTGGCATAAAAGCCAGACCATCTTCATTTGTCTGACAGGCCCACATGTTAGGAAATGTGGATGGCTTCCAGAAAGTAGGGAAGATATAGAAATGGATTCTACCCTGCAGCCTCCAGAAAGGAACACATCCCTACTGATACCTTGATTTCTACTGAGAGACATTCCGGACTTCTGATCTCCAGAACTGTAAGTTAATTTATTATTTTAAGCCACTAAATTAATGATACTTTGTTATAACACTAACCAGAAAACTAAGTGCATTCTATTAATGTAAATATTAATTTGACCTTATAGCCAAATTTTAGAGAATTAGGAAATAACTGAACATTCTCTGTCATTGATGTATGTCTCCATCTCTACAGCAGGCGCTGTCAATAACAAGTTATATCTAAATTCATAGTATCGTTTCTAAGTTTTCTTGAAAAAAGCAATCTGATGAATGTTTGTGTTAGATCAGAGGCTTTGTGGCAAAGTGCAAACTTTTGGCTTCCTATTTTCTGACCCACACATGGCAACCGAAGGGCTCTCTGGCGGATCCTTTCACTTTGGTGTTCTTAATTTTCTCCCTTATCGCTCATATGCAGTTGATTTGAGTAGGCCATTAACTACTCGACTCTTTTGAGTTCCAGTCCAGCAGGATGAAGTTCAAGCTCTGCAAAACTGTATTTAATCTGACCCCACTCAGCTAAACTTAACAGCACACACTGCCTACCAATACCAGAAAAATTTTATCTTAGGCTCTCTGGCCAGAGATGCTGCTTAATATCCTACAATGTACAGGGACAGCCCTCCACCACCCTGAATTATACTAAATATCCAGAGTGCAGAGCTTGAGAAACAGCTTGAGAAAAACCTGGGCTAGATTATTCACTGACTCCTTTACTAGTTATTCATTCATCATTTAAAACCAACCATTTGCTGAATATCTTCTGTGCTCTAGACCTATATAAAAATTGATTTTAAAAAACTTAGTCATGTTGGTGAGGCAGTTGCCATAACAGTAATAATCAAGGACAGTGGTATATTCGCTGAAATATAAGCTCCACAGGGTCAGTGAACTACTTTACTGATATAGCTCTGGCACCGCATCAATTCTCAATAAATATCTGAATGAAGTATTCAATACACAGATATGCACAGAATTTTATGGTAATCTAGGAAAAGAATTCTGACCCTAATTTCCTAATTAGGGTCAGAGTGAACATCCTGGTCAGAGTAAGCATCCTGGACAAAATATTCTAGGCAAAGGTGTGGGGTGAAGGGGTGGATGGGTAGAAATGTCATAAAGGATAGAGATGTGACTTCTGAGGGATTGACCAAAACGATAGGACAGCCATGCAACCTCGCAGTGGGTTTGCTTTTCACATGTGCGTACCGCATCTCTCTGGTTCCCAGTGTAAGCAGTTTGAGTGCTGGGACTGTGTCTAATCCTTTGGCTTAATGCTTCTCTTCCCTTCATCTCCCTACCAGTGCCAAAACAGTGTCTTGCATATGGCAGATGCATCATAAGTGATTGCTTATTAACCAATTTTAATTCACTATAGGAAGAAATAAACAGAACTTCTGAAGAACTATAATACAACACATTTACAAATATATCTTAGCCTATGAAATAGGTGAATTCAGGGAGAAAAAAGTATATGCATTGAATTTTTATAAATTTTAAATTCCAGCAAATAGCTTTAAAAGTAAAGAAATCATCATTATTGGGTAAGGCACAATATTTTTTTGTGATAATAAAATATATGCCCATGTCCCAAGTCTGTTTTCTATGTACAATTTAATTTTTATGTATATCCAGGCTATAAGTTTTGACTGAAAAGAGACATAGACAAATTTTTCAGTGGCATGTGGGACAATATCAAGAAGTCTAATTTATATCTGTATTTGGTGTTCCAGAAGGAGAGAAGGTCATAAAAAAGATTATTTGAGGAAATAAAGATTTACAGTTTCCAAATTTAATGAGAACTGAATCCACCAGTCCAAGAATCTCTATAAACCCTAAGCAGGATAAGCACAAAGGAAAATGTACTAAGTAGTATAGAAGTCAAATTGTAGAAAATGGGCTTGTTCTTTGTTTTCTTTCATCTATAAAATGGGTATAATACCCATCTTGCTTTTTTTCTTTAGAGTTAAGGAGTGGAAACAACATGTACTTAAGCTCCCCATGATAGTGATCCTGAGCAAAAGCTCAGGAACATCCTGGGTCCAAATCTCAGTGTGTCCTAGAGCATCTCAGGCAGGTTCCTGAAGCTCTCCTGAAGTGCCTCAGCTTTCTCACTGGTATAATGGGATTATAACAATACTACCTGTATGGCAGGTCCTTAAATAATGTTTCATTCAATGTAGTTTCATTATAACATTGATGATAAAAAAAAAAAACCTCAGTTCCCTGCAGGGCTCTGTCTATATGGAGTTTGCATGTTCTCCCTGTGTCATTGGGTTTTCTGGGGGTGCTCTAGTTTCCAAAGGTGTGCAGTTAGGTTCATTGACACTGTCTCGGTTGTGCAGGTTTGAGTGAGTGTGTGCATGCGTGTGGTGACAGATATGTCCTGCAGTGGAAGGTCATCCTGCCCAGGGTCAGTTCCTACCTTGTACCCTGAGCGCAGGGATAGCTTCAGCCACCTGTCACCCTGAACTGAGCTAAACGGGTTGGATTAAAAATGAATACAGATTATTGTTTAATATTAGAAGTATTTTGTGTCTTTATTTAAAAGTTTAGTAGAGCCTCCCCAGTGGCGCAGTGGGTTGAGCACAGTGCTGAGAAGCTGTCCGCAGCCTCTGCAGCGCGGGTTTGATTCCCGGCCAGCCAGGGAGATACCCAAATGGCACGGCAGACCTCTCCTGACTCACCTGCTGCTCCCCTCAGCAGTGTCTTCGGTCAGTCTGCCTGTTTTGTTCCCCACTCTGTCTCTGGTGAATTCTCTCACCCTCCCACACCTCTGGCCTGTACCCCAGTTCTTGTATAAATAAAATCTTTTAAAAAATAAAAAATAAATAAAAGTCTGGTAATGTTTTCACAACCAGAAATATGCTGTAGGAACTTAACATTTGTTATATCAATTAGCCTATGGTAAAAGTGGTTTCATCGTTTCTCTTAAAGTCTCCTAAGAACCAATTGACACCATCACACATCATGAGGGGTAAAAATGATGATGACTATAATGTTCAACAAAATCTGAAAAATTAGTATTTAATGTTTGTCAGCTACTATTGTTCAATGAGAAGCAAACAACCTGTTATAGCGCTAAAGTGATAACATTGCAAGCTGTGCCTGCTGTGTACCGCTGCAGGGACCCAGCTCCAGGCTCCTGGTGCTTTAAAGGAATAAATCAAACATCTCCTTGGAGACTGAACTTGCAAGACTGGGCAGAATCCAGTTTCCCTTAGGATTTCCTGAAAGACTGTTGTTGCAACCGATAATTTTTTTCTAATAGAATTTAAAATAACCTCCCCCCAGCAAAGAGTGAGGAAGGAATTTAAAAATTATAGCTGAAATAAAGGCTAAAACACCATCCCCTAGAACTTATAATAATCACTTCTACCCCTGCCAACTCTTGTAAGCTTCAGAATTGTAGGTTTGGTTTGAGGTCTCAGTTAGTGTTCTTCCATTGGGATAAAATGGCCATGTAAACAAATACACAGATAAAAGAGAATCAACATCTCTCTTTGCGCAAGAAAAAATGACTACCAATTCACATAAAGGGAGATCTGTCCATCATCCTGTCACCAAGATCTGTCTTGCTTTGTTGGGTTTGGCATCTTAATAAAAACCCTTTTATCCTTGAAAGACTAGGGTCTAATTCAGTAAGACCTTGTTTGGGCAATCACTTTGAACTTATATCATTTCCTATCATCATGGGTTAAAGGGATTTGGATCAACATCTTGCTTCCCACTGATTTACTGACAATATTGAGAATTTCATCTCCAAGGAATGGAAGTAAATGCATTTATTTACAACATTTAAATAGGCAAAGATTAGTGGTTTTGTTTGTGAAATAAAAATGAATTGTCCTTAAAAAAAAAACCTAAAAAAAACCAAAACTGTTTATAGACTACTCACGACGAATACAATTGACACAGCATTATTCCATCTCCCCCCAAAGTATAGGTAAACTGTCTTAGTCCAGATTCTTTTGGTTGCAAGTCATTAACAACAACCCAAGATTACTTGATGGGAAAAATGCATTTACTGGAAAATTACTGAGTTACTTTACAGAATCCAGTAGAAATTGTGTCTACGAGGTAATTGCAGTCAGAACTGGAAAGTAAACAGGAATCTTAATGTCTTTCTCAGTTTCTTGTCTCTGCTCTTCTTCCTTTACTGGATAATTTTTCAACATATGCTTATATATACCAAAAGGTGTCCGACTTACACCTCCCTCAGTTGTATACACTCTACTCGGTCATGTCCCATAGAAGAAATGAATGGGTTATCTCTGAATCCCAACTCCAAGTTGCTCGGAAGCCTATCTCCTTGCTGAGCTCAGTGTATATGTCGTCTGGTGCTCTAGTTAAGAACAGACCATGTGGTACATCGTTAGGTGACAAGGTATTATGATATAAGCGTGGATATCTGAGCTCCATTTTTGTGAGGCATTAAGGGGCAGTTCTTAGAGAAAAAAGAGATTTAGCAGCTATCGTCACTAACGTAAAATGATATTAAAAATAGCTCTAAAAGGTGTGCCTGAGACCAGAAGCGCAGGGAGTGTGTCCCACATCACCATTTTAGAACAGGGACATTTCTTCAGTAAAGACTACCTGCAGAAGGCTTCCTCAGGAGCCAGAGGTGAGCGGGGGAAGTTCGCCCACGCCAGACCCCCTCTGGCCTGCAGTCCAAGCCCAGAGGGGAGCAGGAACCCACCGCCGGGGCAGACCAGGCGCACAGGGGAGTGTGTCCCCACATCGGCATTTTAGAACAGGGACCTTTCTCCAGTAAAGGCTGCTTGAAACTGACAGATGACTCCTGGAAGAACCAGAGGGGAACAGAGAAGCCCACCCAAGATGCCGGCCAGTCCCAACAACACAGTGTCCCAACGCATACGGCAAATTAGAAAACAGACAGTAGGGAGGAGAAGAACCACACGCAACCTAGCAACTCTCCAGAGAAAAAGCACACCACAAAAAGAAAGCCAGCCCCCAGATTGCAACGACAATAACTTGGAAGAATTTCTGAGCCTTCCAGAAAGAGAATTTAAAATTGCCGTGATTAAAAAACTGACAGAAGTCATAAAGGAAAACAATGATAAGGGAAAAATAATCAACGATCAGAAGAATGCAATTGAGTCCCTAGAGAGGGAAAACAATGGTCAGAAGAAAGAAATTGAGTCCCTAAAGAGGGAAGTAAAAGAAATGCAGGAGATCAAAGAATTAATGGAAGAACTAAAGAATTCTGGGAAAAGCAATGAAAGCAGAATAGATGAAATGGAAGAACGAATAAGTAATCTTGAAGACACAGAAATAAAAAGAACCAAAACAGAAAAGGAAAGAGAAGTACGAAGGAAAAAGAACGAAGAAAGACTTCGGGAACTATCTGACTCCATGAGGAAAGGAAATATAAGAGTTATAGGAATACCAGAAGGAGAGGAGAGAGATGTAGGAACAGAGAAAATATTCAAAGAGATAATTGAAGAGAACTTCCCAAATGTGAAGAAGGAGCTGAAAATTGATATACAAGAAGCAAGAAGAACACCAAACTTCCACGACGAAAGGAAAAATACAGCAAGACACATAATAGTAAAGCTCCCAAGAATCCAGGACAAGGAAAAAATAATGAAGCTGGCAAGAGGGAAGAAACAGATAACATTCAAAGGAAAACCAATCAGGCTGACATCAGACTTCTCCGAAGAAACACTACGGGCAAGGAGAGAGTGGAGGGACATAGTCAACAGACTCCAAGAAAACAGATGCCAACCAAGAATACTCTATCCCGCAAAGCTCTCCTTCCTCTTTGAAGAAAGAATATGGACCTTCCCAGACAAACAGAAACTCCGGAATTTCATTGCAACTAAACCCCCACTCCAAAAAATACTACAAGGAGTCCTAAAGCCAGAACCTCAGAGCGACAAATAACAATGAAAGAAGGCCAAAAAAAAAAAAAGTTATTAAAAGAATAAATAAATAAAATCAAAGGAAAGACAAACACAATGGCAAATACAGATGTTAACATATCAATATTAACTCTAAATGTAAATGGACTAAACTCTTCAGTAAAAAGACACAGAGTTGCAGCCTGGATTAAGAAACAAAACCCAACCTTTTGCTGTCTCCAGGAAACACATTTAGCTACAAAAGATAAAAATAGGCTCAAAGTTAAAGGATGGAAAACAATCCTACAAGCAAATGGACCAAAAAAGAAAGCAGGAACAGCTATACTTATATCAGATAAAACAGATTTCAAACTCAAAAAGATAAAAAGAGACCCCAATGGTCACTACATTATGATCAAGGGGACAATACTTCAAGAAGAAATAAAACTCATTAACATATGCTCACCAAACGAAGGAGCACCAAAATATATCAGACAACTGTTGTCCTCTCTGAAAACAGACATCAGAGAAAACACATACGTAGTGGGAGACTTCAACACACCACTATCAACAATGGATAGATCAACAAGACAAAAAATAAGTAAAGAAACCAAAGCTCTAAATAAAGACCTAGAGCAATTGGGCTTAACAGACATCTATAGAACACTAAACCCCAAAAAAACGGAGTACACATTTTTCTCAAGCGCACACGGATCATTCTCCAGGATCGATCACATACTGGGGCACAAGACAAACATCAACAGATACACCAAGATTGAAATCATATCAACCATCTTTTCTGACCATGAAGGCATCAAACTAGAAATAAACCATAAAAAGAAGGCAAGGAACTTTCCTACCTCATGGAGATTAAAAACCACACTACTGGAAGACCATTGGACTAATGAGGAGATCAAAGAAGAATTTAAAAATTTTTTGAATTGAACGACAAGGAGGACACCAATATCCTAAATGTATGGGATGCAGCAAAAGCAGTAATAAGAGGAAAATATATAGCAATAGAAGCTCACATCAAGAAACAAGAAAGAACGCAAAGAAACAACCTAATCTCGAAGCTCAAAGATCTAGAAAAAGAACAACAAAAAAACCCCAAAACCAGTAGAAGAAAAGAAATAATAAAAACCAAAGCAGAAATAAATGAAATTGAAACTAAAAAAACAATCCAAAAGATCAATGAAACCAAGAGCTGGTTCTTTGAAAAAATCAATAAAATAGACAAACCCCTAGCCAGGCTCACAAGGGAAAAAAGGGAGAAAGCACAAATAAACAGGATCATCAATGAAAGAGGAGAAATCACAACGGACACAGCAGAAATCAAAAGAATAATCAGTAACTACTATGAACAGTTATATGGAAACAAGTTTAACAATCTAGAGGAGATGGACAAATTCCTACAACTCTACAATCACCCAAAGCTAGATAAAGAAGAAATAGAACACCTAAACAGACCAATTACAATTAGCGAAATTGAAATGGTAATCAAAAACCTCCCCAAAAACAAAAGCCCAGGACCTGATGGATTTACAAATGAATTCTACCAAACATTCAGAGACGAATTAGTGCCTATCCTTCACAAACTCTTCCAAAAAATTGAGAAGGAAGGGACAACACCAAACACGTTCTATGAAGCCAACATTACACTAATACCAAAACCGAACAAGGACAACACAAAAAAGGAAAACTACAGGCCAATCTCCCTAATGAACACTGATGCAAAAATCCTCAATAAAATTTTAGCTATCAGAATCCAACAATGTATCCATAAGATAATTCACCACGACCAAGTTGGATTCATTCCAGGGGCACAAGGATGGTTTAACATCCGAAAATCAATCAACGTTATCCAACACATCAACAAAAAGAAATATAAAAACCATATGATAATATCAATAGATGCTGAGAAAGCTTTCGACAAAGTGCAACACCCATTCATGATAAAAGCCCTTGAAATTCTTGGGATACAAGGAACATACCTCAACATCATAAAGGCCATCTATGACAAGCCAACAGCCAGTATCATTCTCAATGGTGAAAAGCTGAAAGCAATTCCATTAAGATCTGGAACAAGACAAGGATGTCCACTCTCACCATTGCTTTTCAATATAATACTGGAAGTCCTAGCCAGGGCAATAAGACAAGAGAAAGACATCCAAGGAATCCAAATAGGAAAAGAAGAAGTCAAACTATCACTATTTGCAGACGATATGATATTATACATAGAGAACCCCAAAAACTCCACAGAAAAGCTAATTCAACTCATCAATCAGTTCAGTAAAGTGGCAGGATACAAAATCAACACGCAAAAGTCAGTAGCCTTCCTATACACAAACAATAAATCTGAAGAAGAAGAAATCAAAAAGACCATCCCTTTTGTTATTGAAACAAAAAAAATCAAATATTTGGGAATAAATCTAACAAAAGAGGTAAAGGACCTATACAAAGAAAACTATAAAACACTGTTAAAAGAAATAGAAGAAGACACAAAGAAATGGAGAGACATCCCCTGCTCATGGATTGGAAGAATAAACATTATTAAAATGGCCATCCTTCCAAAAGCAATATACAGATACAATGATATTCCAATCAAAATTTCAATGTCATTCTTCAAAGAAATAGAACAATTATTGATGAAATTCATATGGAATCACAAAAAACCCCGAATAGCCAAAGCTCTCCTGAAAAAAAAAGAAGGGAATGGAGGCATCACACTCCCAGACTTCAAACTATACTACAAAGCCATAATCATCAAAACTGCATGGTATTGGAACAAGAACAGACATACAGACCAATGGAATCGAATAGAAAATCCAGAAATAAACCCACAGATTTATGGTCAACTAATCTTTGACAAAGGAGCAAAGACTATGCATTGGAGCAAAGAAAGTTTGTTCAATAAATGGTGCTGGGAAAACTGGGTCGCTACATGCAAAAGAATGAAGCTTGACCACCACCTCACACCATACACAAAAATCAACTCAAAATGGATTAAAGAACTAGACATAAGACCTGAAACCATAAAATATATAGAAGGAAATATAGGCGAAACACTACGTGATTTGCACATCAAAGACATCTTTACAGACACATCACCCAAAGCAATGATAGTGAAGGCAAAGATAAACAGCTGGGACTATATCAAATTAAAGAGCTTTTGCACAGCAAAAGAGACAATAACAAAAACAAAGAGAAACCCCACCAACTGGGAGAACATTTTTGCACCCAACACTAATGATAAAGGACTGATCACAAAAATCTGCAAAGAGCTGATGAGACTCAACAACAACAAAGAAAATAATCCAGTCAAAAAATGGGCAGAAGAGCTTAAAAGAAACTTCTCTGAAGAGGAAATGCAAATGGCCAACAGGCATATGAAAAAATGTTCAACATCACTTGTCATCAGGGAAATGCAAATCAAAACTACCATGAGATACCATCTTACACCAGTGAGAATGGCACATATTAAAAAAACTAGCAACAACAAATGTTGGCAAGGGTGTGGAGAAAAAGGAACTCTTCTGCACTGTTGGTGGGAGTGCAAACTGGTCCAACCACTGTGGAAAGCTGTGTGGAGATTTCTGGACCTACTAAACATAGAGCTTCCATATGACCCAGCAATTCCACTCCTAGGTATTTACCCAAAGGACACAGAAACATCAATTCCAAAGAACACCTGCACCCCTATGTTTATAGCAGCACTGTTTACAATAGCTAAGCTTTGGAAACAACCCAAATGCCCAAAAATAGATGACTGGATCAAGAAGATGTGGTACATATATACCATGGAATATTACTCAGCATTCAAAAAAGATAAACACATGCAATTTGCTGCAACATGGATGGCGCTGGAAGGGATCATGCTCAGCGAAATAAGCCAAAAAGAAAAAGAAAAATACCGGATGGTCTCACTCATAGCAGGAATCTAGAAAACTTAAATAAGGGACCAGGAAAATGAATAACTATAAGAAAGTGAAAATCAAAATCAACAAAAAACTATGAACCAGAGACACTTTTAGGGGGGCGGGGGCGGGAGCGGAGCGATTGGGGTCAGAATGGGGGGCTGCAATTGTATGGGGAATATAACAATAAAATTTATAAAAAAAAAAAAATAGCTCTAAAAGATCATGTTTATTCTAAAAAAAAAAATTCAACTCTTTTATTGCTCCCAAATCACAGTAAGGAAGGAAGTCCCCAGGGTCAACTCTAAACCCACCTAAGACTTGACATGTAGACAGGTAATGAAAGAGGCCAGATCTGCAATCATTAATAAAACCAACTTGTGTCTGGGTCTCCTGATTCTCCTTTCCAATGGTCAAACAGCAAAGTTTTTTTTTTTTTTTAAATAAAATTCTTTATGCAGTTCTTGGGATTTTGTACTCAAATGTAAATATTGGCAAAGATAAAATTTTATCTAGAACTTTGTATTGTTTATTTTTAAAAGCATTAATATAACTGAGCTGAAGTTGGTTTAATGTGTAATAAAACATGGGTTATACCCTTAAGTGAATGCTTTGGGAATATACAAAACAGTTGATAAAGCCTGAAGGCATTTTCCATTTTGATGTGTTGACATAATGAATAAAAACCTTCACCACGATATTTTTCAAAATGTTTTTATATTTCTTGGAATTATGGGTCATTGGCCCTTCTTTCCAGATTTTACCCTAAACCAATTCAGAATGGACAAGTTTTCCATTTTCTCTGTAACTCACCATATCCCATAGCACCTATGACCGACTCTCAGCATCTCCGAGTAGCTTTTAAAAATCATTTGTTAAGGAAACCAAAAAAAGACCACACATTTGCATTTGGAAGTTGGAGATTACGTACACTGGTATGTCAATTTTCCTAGGTAAAATTGCTTGTTATCTGAGGTCTGCCTTAAATACTTCAGCAGAGAAAAGCAAGAAAAAAAGACATTAATGAAGCTAATGTGCTAAGATCTAAATATATGCATACAGGGTATGTTATATTCTCTGCCTATGTAGATATTCAAAATACTTCATAATAATACATTAATAAGTTACATGATTTAGTTCAGCCACTCTTCTGACATCATACCCCTGGCCATGTGTTGTTGCACTTCTGTTTGAAAATTAAGAGAGGGCCTCCCTGGTGGTGCAAGGGCTTAAGACACAACCTATGAAGCTGTCTGCAGCCACTGCAGAGCTAGTTCAATCCCCGGCCAGGGAGCTTCCCACATGGTGCAGCAGACCTCTCCTGTCTCACCTGCTGCTCCACTCAGCAGTGTATTTCAGTAGATCTATCTGTTCTGTTCCACACTCTGTCTCTGGTGAATCCTCTCACCCCTTGCACTTCTGGCCTGTACCCCAGTTCTTGTATGCATAAATAAATCAATCTTTAAAAAAAAAGTAAGAGACCAGGAAATTTGTACTTTCTAAGGCAATCAATTTCCTCTATTTCATATTAATATTTATTTAAAATATCTCTATACTGTTCTACCAACTCTAGCCAAAAAAATGTCAAAGTCAACTTTTTCACAATTCTAGAAATTATAGGAAGAATTGCAATAACTCAGGGGTAGTTGATTAAAAAATATGAATATTGGTAAAAGCAAGAAACTTTGCTTCTATCCTTATTCCCACCAGCATTGGAAAAGAACAATTCTATAATCATATGAAAACTAGCAGCCTGTGGAAGTGACAGAGTTTGAGGATCTTCTAAAACTCTATTTCCAGAGAATTGTTACTATTTGTTGTCTAGATTAGCTAGAAAAATCAACTTTATGACTTCTCTTTATTTTACCTGACTCAGAACTCTGGCCATCAACAACAGAAAACAGACTTTTTCCCAGTTATATTTGTTGAAAACAATAGGTGAGTTGTTTATGGTACAGTTGCCAGAAGTAGTGAGAACAGCTCAAGCAAACAGAAACATTAAAGCCAAAAGCTAGAGAATGTTATGTCTATAAAGAGGCTTATAAAACTCTACATTTTCTGGGCCTCCCTGGTGGCAAAGGGGTTAAAGATAGCACTATCAAGCTATCACCAGCCACTGCAGCAAGAGTTTGATCCTTGGCCAGCCAGGGAGCAATACACATGGCACAGCAGACCTCTCCTGTCTCGCCCACCGCTCCCCTCAGCAGTGTATTTCAGCACATTTGCCTGTTCTGCTCCCCACTCTCTCTGGTGAATCCTCTCACCCCCTTCCCCCTCCCTCACTTCTGGCTTACACCCCAGTTCTTATATGCATAAATAAATGTTGAAAAAAACTCTACAGGGCCTCTCTGGTGGCACAGGCAGTTGAGTGCCACACTGTGAGGCTGTTCGCAGCCTCTGTAGCATGGGTTTGATCCCGGCCGGCTGGCGAGAATCCCACATGGCACAGCAGACCTTTCCCCCTCATCCGCTGCTCCCCTCGGCAGTATGCTTTGTCAGTCGGCCTGTTCGTTCCCCGCTCTGTCTCTGGTGAATCCTCTCACCCTCTCACGCGTCTGGCCTGTAACCCAGCTCTTATATAAATAAAATAAATCTTTTTAAAAAAATGAACTCTACATTATCTTAGGAATCTAGAAAACCACATATGTATAGGGTTGTATGCAAACCCAGTAAGTGTGCATACTTAGGAAGCACCTTAAAAGGCCTTTACCATTCATGTATGGCTGATCTTTAAATTCTCAAGCAGTACATGAAGGATAGAGCAGAATAGTAAGCTGCCTGACCATTAAAGGCGTGTCCTAGCACATTCATGTGTGCGCGCGCACACACGTGTCCTTGTTATAGGGAAGGGAGAGGGGTACCCCAAAATCCCCAAACCTGCCTGTTCCAAATAAGTTCTTGCCACCCACCACATCAAGACAAAACATTTAAGATATTTGATGGAAAAGAACTTTATACATTTAGTGTGCAACAACACATAAACAAAGAATATGGTTTTCAAATCAAGCACCTAAAGTTACCCATCCCCTTGTGGGTAAATGCCCAAACAGGATTGGCCTAAAGCAGGGCCACTGAGGCCCAAAAACCTGCAAGTCTGAGGCACCTTCCTATGGGGAGCTATAGAAAAGGGACAGAAACAGCCAAACAAGTCTAGAAGGAAAAGAGCAAAATCAAGATAAAAGCTGCCATTGTTAACCTCCCCATGGGTCTCTCACCCACATCTGTTTCAACCAGTCCAGGACCAAAAAAGCAAGTGCAGCTTCTTCACATGCCTGTCTGCTCCATGTGCCTCCCCCGGATCTCCTTCTGGCTCTCCATACTTCTGCCTTTCTTTCCCAGTCTCCTCTCCAGCTTCCTCTACCTCTCTACTCAGTTCCACCCTTCCTTGGGTTGGGCAGGGAACCTGGAACCTTGCCTTTTCCTGGGGACTTCTCTGTTACATGCTGATGAGGCCAGCAATGGCTGGTAGACTTATTGGTATAGGAATATGAGAAAATGACTGTCCAAAGATTAATAACACAATGAGATAGTTCACGTGGCCACAGAGGAAAAAGAATATAGGTGTCAAAGAACTATTTCAGAGAAGTCACTAAACAAACAGCAACAGCACGATGACTACAAATCTTGAGGAGAGGTAGGAGAATCTAATATCCAGAATTATTTCATTATATTAAGAAAACCAGTTTCAACAAAAAATTGAGACATACTAATAACTACAAAAGCATGGTGCATTCATGGGGAAAGAGCAGTCAATAGAAACTATCCCTAAGGAGGTCCAGAAATTGGACTTAGTAGTAAAGTCATTAAGTTAGTGATCTTAAATATGTTCATACGATCAAAGAAAACTACCAAAAAAAAAAAAAACCCCACAAAATAACCCTAAAGTATGAGAATGATATCTCATCAAATAGAAAATATCAATAAATGGATATAAATTAGATATAAATTTAGAAAGAGAACGAAGTAGAAATTCTGAAGGTCACTTAAGGGACTCAACAGAAGATTTGATTGAACCCACTTTCCTACCCCTTAAAAAAGTATCAGCAACTTAAATATTAATGTATGGGTCAATTGGTAGTGGTAAATAGGATTTTCCAGTCTGAGAAACAAACAAAAAAAAAAAATAATAAGTTAAAGGGATAACAAGAGAAATTAGAAAATTTAAGATGAATAAAAAATTAGGGATAAATGAAAAATAAAACTTAAGAGGGCACAAAGGAAATTATCGCATAGCCCTCTGCATTCTCCTAAGCAGAGAAATAAGAAAATAAGCATCAACAGATTGATAAGAGAAAAATACCATATAGAAGTTTTAATAACATGTTTAACTCCTGTCTGCAATGGAGAGTTCTAGCTTGTCTGAATAACTTGTCCAGGTGATTTAAGTTGCCATCTTAAACAGATTAGCTAGGACAAAGGAGGTTGTGTTTGGGGGGAGAGGAAAAAACAGTTTAGGGTGTTTACTAGGGAAAACAAAGGTACTTCTGCCTTCTCCAGAGAAGGAGATAAAAGAATTAGTCTTCTGGAAACAGACCCTTGCAAAGAGAAATTTAGATATAAACATCAATAGTAATTTCCACCCAGCCTTCAGAGCCCCTCTGTGAAATCAAACTTTTGCCAAAAAGACGTATTTTGGGGTTGCAAATTTGGCTTCCTCACAAACTCAGCAAAATTTATAGGACACTATTAAAGTTGCATTTAGTGGGAAATTTGTAGCAGTAAATGCCCAGATTTTTTTTTTAAGTTATTCAATCAATAACTTTCTAAGAAAGAAAAAAGAGGAAACTAAAATTAACCAGAAAGAAGGAAATAATAAAGATTAGAGAGCAAATGTATAGAGAATATGAGCTCCTCCTGCTTGACTGCCTTTGCTGGGACACTGATCCATTTCCTGCTTTCCAGCTTGAATTGAAACATTAGCTATTTCTGGACAGTGGGTTCTTAGACTAGAATTACACTATTGACTCTCCTCTACTGAGGTTTCTGATGGAATGTGTCATTGACTATTTTTTGTTTGGTAAGGCTAAGTAAAAGTTAATTTTGTTTATCTTTTCAAAGACCAACTTTTGCATTGCTGATTTTCTCTCCTGTATTTATTCAACCATGACAAAGAAGGAAATCCTGCCATTTGCAACAACATGGATGGACCTTGAGGGCGTTATGCTAAGTGAAATGTATCAGATGGAGGAAGACAAACACCATATGATTTCACTTATATATGGTGCTTAAAGAAAAAAAGAGAGAACTAAAACAGTACCTCAAAAAACTAGACAGAATTATCATATGACTAAGAAATTCCGTGTATATATCCAAAGAAATTGAAGATAGTGACTCAAATATTTGTTGGGCAATATTCATTGCAGCATTACTTATGGTAACCAAATGCTGGATATAATCCCTGTGTCTGTCAACAGATGGATAAACAAAATATGGTATATACATTAAAAGGACTTGGGAAGAAGAGACTCAGAACTTGGAGAAGACCTGGAGGAGGAATGTAGAACAGAGACGTGTGAAGAAGTATGCTTGCTTCTCAGCCTTGGACTTGTACCAGGGACTAGGGGAACATGGAAGGAGACGCTAGAAAGAGAGGTGGGTGAGAGATCTGTGGGGAAACTGAAAATGGCAGCTTTTGTCTTGACTTACATTTTGATTTTGCTTTTTCTTCCTGACTTTCCTGGCCCCTTCTGCCCCTTTCCTGTGATTCCCCACTAGAAGGAGTCTTAGGTTTATGGGAAACTTTTGCGTCTCAGTAGCCCCTGCTTGGGCCAACCCTGTTTGGCTGGGTATTTACCTATGAGTGAATGGGTAACTTTGGGTGTTTCATGGATATTCTTCTATATTCTTTCTTCTGTTACTAATTGCACACTAATTCTATTAAAGTTCTTGTCTATTGATGTTCTTACACAATAGAGAATGTTTTTGTGTTTATGCGGTGAATGACAGAACCCATTTAGAAAGTGCAAAGTTTGGGGATCTCAGGGTGCCCTTCATTTTTCCCACTAATACTCTGACACCAATACTGACAAACAAATCAAGAAAACTATAGACCAATATAGAAGCAGATCTCCTCAGCAAAAAACTAACAAACCAAATCCAGCAATATATAAAAAGGATGATAATACATCAGGAACATGAGGCATTTATTCCTAGTATAAATGGTTTGTTTAACATACAAAAATCCATGTAATACACAATATTAATAAAATAAAATACAAAAATCACTTGATTATCTCAATTGATACAGAAAAAAAAATGACAATTCTACTCCACTTCTGAGGCTGCCCTTCAGATTTGATATTCTGCTAAAAGCAACTCAAACACCAGTATTCTATGAATTCTTCTAGTGCATTCTTCTAGTGCATACTGTTGCAAATTTCCAAAGAAAATTAGTGAAAGTATTACAATGTAAAGGCTAACCAAATAGAATAAGACACATCTGAATATAAACCCCAGATCTGTTATTACCTGTGTGATACTAGCTAAATTCCTTAACCACCTGAAAATATGAGATATAATAATCATCTTGGGTTTGTAATATTTTAACAGGTGATGAACGAGAAAAAGCATAGCACAAATATGTGTTGATTTTCTGTTGCTGCATATAATAAATTACCACAAACATGTCATTGAAAATACACATATGTTATCTCATACTTTTTATACTTCTGTTCCTGGCAGGGAGATGGACACCCCAAAACCCCCAAACCTGCCCACTTTAGATAGATTATGCCATCTGCTGCATCAAGACAAAACATACTTTAGTGCATAAGACCTTTAATGGAAAGTAACTTTCATACAACTAGTGTGCAATAAAGACGAGAAGGGGAAAGAATAGATATGATAGTATTCCCATGAAACACTCAAAGTTACCCATCCTTGTGGGTAAATGCCCAGCCAAACAGGTTAGCCCAAATCAGAACCACTGAGTCCTGAAAGATGCTACAAATCTAAGGCACCTGCTGGTGGGAACCCATAGGAAAGGGGCAGAAGGGGACAAGCAAGTCTGGAAGGAAAGGAGCAAAATCAAGATAAAAGCTGCCATTGTTAACCTTCCCACAGGCCTCTCACCCACGTCTATTTTAAACATCTGCTTTCATGTCCCCCAAGCCCCTGTACAAGTCCAAGGCCGAGAAGCAAGCACAGCTTTTTCATGTGTCTCTCTGCTCCACGGGCCTCCCCTAGGTCCCCTTCTGGCTCTCCATCTTTCCTTCCCCAGTCACCTCTCCAGCTTCTCCTCCTCCCTACTCAGCTGCACCCTTCCTTGGGTGGGCCAGGGAACCTAGAACCTCCCCTTTCCCTGAGGACCACCCTGTTACAGTTCTCGGTGTGATTCAACATCTAGGCAATGCTTACAGTGTCGCAAGGCTGAAATCAGAAGTCCGATTGTGGCTCAGCTGAGGAAAGGTCTTCTGATTTCCTTCTGTTTGTGAGAGGAATTAACTGCCGTTAACTGTCGTTGGGCCTGGGCTGTTCTCATCCGGTGAAGGGCTCCCTCAGCTCACAGCCATGTGGCTTTCTGCAAGGTGGCAGTTTACCTTTTCAAAACCAGAAAACAAGTCTCTTTCTGTTCAAGAAGTGTTCAATCCCCTTCTAAGTACTTTCAACTGATTAAGTCAGGTTTATCCAGGATAATCTCCCTTTTGTTTAACTTCAACTCAACTGATTTGAGACATTAATTTCATCCACAAAATCCCTTAATCTTTGCCATGTTATGTAACTTAATCATGGGAACCAAATCCCTTCGTATTCACAGGTAGCATCACGGTCAAGGGTAGGGGTATACCATAGGTGTCAGGAGTCTTCGAGTCATTTTAGAATTCAAGTCTGCCCAAGCCTGCCCAGAGAGATAAGTGCTGAATAATGATACTTATTTGTTTTGATTAATATTATCACAAAACTAATATTGCTACTGTTATGACTAGTCTGTGTTAAAACCTGTTTCCCAACATAACTTAGTGCACAGAAAAGAATTGCTGTGAAGAGCAATTTAATCAGTTTAGCAGACTGTCCGTACAAAATGCAAAAAGAAGAATGCTCCATAACCACCACATAATTCAATAGTTGTATTTTAGTAAAAACTATAGAAAAACGAATTATTCATAAACTGAAATTTTCCAATTGATTTCTCGTTTAAGCCAATTTAAATTCTTTGAACTTTTTTTTAAAGATTTATTTATTTATACAAGTACAGGGGTACAGGCCAGAGACATGGGAGGGTGGAAGAATTCACCAGAGACACAGAGGGGAGCAGAACAGGCAGATCGACTGAAATACACTGCTGAGGGGAGCAGTGGGCGAGGCAGGAGAGGTCTGCTGCGCCATGTGTGTATCTCCCTGGCCGGCCGGGAATTAAACCTGCACAGCAGAGGATGTGGACAGCTTCAAAACGCTGCACTCAACCCACTGAGCCATCTGGGAGGTCCCTAAGCTGATTTAAATTCTAAGGGAAAAAAATATAGCCCCAGAGATAGTGTTACAGGGCAAATCCCTATATAAAATGGGGTTGCCTGACTGTGGGTCCTCACCGCAGCTTAAAGGGGACTTACTAATGCTAAACTGCAGACACACACAAAAGGTTGATAAAAGGTTTCTTTACAAGGGAAGGGGAAATGGGGAAATGAGTAACTCAGGGAGAAAAGAGGGAGATAAGTTCGTAAATGCGTCCTAGTGTTCCGCTGACCAGGAATCCCAATGACCAGCCTAGTTGGCGAAAAACCACCACACTGCTTAGCCAAGAGGGCGACCCCCGGCCACATGGGAAGTTAAATACTCAAACTGAGAGCCTAGTTGTTTAACTCTGCCCTCAGGTCCTTGCAACCTTCCCTTTGGTGATCATGGGATTTGTAGTTCCCAGTGTCTTAGGGGTGGAGTCCACAAAGCCTGTATGGAGTTTGTTCAGTGCATCCTTTCCCCCTAACAATAGTAAAACCAGATGGGACTTATGTTAGCGATTCTTTTTCCAAACTAACCTTTAAATATAATATTGGTATAGTTTTGAGTTTAGCAAAAGAAGGTCAACAGATTTAGCTAGTGACACAGATGAGAAAAGATAGCAGAAGATTTCCAAATTGTGTAAGTTTGAGGAATGAATTCATTAAATTCAGAATTCTGTGTGTGAATTTATCTCTTTTTTAAAGAGGTGACAGTGATAGTAGCACTGCTTTTTAATTTCCTTGAAACTTCTCAGAAAAATGGAAAAAATATGCTAAGATAACAATTCAAAGACTCATGGGAAACAAAACTTGGTAACATGATATACCCAAATTTATCAAAAGAAACCAATACAGCTATAAGACTCAACATCTGCAAGTGCATCTGCTGGGAGAAAATGGAAAGCTACTGATCTCTTAACAATTCTGAAAAAAGAAGAACCTTAAAATCATAACATACTAATTGGAAATTTCAGCTAGCCAATCAAATAAAAGGAGCTGAATAAGGAAGGAGTTCTCAGGCCCCAACTTAAAGTATAAAACGCTGCCATGAGAAAGGTCTGGAGCAGTCTGGAGCCTCAAGTTCCCTTCCAAGACAGAGCCTTTGCTGCTGACATGCAGATTAGCAGCTCTCTCTTTGTGTTGGAAACAATGTGATCCCATTCAGGAATAAATGCTGGGAAGACCAGGCTCTCTGCTGCAGAAAAGAAATTTAGAGTCAAACTATGCCCCATGGAAATAATAGAGATAAATGAAATAGAAGTCCCAGATAAAAATGGAAGAAGAGAACAGAGGAAGCAGATTACAGGAGCTTCACAGCCATAGTTTTATGAATTTTATGGAAAAAAAAATCTAGAGCTTGGTACTGGAAGAGCCTCCCTGGACTATAACAAAAAATGAAGAAAAGAAAAATATGCTGTTTGACAAAGAAAGCTCACTAAAATCTATGATTAGTAAACAAATATAAACTTGGTTCTAAAAGGGTAGATGTTGAAAGTTTTCATCACAAGAAAAGTATGTGTGATGATAGATGTTAGCTGAAGTTATGTGGTGTTTTACAATATGTACACATTAACATCATTATTTTGTATACCTAAAGCTAACACAATATTACATGCCCATTATAACTCAATTATGTCCACATTCTTGCAATGAATTGGAAAGTTCCTGGGATTGGCATAAATATTCACATTCTTCTCTTAGTCTTTATTGATTTTAACCCATTACTAAAATCTAAAAAATAAAAAAGGGCTCTTAAAATATCTAGCACCTGTATGTTAAATTGCTATCTGCAATCATAAATGAAATAATTCCAGAATAAATTTAAACTATAAAATGAAAATTTGCTAAATTTAAAAAGACAAAGATAAAATATTTGCCATTCAATGAATAAAAAGCCTTTTTTTCTATGGTCCATATCATTCTTCTGCCTAAGAAGAACTTCACAGTTCTTCAGAATCTGCAAGTTTGACAATGCTGGTCTGAATATGCCTTTTAAGGGGAAAAATCCATATGAGGTAGAGGAAAAAGACTATCATCCACTTGGAAAGACTATATATACAAGAGATTAAGAAATCATCCATCTCACAAAGCCTGTGGAAACTATTACTAAACTATCTTGTAAAGTGAATATTCGGGATGCCCTTCTGCCAATGCAGATGAGCATTAATCTTTCATATTACTTGAGAATTCTCATTTCCATATACAGCAAGCCAGGGAAATAAACACAGCTTTGATTGATTTTTTTCCAGGAAAGGAATATACAATATGGTGTAAGCACATTTCTTTTCCTGAATACAATGGTTCTGAGAAAGCCACAATGAGTTAGAGAAAATTCTGGGAGTTGCTTTTTCAGCTTCCCCTATGGGAGCCTCAGGACATATTAGAATGGAGGGTACCCTATTCTCTTTGAGATTTAAGACTTTTCTTTCAATCTCACCAACCACTTTTTCCACTAAAAATTTAACAGTCTTCGTCTGTGAATTGCCACTTAATTCACTGAGATCAAAATTAAAAACTATGAAATCAGTATTTTCAACTTAGTATTTCTAAAACAAAATTATTGATTTCTAACCCTTTCAAACTAGTTCTTCCCCTGGTTTTCTTCATCTCAGTATATGGCACCACAAATGATTGAATTGCTTAAACTACAAACCCAGAAGATATTTTATTTCTCCCTTTCTGTCACCTCCTATATCCAACCCATCAAGTCATTTTGGCTCTAACTCCAAAACATCAATTCTACTTCTCTCTCTGCATTGTTACTATCCAAGTTGAATCCATTATTTTCTATTATGTGGACCCCACAATGGCCTGCTCAGCAGTCTTCCTGATTACACAATTGTGTGTCCGCTGCAGGACACTCTCCCAAGCTAGTAGATTTTCTCAGGAGGCCATGTCTCTTCCCTGCACAAACCCATGTCCCCAGAAAGTCC
Source organism: Talpa europaea (assembly GCF_964194135.1). NCBI lineage: Eukaryota > Metazoa > Chordata > Mammalia > Eulipotyphla > Talpidae > Talpa > Talpa europaea. Next base: position 43,368,528 of record NC_140074.1, read on the forward strand.
CACTACATATAACACAGACTCCAAGTAACTCACAAAGACCCATTCTATCATATTGTGCCTCTTCCTGTCACCTCTTTACACTTGTCCCTCACTCCCTGACTGACTCTTTCCCCCAACTCTCTTCTGATGATCCCAATTTTGTACCTCCCCCTGGATCTGGTCTTAGTCCTCTTGAAGTTGAGCTCTTTGACCTGGTATCCTGCTAAATTCATCTGCTTGTTGCTTTGGGTAACACTGAACCCTCCTTTACCAAAAGTCTGAACCAATTCTCTCTCTCTAAGGAGTGTACAATAACCCTCCCCCACCTCCCCAACTGCAGGTTGCACTGACAGCAACCATCTGTGAGCTGTGAAAACCATCCAAATGGGCAAGTTGGGGCCTCCCCGGTGGCGCAGCGGTTGAGCGCTGGGTTGCGAAACTGCGCGCGGCCTCTGCGGCGCCAGTTCGATCCTCGGCTGCTCCCCGGCCACCAGAGGAGGGTCCCACATGGCGCGCAGACCTCTCCTGCCGCCCGCTGCTCCCCTCAGCAGTGTACTTCGGTCCTTCTGCCTGCTCTGCTCCCCGCTCTGGCTCTGGTGAATTCTCTCACCCTCCCTTCCGCACTTCTGACTGTACCCAGTGCATGTATAAACAAAACAAACAAACAAACCAGCAAACAAATAAAAATAAAGCATGCCTCTATAAAAACAAAAAAAAAAAAATTAAAAAAAAAAAAAACAAAAAAAACAAATGGGCAAGTTGTTTTGGATTCATTCATTCAACAAAAAACTGGGAAGCTATGTTCCCCACAAAGATATCTTGAAAATGCATTCACAGTTCTACAACCACAGACACATATTTTAAATCTTTACCAATAAGTTGCAATATAAATGCAAGGCTATTATCTTGTCCAATAACTTAATTTGCCAAAGGGTCACTACTCCCAGAACAACAGAGGGGAGAGCAGCCCTGCAGACAGACAGCACACTTTAGAATGTGCGCCACTGTGGTCATTTGCAATTTTTTAAAACACTCTTCTACCCTATTGCCCTCCAGTCTTTTAACACGGCATTTCTTTTTTTTTTTTTATATTTTATTTTTTTTATTTTTTTATTTTTTTAAATTTTATTGTTATATTCCCCATACAATTGCAGCCCCCCCATTCTGACTCCAATCGCTCCACTCCCGCCCCCGCCCCCCTAAAAGTGTCTGGTTCATAGTTTTTTGTTCATTTTGATTTTCACTTTCTTATAGTTATTCATTTTCCTGGTCCCTTATTTAAGTTTTCTAGATTCCTGCTATGAGTGAGACCATCCGGTATTTTTCTTTTTCTTTTTGGCTTATTTCGCTGAGCATGATCCCTTCCAGCGCCATCCATGTTGCTGCAAATTGCATGTGTTTATCTTTTTTGAATGCTGAGTAATATTCCATGGTATATATGGACCACATCTTCTTGATCCAGTCATCTATTTTTGGGCATTTGGGTTGTTTCCAAAGCTTAGCTATTGTAAACAGTGCTGCTATAAACATAGGGGTGCAGGTATTCTTTGGAATTGATGTTTCTGTGTCCTTTGGGTAAATACCTAGGAGTGGAATTGCTGGATCATATGGAAGCTCTATGTTTAGTAGGTCCAGAAATCTCCACACAGCTTTCCACAGTGGTTGGACCAGTTTGCACTCCCACCAACAGTGTAGAAGAGTTCCTTTTTCTCCACACCCTCTCCAGCATTTGTTGTTGCTAGTTTTTTTTAATATGTGCCATTCTCACTGGTGTAAGATGGTATCTCATGGTAGTTTTGATTTGCATTTCCCTGATGGCAAGTGATGTTGAACATTTTTTCATATGCCTGTTGGCCATTTGCATTTCCTCTTCAGAGAAGTTTCTTTTTAGTTCTTCTGCCCATTTTTTGACTGGATTATTTTCTTTGTTGTTGTTGAGTCTCATCAGCTCTTTGCAGATTTTTGTGATCAGTCCTTTATCATTAGTGTTGGGTGCAAAAATGTTCTCCCAGTTGGTGGGGTTTCTCTTTGTTTTTGTTATTGTCTCTTTTGCTGTGCAGAAGCTCTTTAATTTGATGTAGTCCCAGCTGTTTATCTTTGCCCTCACTATCACTGCTTTGGGTGATGTGTTTGTAAAGATGTCTTTGATGTGCAAATCACGTAGTGTTTCGCCTATATTTCCTTCTATGTATTTTATGGTTTCAGGTCTTATGTCTAGTTCTTTAATCCATTTTGAGTTGATTTTTGTGTATGGTGTGAGGTAGTGGTCAAGCTTCATTCTTTTGCATGTAGCGACCCAGTTTTCCCAGCACCATTTATTGAACAAACTTTCTTTGCTCCAATGCATATTCTTTGCTCCTTTGTCAAAGATTAGTTGACCATAAATCTGTGGGTTTATTTCTGGATTTTCTATTCGATTCCATTGGTCTGTATGTCTGTTCTTGTTCCAATACCATGCAGTTTTGATGATTATGGCTTTGTAGTATAGTTTGAAGTCTGGGAGTGTGATGCCTCCATTCCCTTCTTTTTTTTTCAGGAGAGCTTTGGCTATTCGGGGTTTTTTGTGATTCCATATGAATTTCATCAATAATTGTTCTATTTCTTTGAAGAATGACATTGAAATTTTGATTGGAATAGCATTGAATCTGTATATTGCTTTTGGAAGGATGGCCATTTTAATAATGTTTATTCTTCCAATCCACGAGCAGGGGATGTCTCTCCATTTCTTTGTGTCTTCTTCTATTTCTTTTAACAGTGTTTTATAGTTTTCTTTGTATAGGTCCTTTACCTCTTTTGTTAGATTTATTCCCAAATATTTGATTTTTTTTGTTTCAATAACAAAAGGGATGGTTTTTTTGATTTCTTCTTCTTCAGATTTATTGTTTGTGTATAGGAAGGCTACTGATTTTTGCGTGTTGATTTTGTATCCTGCCACTTTACTGAACTGATTGATGAGTTGAATTAGCTTTTCTGTGGAGTTTTTGGGGTTCTCTATGTATAATATCATATCGTCTGCAAATAGTGATAGTTTGACTTCTTCTTTTCCTATTTGGATTCCTTGGATGTCTTTCTCTTGTCTTATTGCCCTGGCTAGGACTTCCAGTATTATATTGAAAAGCAGTGGTGAGAGTGGACATCCTTGTCTTGTTCCAGATCTTAATGGAATTGCTTTCAGCTTTTCACCATTGAGAATGATACTGGCTGTTGGCTTGTCATAGATGGCCTTTATGATGTTGAGGTATGTTCCTTGTATCCCAAGAATTTCAAGGGCTTTTATCATGAATGGGTGTTGCACTTTGTCGAAAGCTTTCTCAGCATCTATTGATATTATCATATGGTTTTTATATTTCTTTTTGTTGACGTGTTGGATAACGTTGATTGATTTTCGGATGTTAAACCATCCTTGTGCCCCTGGAATGAATCCTACTTGGTCGTGGTGAATTATCTTATGGATACATTGTTGGATTCTGATGGCTAAAATTTTATTGAGGATTTTTGCATCAGTGTTCATTAGGGAGATTGGCCTGTAGTTTTCCTTTTTTGTGTTGTCCTTGTTCGGTTTTGGTATTAGTGTAATGTTGGCTTCATAGAACGTGTTTGGTATTGTCCCTTCCTTCTCAATTTTTTGGAAGAGTTTGTGAAGGATAGGCACTAATTCATCTCTGAATGTTTGGTAGAATTCATTTGTAAATCCATCAGGTCCTGGGCTTTTGTTTTTGGGGAGGTTTTTGATTACCATTTCAATTTCGCTAATTGTAATTGGTCTGTTTAGGTGTTCTATTTCTTCTTTATCTAGCTTTGGGTGTTTGTAGAGTTGTAGGAATTTGTTCATCTCCTCTAGATTGTTAAACTTGTTTCCATATAACTGTTCATAGTAGTTACTGATTATTCTTTTGATTTCTGCTGTGTCCGTTGTGATTTCTCCTCTTTCATTGATGATCCTGTTTATTTGTGCTTTCTCCCTTTTTTCCTTTGTGAGCCTGGCTAGGGGTTTGTCTATTTTATTGATTTTTTCAAAGAACCAGCTCTTGGTTTCATTGATCTTTTGGATTGTTTTTTTAATTTCAATTTCATTTATTTCTGCTTTGGTTTTTATTATTTCTTTTCTTCTACTGGTTTTGGGGTTTTTTTGTTGTTCTTTTTCTAGATATTTGAGCTTCGAGATTAGGTTGTTTCTTTGAGTTCTTTCTTGTTTCTTGATGTGAGCTTCTATTGCTATATATTTTCCTCTTATTACTGCTTTTGCTGCATCCCATACATTTAGGATATTGGTGTCCTCCTTGTCGTTCAATTCAAAAAATTTTTTAATTTCTTCTTTGATCTCCTCATTAGTCCAGTGGTCTTCCAGTAGTGTGGTTTTTAATCTCCATGAGGTAGGAAAGTTCCTTGCCTTCTTTTTATGGTTTATTTCTAGTTTGATGCCTTCATGGTCAGAAAAGATGGTTGATATGATTTCAATCTTGGTGTATCTGTTGATGTTTGTCTTGTGCCCCAGTATGTGATCGATCCTGGAGAATGATCCATGCGCGCTTGAGAAAAATGTGTACTCCGTTTTTTTGGGGTTTAGTGTTCTATAGATGTCTGTTAAGCCCAATTGCTCTAGGTCCTTATTTAGAGCTTTGGTTTCTTTACTTATTTTTTGTCTTGTTGATCTATCCATTGTTGATAGTGGTGTGTTGAAGTCTCCCACTACGTATGTGTTTTCTCTGATGTCTGTTTTCAGAGAGGACAACAGTTGTCTCATATATTTTGGTTCTCCTTCGTTTGGTGCGTATATGTTAATGAGTGTTATTTCTTCTTGAAGTATTGTCCCCTTGATCATAATGTAGTGACCATTGGGGTCTCTTTTTATCTTTTTGAGTTTGAAATCTGTTTTATCTGATATAAGTATAGCTGTTCCTGCTTTCTTTTTTGGTCCATTTGCTTGTAGGATTGTTTTCCATCCTTTAACTTTGAGCCTATTTTTATCTTTTGTAGCTAAATGTGTTTCCTGGAGACAGCAAAAGGTTGGGTTTTGTTTCTTAATCCAGGCTGCAACTCTGTGTCTTTTTATTGAAGAGTTTAGTCCATTTACATTTAGAGTTAATATTGATATGTTAACATCTGTATTTGCCATTGTGTTTGTCTTTCCTTTGATTTTATTTATTCTTTTAATAACTTTTTTTTTTTTGGCCTTCTTTCATTGTTATTCGTTCCTCTGAGGTTCTGGCTTTAGGACTCCTTGTAGTATTTTTTGGAGTGGTGGTTTAGTTGCAATGAAATTCCGGAGTTTCTCTTTGTCTGAGAAGGTCCATATTCTTTCTTCAAAGAGGAAGGAGAGCTTTGCGGGATAGAGTATTCTTGGTTGGCATCTGTTTTCTTGGAGTCTGTTGACTATGTCCCTCCACTCTCTCCTTGCCCGTAGTGTTTCTTCGGAGAAGTCTGATGTCAGCCTGATTGGCTTTCCTTTGAATGTTATCTGTTTCTTCCCTCTTGCCAGCTTCATTATTTTTTCCTTGTCTTGGATTCTTGGGAGCTTTACTATTATGTGTCTTGCTGTATTTTTTCTTTCGTCGTGGAAGTTTGGTGTTCTTCTTGCTTCTTGTATATCAATTTTCAGCTCCTTCTTCATATTTGGGAAGTTCTCTTCAATTATCTCTTTGAATATTTTCTCTGTTCCTACTTCTCTCTCCTCTCCTTCTGGTATTCCTATAACTCTTATATTTCCTTTCCTCATGGAGTCAGATAGTTCCCGAAGTCTTTCTTCATTCTTTTTCCTTTGTACTTCTCTTTCCTTTTCTGTTTTGGTTCTTTTTATTTCTGTGTCTTCAAGAGCACTTATTCGTTCTTCCATTTCATCAATTCTGCTTTCATTGCTTTTCCCAGAATTCTTTAGTTCTTCCACTAATTCTTTGATCTCCTGCATTTCTTTTACTTCCCTCTTTAGGGACTCAATTTCATTCTTCTGATCGTTGATTATTTTTCCCTTATCATTGTTTTCCTTTATGACTTCTGTCAGTTTTTTAATCACGGCAATTTTAAATTCTCTTTCTGGAAGGCTCAGAAGTTCTTCCAAGTTACTGTCGTTGCAATCTGAGGGCTGGTTTTCTTTTTGTGGTGTGCTTTTTCTCTGGAGAGTTGCTAGGTTGCGTGTGGTTCTTCTCCTCCCTACTGTCTGTTTTCTAATTTGCCGTATGCGTTGGGACACTGTGTAGTTGGGACTGGCCGGCATCTTGGGTGAGCTTTTCTGCTCCCCTCTGGTTCCTCCAGGAGTCATCTGTCAGTTTCAAGCAGTCTTTATTGGAGAAAGGTCCCTGTCCTAAAATGTCGATGTGGGGACACACTCCCCTGTGCGCCTGGTCTGCCCCGGCGGTGGGTTCCTGCTCCCCCTCTGGGCTTGGACTGCAGGCCAGAGGGGGTCTGGCGTGGGCGAACTTCCCCCGCTCACCTCTGGCTCCTGAGGAAGCCTTCTGCAGGTAGTCTTTACTGAAGAAATGTCCCTGTTCTAAAATGGTGATGTGGGACACACTCCCTGCGCGTCCGGTGTCAGGCACACTCTTCTGCGTGCCTGGTCTGCCCTGGCTGTGGGTGCTCGCTCTCTCTGTGGGCTCAGACTACTTGTTCGGAAGGGGCCGGGTGTGGGCTAACTCCCCAGCTGGCCACTAGCTCCTTCAGTAGCCTGTGCTGGGGTCAAGTCGCTAGGTGGCGCCAGAGATCTCTCCTAGAGCCCTTGGGGAGCTGATTTTCCATCCCGTGGGACAGGGAGCAGAGCGGGGATGGTAGGGTACACCTCAACGGCTTTGGGGTGCTGTGTCTGCCTTGTGCCCCACCGTCGTGGGGAACCCACGCCCCTAATTTCGTGCCCCGGGTCTCAGTTCCAAAGCCCTCAGTTCCAGGACGCGGGCTGTAGCCCAGTTCAGTGGCGCGGGAATGGCGCCTTTTGCACCGCTCCCCTGCCTGGGCGCCTGGTTCCTGCTTACTCAGGGAGGGACCTTCACCTCAGTGAGGACCTCCGAGCGTCTCCCGGCAAGCCTAGGTCGTCTCCCAAGCCTAGGTCGCAGGCGCGGGGACCTGGGCAGCCGCGATCCTGGTCTGCACTTGCTTTTCAAGCGCGCCGAGCGCGCCGCTATCCGAGCAAGCTTACCGGCAGCCCGGGCTGTGTGCGCGTCTCCCGGGGTCTTTGTTCTTCTCTAATGGTGCCCGGAGCCGTTCGCTCACCGCCGCAGCGAATCCTGCAGGGTTCGCCTCAGCTCCCGTTCAAGGGGTGTGGTGGCTGCAATAGTTCCTTTCCACTCACAGTCCCACTTGCTGCGTCCTTTTTTCTTGTTGGCCGTTTTGGTTTGTTATTTCCCTCCTCTCTGCTGGTCGGAGAGTGCCGACTTTGTGGGCGGGGGAGGGGAGCAGAGTTCTGCGCTTCCCTCCCTTCTGGTCCCCTTTTATGGCAACTTTCTTCTTCGGGCAGTTTGCTAGAGTCGTCCGTTTATCTTCCGTGTCCCAGTTCTCACTGGGACCTGCCGCTTTTCCTCCCTATTAACTTTTTTTTAATGGGAGATCTTACTCGCAGCGTCTCCTCGCCGCCATGTTGCTCCCGAGATGACCTTTTAACACGGCATTTCTGTGTATGTGTGGGCAAGGCATTTTCCTTTCACATCTGAAGGAAGTGTACAATTGTATTTGTTATAAATAGGAAAGCCAGTCAGCAAGTGATTAAGAGTTCCACAATGAGTCATAAATATTACATTTCTCTTGAAGCATTTGGCACACTGCAATGTTGTTTCCCAGATACGTGCATATAACCCTAGCTCTTATAGGCTTATGAACCATGGGTTAAGACTGTAGTAACAATTTACCCCTAGGTCCTCTTGGATTATAACCTTCTTTTTTCCAAGAGATAATTACCCAGAGCACCACCTCCTCCCCTTTTGTTCAGCAGAGAGTCCCAAAAGAGGGCGTGTTGAGTTCACATGTAATTTCTCTTACCGCCTGTACCTCTGCTGTCCTTACGTTCCAACCGAGCTCTTGCCATCCCTCCAATCTGCTCTCTAATCAATTGGCTTGGAGTGCTTCCTGGACTCTCCAGGGGATACTTATGAGGAATCACTGACCTAACCTTTATTCCAGTGCCCTTGCAACATTCATTCTCCCTACTGTTGCCAGCTGGAACCCTGCAACTGACTGCCTGTGAATCTCCATGCCCAAATGCTACCTGCCACAATTCTCTCTGCTGTCAAAACTATGAGGCTGCTCATGTGGACTCCCTGATCCTCTTTTTACCTCTGGTACTCACATGTCTAGCTGATGGGGAAAGTTCTTAGTGCCTACTGTCCTACTGTTTAGACAGGAGGAGGATTATCTTTCAGCACAGTTACTTGAGCAGCCTTGTGTTGAATTTCTAGTTGTTTTATTTTGCATCCTTTTCTTGTCCTAGACAGGCATGTACCCCTGCATGCAGAATCCGCTTGGTTCAAATGTAACACCAGCACACCTTAAGCCAGTACTCTCCTCAACTCACACCCTATTGCTGACTCTGGAACAGTCTGTAATCTGGCACTCATTAATCGTCTCTCACAGCATCTGGAAGATCTACTTATGTCTGAATTTCAACTGTAAGTGAATCAAATATTTTTCTATGTCCCAAGGGGATGCCATAGTATTTAACAGTACATCATTCCCCTTGCCAAATTGTGCACAGGAAAATCAAATACAAACATACAAACAAACAAAGGGAAAGCTTGAGATTCAGAGAGCACTGGCAAGGAGAATATAAAGGTCCCGGAAGAGATGTGTGCCAGAGAGAAAAACTTGCACAGTTTGGAGCAGGTGTGGTAGACCCAGGGGTGCCTTCTTCAAGATGAAATTGATACAATAATCAATATAGTTGACTATCATGAGAAGGGCTTTGAACAACTGGGAGAGGTTTGAGAATGTATTACTGAGAAATAAAAAAATAGCCATCAAAGAAGGGTTCAATGATCAGACAAGGGACAATTTCAGTTGACTTCCCCCAAATGTGATGTGAAATGGAACACAGATAAAATTAGAGCAACCATGAGATCATGATTATGCAGCTGGACTGTGGGTACCAGGAAGTTCATTATTGGGTATTTTTGAATTTTTTTTATTAGGTACACAGAAAATAAAAATGTGTTCAGGAAAAAACACAATCACAGTATACTACCTAATGTAAAACATTTAGTAAACTTAGCAATATCAGCAGTAATTCTTGCTATGACCCTAATTATGATATAACTATGTTGGAGAAAGGGGAAAAAGAAAAATACATGAGTGGCACATATAAAAGAAAGTAATTCTTAATTTTCCGTAGTGAGAGGTTTGGCTTTCATCAGATAGCTCCAAACTTTTCAGCTTGTGTAATATTATTTGCTTAATGGCTCTTGATCTATTTGATACCCTTCTCCTGCAAACTGTATTCCCCAAACACCCTTGCTAAGCTAGCTTTGGGCTAGATTTAATAATAGAAGACAGAGGCAGGAAGAAAGAAGCTACTGCATCCACTGTCCACTTTTCTGTGCATCCAGAAATATCTCAGACAGTCCTACTGCTTCTTCATGATCCCTGCTCCCCTCCCCAGGCCAGACTTGTGCCTCCTTTCATAACTCCAACACTCATCTTATAGATCCTAAATCATTAATGATTCCATACTACCGTCATCCTTTAAAATAAAAATCCATCAACTAATTTTACTTTAAGAATCAGAAATTTTAGGGCCTCCCCGGTGGCTCAGCGGTTGAGCGCTGGGTTGCGAAGCTGCGCGCGGCCTCTGCGGCGCCGGTTCGATCCCCAGCTGCTCCCCGGCCACCGGAGGAGGGTCCCACATGGCGCACAGACCTCTCCTGCCGCCCGCTGCTCCCCTCAGCAGTGTGCTTCGGTCCTTCTGCCTGCTCTGCTCCCCGCTCTGGCTCTGGTGAATTCTCTCACCCTCCCGCGCTTCTGACTGTACCCAGTGCATGTAGAAACAAAACAAAAACAAAACAAAACCAGCAAACAAATAAATAAAAGCATGCCTCTATTAAAAAAAAAAAGAATCAGAAATTTTAATCATTCTTTTATTTCCTCTGGGTTTTTCAAATTTCATTACTTCCTTCACAGTTTCATAGGAGAATTGTTAGGGCACTGGTGGTAGGCAGGGCGTGAAAAAGTACATTTGTAGAGTTTTGAAGCTATAAACCCCTGAACAGATACTTTACTTTAATAAACATTTGGGTGGGTGAGGGGAGAAAGGTTGAAAGTCTTCATTAATCATCAATTTAAAATTGGTTTAATTTCCTGTGATCGCAAGTCTTAATGTGATCGAACTTTTTCTGGACTGAGTTGTCAGTACAATTATTACTTGTAAATACATGATTTAAACAATATATTTAAAAAATTTTAATGAACAGCAAAAATATAAGAATTAAACTGTAGTCCAAGTACTCTCTAATGAGATAAATTTGTTTTTCTTTCTCAATTAGCTCAGTTGTTTATGGATGAAAATAACTTATTACCAAAGTGAAATAAGGGTCACCATTGATTCTATCAATTTTTACTTCTATAAATGTAAGCACTGAGAAGCCATATTCATATCATATATGACATGGACATTATTTTGTCTTTTAAAGGCATTTGTTTTTTAAAAATTCTTTCTATGTTATAATCAAAACTCACATATACTCCTCATCAACAGTTTTTTTTAAACCATATATCAGTTGACAATGTAATTGAAGCATACTTTGATTTGTTTTAATGTAAAAAATTGGAAACTGTCAGATTTGAATAAAAAATGAGACATTTGAATCATTCACTTTCTGTATTTCAAGAAATTTAGTCTTTTGTCAAACTCAGAAAATTATTAATTATACTTGTTACTCTTCAATTTGAAGGCATTTTGTTGAGCTTTAGAAAGAAATGCTAAAAAAAAATTATGAACCTCATACATTCTTGCATTTGGTTTTTTTTTTTTTGAGAAAATATTTTTATTTAATCAGGAGCTTTAAATATTCTATTAACACCCTATAGCTCTAGATTTTGCCCATTCAGGATATGGGATCTTCTGCCATATAACTTAGGAAGGCTGACTCTTATTTTCTACACGTCAGCCACATAGTACTTGTTATGTACTTCAGGGAATTTTTTTTAAAAACACACATAAAGTAATACACCACATTTTGCAAAATGTTACTAAAATTATTTAGAATTAAATTATTATATGTCTAATATAATTAATATATCATTCTACTGTAAGTTTTTAAGATAAGCCGATATTTCATTACTCATTTTCTACCTACAAAGAAAGTAATATGTTGCTAAAATTATGTCGTTATGAAGAAAGAAGTATGATTTTTTTAAAAAGCATGGAATTCAGTACATATATTTGTTGTTTGGCTTTTAGGAATAAATAAGAATAATTTTTTTCTAGTCAGAAAAATCTATGGGATAAAATATTTGCTATCTCTAAAATAGCATTTCAAACCACATTTTTTAAAAGATTTATTTAGTTATGCATATAAGAACTGGGGTACAGGTCAAAGGTGGGGGATAGTGAGAGGATTCACCAGAGTGAGGAGCAGAACAGGCGGATCTACTGAAATACACTGCTGAGGGGAGCAGCTGGTCAGTCAGGAAAGGTCTGCTGCGCCATGTGGGTAGCTCCCTGGGCAGGGATCGAACTCATGCTGCAGTGGCTGCTGATAGCTTCATAGATTGCATCTTAACCTCTTGCACTACCAGGGAGGCCCTTCAAATCACATTTTTGATAATAACTACTATTCAATAACATTGAATTTTAAAGAATTCTCATGAAAATTTCATCCAAGTTTTTCCCACTGTGTCTTGAATTTTGGGGTAGTACTGGGAATTTTTCCAGTTACATTTAAAAAACCCAATATTGCCACCTAGAACAGACTACATTATTCCTCTCAGAATGAAGAGACAAGAAATTGGACATTTATGAACAAGAAAAATAGGATTTCATCCAGTACTTCTCTGAGCTTATCAAGGTGCTGACAGGGAATGAGCTGGGGCACCAGAGACAGGAGATGTGTTCATGGAGGTGCTGGTCAACCCATTGGGAGGCAAGAACCATTGGGGTTTGATGGGCTTAGAGCATTCCAGGAGCTGCTGGAGCTGAGGAAGCAGACACTGATAGACTATTGTGGACCCTGACTGTGGGCTGGTGCATGAAACTGCTCCAGGCTTTCCTCCTGTTTTCAGATGACATCATGGATTTATCCCTCACCTGACCAGAGTGGCCCTATTGGTCTCAAAAGCTGGGCATAGGTTTGGTCACCATCAACTATGCTACTGTGCTGCTGGAAGCATGTATCTACCACCTGCGGAAGCTCTGCTGCCCAGAGCAGCCCTGTCACCTGAACTTGATGGCACTCTTCCCGCAGAGTTCCTATCAGACTGAGATTGGCAGACCTGGACCTCATCACAGCTCCCCATATATATATATGATAGGAACTCCCATGAGGTAATGCTGACTTAAATGATGGCTAATACAGCCTCCTCCCTCAGTTGGCACTAGTACATGTTTCCATGTACTAGGAAAGACGGTGGGTGGTTGCAAAGAAATGCATTTGTTTTATCAATTGTAAGAAGAGCTATTATGAATGCAGACTTAATTTTGGCAACTCAAATTTTAGGAAAGAGTATATATAGAAGTCTTGAAGGCCTAAAATTGAATAGATTAATCTATGCCTCCACAGTCCATGCAAAATCTTTGTGTGACCCAATTCAAGGGCCACTGGCCTCACCCACTTTTCCCTTGAGTTATTAGGTTCAACTAATGGTTCTCTGTATAGTTGTTGTTGTCTGTATAGGATATGACTTATAGAGTTGCTTTCACTTATAACCTGCCCAAGGTGTCCTCTATTTCTGAGGATCCCTTAAAAGTTTGACTCCAGAAATGACAGTGAATGGCTGTGACTTTCAGATTTGGTCTGTTCACAGTCTTCAGAGACCTGCTCCAGTCATCTCTGGTGTGATACAGGAAAGGGTGGGGTATCTTAAACTCCTTTGGTCATAGTCACCCCCTGATTAGTGCATGAACTAAAAAATTGCCCATTGTGAAGTGCCAGATTAACACTTCCTGTGCAACACAATTAACCAGTACTCCAAGGGGGTCGGTCTGACCTCTCACTGGCATGTTGTTCACTATTCTGTGGACTTCATTTATACCCACAGGAAACATTATTTTTTTAAATGGTAGCATGAATAGTTTAATTATAACCTTAACCATGATTTTCAGACAATCAGAATTTTGTTAATGAATATGAAACTTTTTTTTTTAAAGTTTTCAACTGCAAAAAGGGACATTTGACATTGTTTCCATTCCTTCATTTAGGAAATACTTGTTAAATGTTTGTGTGCTTGGGACTCAGATGTTTGTGTGTTGGTTAAGTAATATGGAAGCAACGGTGAAAAAAGAATCATGAGCTATAGAGATGGAGAGTACATTAGAGGTTGCCAGGGATGAGAGTGAGGGGGTGCATGCCACTATGAATGGCTAGCACATGGAGCAACTTGGTACTGACATAAGAGTTCTGAGTTCAAAGGTAGCATAAAACAGGCTGGCCAGATAGTAAATATGTAAATTATGCTTGGAAAAACAGTATTAGCAATAGAATCTACTTGTCTTTGAATGGTTCACTCTGAAAAATCTTAATAATTTTTACAGCTATCTATTGTAGATCTGAATCTGCCTTTCTAAGTTAGAGCTGAGGGCCCTGGTCACAAAGCAAAAGAGTCTGAGGAATTAAAGGGAGGAAGAAAAGACAGGAGACCAGAGAGAGGGTAACTCCTGCATGCCCGATCGAAGAAGGCTCTAAATGGACTAACACAGCAGGAAAATCAATGATTTATATTAGGACTGACAAATTATGGCCCATGAATAAAATGTGACCCACCAATTCTATAGTTTTATTGGAACATACCATAGCCATTCAATTAGTTATTGCCAATGACTATTAGCACCATAATAGCAGAGTGAAGCAGTTGTAACTGATATGACTGGTACACAAAACCTAAAATATTTACTGTCTAGTCCCTTTTTTTTTTTCAGTAGCTGATTCATTTTTATTACTGAGTAATATTCCATTGTATGAAGATAACAGTTTATCCATTTTCTTATTTTTTTAATTGTAAATTTTTTATTTACATTTTATTTTTATATTCCCCATACAATTACAACCCCTTTATTTTGACCCCAATCCCTCCTTTCCCTGCCCCCCACCCCCCATAGAGTGTCTCTGGTTCATAGTTGTTTATTGATTTTGATTTTTTTTTTCTTATAGTTATTCTTTTTCCTGGTCCCTTATTTAAGTTTTCTAGATTCCTGCTATGAGTGAGAACATCTGGTATTTTTATTTTTCTTTCTGGCTTATTTTGCTGAGCATGATCCCTTCCAGCTCCATCCATGTTGCTGTAAATTGCATGTCTTTATCTTTTTTGTCTAGTCCCTTTTTAAAAAAGTTTGTTGACCCCTGTTTTGTATAAATCTTATATTCTGTGGCTTTCTTCCTGTCATTGTATTTATGTACCCTGTTCAATGCCACCAACATAAAATGGAGTCATATTGAGCTTATCCAGCCAACAGTTCTCTACAGCTGCTAACCAAGTTTTATACAAGTTCTTTGTCAAAATGATAATCTTACCCAAAGAAATATACAGGTTTAGTGCAACCACTATCAAAATTCCTTTGACATTCCTCAAGAAATAGAGTAAACATTACCGAAATTTATTTGGAGCCACAAAAGATCCCAAATAACCAAAGCAATTCTTAGAAAAAAATGAATGGAGGTGTGATACTTCCCAACTTAAAATTATAGTACAAAGCTAAAGTTATCAAAGAAGGATGGTATTAGAATAACATATATATACATATTTAAAAATAAATAAAAACACTACTGTATACTCATAAAATATATTTTTTTAGACTTTTAGAATAGTAGTCACCAATATGATTAATATGGTGAGACTCTAAGGCATGATCACATTCTAATTTTTACAGTTCTGCATTCTTTGGTTTTGTACAAAGTAGGTTATTTGGTAATCTGAGGGGGGGAAAGACTTGAATAAGCAAACAAATAAGAACATCAAATATTGTTAGTCCATTCCAGGGGGACAAAGAGAATACTTCCAATTAATTTATGTGTGGGCAAGGAAGCAGGAAACATGAAAGTTAATGCTAAATTTCGATAGTGTTTTTGTTAAGAGGAAAGGGTTCAGAAGCAGTAATGTGTTAAAAGGTGTTGAAGGGAGACTGTTATTGTAGCTAGGGGAGGGCAAAGATCACTTGGTGACTTTGGGTAAAAAAAATAATTTTAAGACATAACCCGTGAGATTTCAAAATATTTTCAAGTATTACATAATTGTACGATACTGAACGTGAGCATATGAACATGAATACTTGATTATTATTTTCTGATATAAAAAAGATGGTAGCTCATTCACTTTTGTGTTTGTTTTATTTTTTTTAAAGATTTATTTATTTGTGCATACAGGCCAGAGGTGCTGGGGGTAGGAGGATTCACCGAAGAGAGTGGGGAGCAGAACAGGCAGATCTACTGAAATACACTGCTGAGGGGAGCAGCGGGCGAGACAGGAGAGGTCTGCTGTGCCATGTGGGTTTCTCCCTGGCCGGCTGGGGATGGAACTCGTGCTGCAGTGGCTGGTGATATCTTGATTGTGCTGTCTTTAACCCCTGCACCACCAGGGAGGCCCCTGTGTTAGTTTTATTTTAATGAACTGATTTGACTTTTAAGACAACATATGTAATATTTAATATAGGTAATGATTTATTATCCTCTTAACCAAATTATTCTTCTCAATACCTTTCTGAACAGAGTATCTGATACCCTGACCAGGTTATGGCTAAAATCGATAGAATGATATCTTAAACCACTGACTTTTCTGTGTCAAATTCATTTTCATTGCCAATCTTAGCAAGCATTTTTTTCCATAAGTAAAATTTTTCTTCATTTTTATTGACGTATGAAGTTGGCTGTAAGTTAAAAATTACTAAATTAGTGACAAAAGCCAAAATTTCAATTGGTTACATTCATTGCAGGCATCCTCAATGAGAAACTTGCCATCCAACAGCTGTAGATTGCTCATAACAGCTTATAATTTTGCAAATGTTGCATGGCAATAAATTAAGAGAATGAAAGTACTGGATTGATCAATATGTAAAAAGAGATAATTCTTTAAGGGGAAAAAAGTGGTTATTTAAATCCAGGTAAATTCATTGATATTAGATAATAATGTTTTTTTAATTTGTTAGATAAGTTGTGCTCTTTAGAAATATATTCAGATAAATATAGACATGTCAGCAATTTAGAATTTCTAATAATTTAAAGAGATGTTGGCTGAAACTTAATATTATATCATATATGGAGAAAATAGTATATGAGAAAGAAAATCAATTGGCTAAGAAATCAAAGTATCTCTTCCAGTTATATAACCTTAGGCAAAACAATTTTCTGAAATTAAGTTTCCTTATCTGAAGACAACATGACAGATGTATTTTTCTTCATCCTCAAATGCATAGTAAGGCAAGATAACTATACATGTGGAAATGATATACAAATGTCAAGCTTTCTGTTAGTGTGTTTCCTGACTACATACCTTGTGCTGAGCGATATTCAAAACAGAACCACAGGACAGAGAATTCCGTACTATTATTTTCTTAAAAAATGGAATCACAAAATATTAGAGCTAGAATTCATTTTTAATATCATAGAGTTCTTTTTCTTGATTGTTTGAAAATACTCCCCTGTCTTTTGCTTCATGGTGTACCACTTATCCTGATTTTCCTCCTCCCATTACTTCTTGGACTTCATTGCCTGCACATACGTTATAAGCTCCCTCTTAAATTTGCCACCAATACATCCAAGCAGGACAAGCAGCATAGTGGGATTCCTGTAGTTCACATTATCCAGGTGGGACTTCTTCCAGAACTACAATGCTTACATGATATTTTCGTCAGTCATGATGAGTGGTTTCATATTGAACTTTCTGACATTGAGAATTCTGTGGCATTCTTCATGTGAATTGCTGTTAAAGTGGAATTCTGAGACCCTATATGTGTATATTTGATTTTTTTTCATAATTTACTCTCATTCAAATTTCAGCATATAAATTAGGACTTAACGGTACTAACTGTCCCAGTCAAAGTCATTTTGTATCTTGATTGTAAGATGTAAATACTAGCAAATCCTCCTATATTTATTTCATGTGCAATCTATACATATGCATTGCATATGGATTGGGGGTAGGGATGGGTGGATAGTGAAAGAGAGGAAGGCCCTAAATAGATTTCAATAATATTTCTCAAAATCTGGTTCATGAAATATTAATTCACAATATTCTCAGGGCAAAAGCTATATGCAATATTTCTTTCTTGAAAAACAATGGTACCATGTTCCAGACTTCAAACTATATTAAAACATTATGGAATAAAAATAGGCATACCAAAGAAACTGAATTGAAACTAAAGAAATAAAACCGCACTTACATGGACACTTTACAACAAAGGAGGTAAGAGTATACATTGGAGAAAGGAACATCTCTTCAACAAATGACATTTGAAAAACGAGACAGCCATAGAAAAGAATTTAATTAGACCACCACCTCACCTTATGCACAAAAAGTTAATATAAGAAATAGATGTGGGGCCTCCCCAGTGGCGCAGGCAGTTGAGTGCAGTGCTGTGAAGCTGTCCACAGCCTCTGCAGCGCCAGTTCAATTCCCAGCAGCACCAGTTCGATTCCCAGCCAGTCAGGGAGATTCACACGTGGTGCGCCAGACCTCTCCTGTCTCACCCGCTGCTCCCCTCAGCAGTGTATTTCAGTCCCTCTGCCTGGTCTGCAACCTGCTCTGTCTCTGGTGAATTCTCCTACCCTCCCGCGCCTCTGGCCTGTACCCCAGTGCTTGTATAAATAAATAAATCTTAAAAAAAAAAAAAAAAGAAATGGATGTGAGAACTGAAACATATATGTATACAAACACATACATCTATAAACTGAGACAAAACACTTGTAATAGTCATTTCAGAGATGCCTTTGGGGACTTGAGTCTAATGATAAGGGAAACAAAAGTAAAAATAAACAAATGGGTCTACATCAAATTAAAAAGAATAACTATAAGAAAGAAAAAATCAAAATCAACAAACAACTATGAACCAGAGACGCTCTATGGGAGGTGGGGGGGGGCGGGGAAAGGAGGGTTTAGGGTCAAAATGAGGGGGTTGTAATTGTATGGGGAATATAAAAATAATATTTAAATTTAAAAAAGCTTCTGTACAGTGAAAGAAAATGTCTTTAAACCAGAAAGACTGACTATATTGGCAGAGGATACTTTTCCTCTGTGTAGGGCTTTCTTTTGTAGAACTCTCCATTCTACAGTGTTTTTCCTTAGAAGACACATCAAAATCACGTAACATGTCTCCAAGATATGACTCCAGGACTATATGTTCTCCAGAAGGTCATTTGTATAAAGTGGAATATGCCAGGGTAGATACTGGATATGCAGACACCTGTTTGGAAATTTTAGAAAACAATGGTATTTTGCTTGCAGTAGAGAAACCTGACCTTCACAAACTTCTGGTGAAGCCTTTTGTTCTGAAAAAATTTATAAACTCAGTGAGGGACATGGCTTGCAGTCGGCAGGCCTAACTCTGGTGTAGTGTTCTGACAAATGAACCAAGGCTCAATGCTCAAAGGTATTTATTACAGTATCAGGAGCTGATTCCTTATAAGCAGTTGTTTAGAGTACTGAGTGATAGAAAACAAACATATATAGTTTGGGGGAGAATGTCCCTTTCCTGTTTCATTGCTGTACATTGGCTAGGATACTTTGTCTTCCAGCTCTGTTAGAGCAATCCTACCGGAAATTATGGGGGGTGAAAAGCCACATGCATTGGAAATAATAGCACTGCAGCTGTGTCAATGTTAAAACAAGACTACAAAGAAGGAGAAATGACTTTGAAGTCAGCACTTGCTTTAGTTATCAAAGTTTTAAATGAGAACATGGGTGTTAGTAAACCATCTGCTGAAAAAGTAGCAATTGCCTCACTGATAAGAGAATGGAAAGATGGTCATCAGAGTTGTCAAACTAAAGGAAGTGGGACAGTTGATCAAAAAACATGAAAAAGAAGCTAAGGCTGAGCTACAAAAGAAAAAGGACAGAAATAAAAGGAAAAAATCAGAAGTTTTTCTAACTTATTTGGGCACAAACTCAGAGTAAAACTGTCCTACTCTTCTACCTAGAGAAAGCTTGCTTTTTTTTAACTTGTATAGTGGATATTACCAATTGAATTTGGGTCCTTATTATTTCTGTCCAATTGAATATTGTAGTTGATTACCCTTCATGGACATCTTTATCTCACCACCCTATTTTTGGGAGGTAGGGGGAATAAAACTTTGAAATAATGAACAACATAAACTGCCTGCACATTATACATCTGGCAAGGGATTAATATACAAGGTCTACAAAGAACTCCTGTAAATCAACAACAAGAAAACAAGGTAATCACAAAATGGGCTGAAGATCTAAACAGACCCTTTCCCAAAGAAGATATCGAGGGCCTCCCTGGTGGCACAGCGGTTGAGCGCTGGGTTGCAAAGCTGCCCGCGGGCTCTGTGGCGCCGGTTCGATCCCCAGCTGCTCCCTGGCCACTGGAGGAGGGTCCCACATGGCGCGCAGACCTCTCCTGCCACCCGCTGCTCCCCTCAGCAGTGTACTTCGGTCCTTCTACCTGTTCTGCTCCCCGCTCTGGCTCTGGTGAATTCTCTCACCCTCCCGCGCTTCTGACTGTACCCAGGGCATGTATAAACAAAACGAACAAACAAATAAATAAATAAAATAAAACATGCCTCTATTAAAAAAAAAAAAGATATCGAGATGGCCCACAGGCACATGACAACTGTTGATCATCATTTATCCTAAGGAAAATGCAAATTAAACCACAATGAGATATGGCCTTACACCTGTGAAAATGGACCATCTAGAAAAAGAGCAGGAACAGCAAGTATTGGTGAGGATGTAGAGAAAAAGGAAATCTGTTCACTGTTGGTGGGACTATACACTGGTCCAGAGAACAGTATGGAGATTTCTCAAAATAGAAAAATACAAAAGTAACAATTCAAAGGAATATATGCACATATCTGAGCTCTGTTATCATTGTAGCACTATTTAAGTAGCCAAGCTATGGAAACAACGTAAGTGCCCAGTGACTGATGAGTGCATAAGGAAGATGTAGTAGACATACACACTACTCAGCTGTTTTAAAAAGAATGAAAGATAGAATCTTGCCATTCAAGACAAGATGGATAGACCTGGAAGGGATTGTGCTAACTGAAATGTTAGATGGCAAAAGGTAAATACTAGATGATTGCATCCCTATATGGGATACAAAGAAACATAGCAAAGGGACAAAACTAAACCAAAACCCTAGAAATCTGACTATAGAAATGAGGTACTATTGAGGGGAATGGTGGGAAGTATGGAGCAAAAGAGTAAGAGGACCTAATGGGTTGTGATGGAGGGTTATTGTTGTTTGGTAGCAAATACAAAGAGGTAAGAGCCTATACCCTAAAACATACATAATGTTGTAAACCAACAAAATAAAAATAAATTTTAAAAATTAAATTAAAAAAATCCTTGATTACAAAAAAGATTTCCTTCTTCATGCCTCCCTAGGTAACTTTCAGAAACACTAGGTTCGATAAAACTATATCCTGCTATGCCTCTTAGTTCCCAAAGACTGGTCAGTTAGTACATGTTAAGAAGTTTCCCACTTAACTGCTTTCTCCTGTTGTAGGAAACTGACATTGGGTATACAAATGGAAGGGCATCATGACCCTGGAATTTCGGCAATCATGTATAATTTTTCCTCTCTCACATTGACCAAAAACATAGATACTTATCTTTGGTCCAGTTTACCAACCAGAGTTTTTTGTTTGGGACCCACTCAGTCCACCCTGACTATCCTGATAATTCTAAATCTCATAGAGAATACATGGGAAGGGGTGACTGGTATTTGTCCTTTCTTCAGAGGAACTCTGAACATGTTATAGAAACTGGGTCTCTCCTAGGATCAGTGTTGTATACCAGTGAACTAGAGGAGTTGCAATATCAATGACGTGAAAATAAAGTTTCTTAATACTGTCACTTATAAAACTGAGTAGCCACTTATGTGACTCTATTATGAATAAGCAGGTATTATCCTGTGGCTTGCTGTCTCTATCCTTACACAAAAGAGAGGCTGGGGTTCTCAGTATCTCCTTAAATCCTACTTAATCTCTATTTTGACATTTGTCTGGTAATTTACCTCCAAGGATTACAAGGAGTGGTAAGTGAAATAATCAATATAAAGTGGTTAGCACAGTTTGTGGAATAGAGTAACTATTCCATAAAGGGAAACTATTATCATGACTGATTATTTTAATCTCCCTAATTACCTTTAAGGACCTTAAGGACAGGGACCAAGTCTTATGTTTCTTTGTATCCTCCTAGCAATTAGCATAGTTTCTGGCTCCATAGTCAGCTTAATGAATATTTATTGAAGAATATTCAATATTTTTGTTTCATTGTATTGCTTATTTCACAATTTTATTTTGCCTATCTGCACCCCTATGTGCCTTGGATCCCATTCCATTAAGAATTAAATATAATTTGAAGCAAATATTTATTATCCTCAGTTCCAAATAGCACAGAAATACAAGATTATTAGTATAAGCAAGTATATACCAATAAATTGATAACCTTGATGAAATGGATAAATTTGTAGATCAACATAATCTACCAAGACTAATCCAGGAAGAAACAGATGAACAAACCAATCTCAAACATGGAAATTGAAGGAGTAATAAAAAAATCTTCAGAGAAAAAAAAAAAAAGCCTGGAACTATATGGCTTCATAAATTATGTTATCAGACTTTTAAAGACTGCCTACCTTGCTGAAATTATTTTTAAAAATACAAGAAGGAATCTTCCCTCATATGTTTTATGATGCTAGTATTACCTTAACATGGAAATCAGAGACAACACAAGTAGAGAAAATTGTAGGCCAATATCCTTGATAAACATCTATACAAAAATTCTCAACAAAATACTAGCAAATTCAACAGTATATGACATGCATTATATACCATGATCAAGTGGGATTCATCTCAGGGATGCAATTATGTTTTACTATATGTCAATGCACAATATTAACAAAAGTAGAGATAAAAATCATGATATCAATAGATGCAGAGGAAGCATTTCAGAAATTCAACACACATTTATGATAGCTCTAAGATGGGAATGATGGAAACTATCTCAATATTATAAAGGCCACATATCACAAACCAACAATCAATATAACAATTGTGAAAAACTGAAAGCGTTCTTCATAAAATCCAGTACACAAAAAGGATACCCATTATTGCCACTTTAACTTAGTGTTAGAGGTGTTGGCCAGCACCCTACACACTCACAAAGAAGTCACAGGAGCCAAACCAAGATGGCTGCTGCCTACAGCAAAGAAGTGAGTGCTCTGCAGGAAATGGATCTACCAGAACCTTGATCTTGGACTTTCTAGCCTCCAAGACTGGGAGAAAATAAATAAAATTAAGCCTTCCAGGCTATAGTATTTTGTTACAACAGCCTGAGCTGAGTTTTTCATATCCAACTTCCCAAACCTCTACTCTTCTTGTCTCCAAGAGTGGATAACTATCTTCAATATCTCCTTCTGCTATTTCTGCTATAAAAAGTCACCACAAACTTAGTAACTTGAAACAACACAAATTTTCTTAGAATGAAAGTCCAAAATTAGTCTTACAGGGCTAAAATCAAGGTGTAGCAGAGTTGGTTCCTGCTGGGGGCTCCAGGGAGGAATCTATTCCTTACCCCTTCCAGCTTCCAGAATTTGCCAGAGTTCCTCAGTGTTACTCGTCACTGCTGGGCTTACAGCTGCCCAACTCAAATTCCTCACCTCTTGGCATCACACTTCCTACCTTTGTAGTCAAACTCCTCTGCCTGCCTTTTATAAGGACACTTGTGATTACCAGCATCACCTAGGATAATCTCCCCATAGCAAGGATCTTTAACTTAATCACACCCATAAAATTCCTTTTGCCATATAAAATAACATTTGCAGGTTCTGGGAATCAGGACCATTATTCAATCTGCCACTAATAAATACCACACAAAAATGTCACCTACTTAATTGGTGTTACACAATTTCTAAATTCTTGTTAGTGTTAGAATTATTCATCCATTTCTCCATGTTTTGTTGAGAAAGTGGCAATGTGACAGAATTTGAAATTAGTGGCATGGACAGTTTATGGAACAAATGATATTTTTCTGGGAATAATCTAATTTGCTCATGTACTATAGCTTAATTTTTCAACAGCAAGGTAGCTAAAGCTCTTTTTCTTTTGGTAAAATGCATTCGGTTATCCTTATTTGCAGGTGAAATGAATTTTTATTAACAAAAGGTGCAACTTATTTTAATAAATTGTATAATTTTATATATCAACATAATATATGACATATATCTTAAGATATATAGTATGTTGCGTATACTATAATAAACCATTAAAACATCTTAGGCGTTCACTGACTTGAGGTAACAAGTAGTCTGAGAAAGTGGCACAAATTTTAAAATGATGTGGTGATTATCTTCTAGCTGTAACAGCATTGTGTCTCTGAGAGAGTGCGTATATATAACCTTGGGTGTTTTCAAAACTCCACTATGTGCAATGAGAGGTCACATTTATAGCATGGCCCATAGTTTTTTTGAAAAGAATGTGTAAGACATAAAGAAAAATCTTTTTAAAGATTTTTATTTATTTTTGCATAGAAGAACTGGGTTGTAGGTCAGAGGTGCTGGGGGTGTGTTGGTGGTGAGAGGATTCACAAAAGACAAGAGTGGGGAGCAGAGCAGGTGGATTTGCTGAAATACACTGCTGAGGGAGCAGTGTATGATCCACATCAGACAGGAGAGGTTTGCTACACCATATGTCCCTAGCGGTGATAGCACTGAGAATTAACCCCTAGGCCACCAGGAAGGCCCCATAAAGAAAAATCTTAAAGAGAAATTCCTCAAGCTGCTACCATGGTGATCTCTAAGAAGGGAGAAAGGGTAGTATCTCTGGTAGTTTCTGGTAGTTACTTTCCTCATATTCTTTGAATTTCTTCTTACAAATGAATATAATCCTATAGCTCATGTTTAAACTAAAAAAAAAAAAAAAAAATCTGACTTCACACACCTGAGACCATCTTATCCTATATGAAGTCAAAAGTATAACAGAACTGAAGTCCCCCAGAATGGAATCATTCAGCAGACTGTTAGGCTGAGCACACCAAGAAAGAAATAAAATGTTTTACTGAACCATTCAAAACAAAAGGTGATACCTAAAACATACCCCACTGTTATAAAGAGTCAAGGCATAAAAATTAGCATGGAAAAGTCCATATCTTACCTACATTTAGCCTCTCAAATACAAAAATGAAAAGATTGAAAAATAGAATTTACCAATGGCACAGTGTAGCAGAGGCTTTGCAAAGCAGAATACTGCTGCCAACACACCGTGTACTCGCTGTCAGATGTATGTGGATCTGCTAATTCCTAAGCCACCATTTTGTTACTTACAGTTTTAAATCCTAAGCAAGGTCAAAATGACCCATTCAGTTAGGTGCAGGAGCCCAACCCTGCAAAGTGCCTTTCAAATCAAACAATAGCACAAATCTGGATCACTCTGCGAAGGCTATGTATCACAAGATATGACCGGGAACACCCAGGGGGCTGATGACCCAGGCATAAAATGTACTCCTGACTTATACATCAGAATCAGTGCCTTGTTGATAAGATTGAAACCGTGGCTGGGGAACTAGAGCTTGATCTCAATTACAATACCAAGTCATCAAGATGAGAAGTGCCTGGAGGGCAGACTCACAACCCCTAATACTATAGATGACAGAGCACTTTTTCTAGTCTCACCCCTCCCTTTTCTCTTTGTCCTCCTTCCTCTCAACTGATCAATAAAAATGCCAGGATCTTGCACTTCAGCAGCATCCTGCATTATGTAGCCTGCTCCATTATGTAGCCAATTCCCATTTCTTTATCAGTATGGTGCTGCCCAATGTGTTGTAGAGCAACCCCGATACAAAATGGGGTGCCTGACTGTGGGTCCTCACCCACGCACTTAAAAGGACTTATCAATGCTCTACTGCAGGCACACGCGAAAGGTTAATAAAAGGTTTATTTACAAGGGAAGGGGAAATGAGGAAATGTACAGCTCAGGGAGAAAAGTGGGAGACAAAGTTTTAAATGCGTTCTACCTGATCCACCGATCTGGAATCCCAAATGGCGCTCTGAGAGCTGGCTGCAAGCCAGGAGCCCTGAAGCCAGGAGGCGAGCGATAGCGAGCCCCCCCAAGGCCCACGTGTTTGGTTTTTATATCCAACCTGGCTGCCCAACTCCACCCTCAGGTCCCAGCCACCCTCCCTTTGGTGGTGATGGGATTTGTCTTTCCCAATGTCTTGATGGCTTTAGTCTGGAGTGGGGGTGGGGTCCACAAAGCCTGTATGGGATTAGCTCAGGACAGCATTTCCCCCTAACAAATGCAACAGACGTACACCAGAACATGGCTCTGGACTGTGAAGCCAGTGCTATCAGCAGGGCCAGAATGAGCCACTCTTTCCAGTTTATTAGCGTACGGCAAAATCTAGTTGTGAGTCATATTAACTCACCTTTTAAAATTTTTGTGGTACATTCTGGTTGACAATTTCCGGATCATAAACATTTAACTAATAGGAAAAACACAGGCAAGGGGTCAGAAAACATGGAGTGGCAATGTGGAGGTGGGAGTGAGTAATACCTAGATTCAGCTAACCTTTCTGAATGCAAGCAAAACCACGCCACCTCCCTTGCTTTTCTTATAAATCAGTTAAAGGGGAAGGAAGGGGGCCAGTAAATCAGTCACACTACTAATTCTGAAATATTCTTTAAATGTCTTATAAAATTAACGTTAACCTCGTTTCCCACTTGCTTTGGTTGTAATTGCCTTAAATTCTGTTATCCTTAAGAGTTTGTAACTTATTGAAAAATTTTTTGTAACAACAGAAGACAAAACTTAAAATTTTAAGATATTATTTTTATCCCCCAGTCCTGCTACCAATTATTACAGGCTGTTTCTGGTGCGGTAGGAAGAATACAATTTGGGAGCCTTTTGAAAGAAAGGCCTCTGGTAAAATTCTGAGTTTTGTCACTTTACATAGGGACCTGAAAAAGGTTTTGTTTCCCTCCTGGCTTAAGAATTTAACCTCACAAAAAAATAATAATAAATAAATAAAACACATATAACTTAGGAAGCTTCTTACACAACCCCAGGAAAACAAAGCCAAGTCCCATGACCCATGTCCAGGGTCCCAGTGGTGGCTCCAGAGTATGGGCATTGCAATCCCCAGCAGCATTCACCATGCTGAATCCCAGCTCCGGCATGATGAAGAGCAGAAGCTGTTACAGATCACAGCACTTACAGCATCCATGAAAGCTTTTTGCTTGTTAGACAAAGTACTCTTATCTTTTGTGTTTAATTATGCACAATTGTGGTTCTCCTCTAAAACACAATAAACAAACACTGGCTTCTTTCTTTTAGAAGAACAAAGCTATACATCTCCAATTTAGAACTAAGAAAGATTTTAGAAGAAGAAGAAATAATTTTTTAAAGAAATTGGGAGTTCGTCTCTCTGCTCCAAACCACATTAGACAAAGTTTGGTGAATGAAGAACGAATGAGCCCCATAGGCATTGCCAGTCAGCATATTCCCTCTCAAGTCTCTTAACATCTTGCAGAAGGAACAGATGGTACAAGGTGGTCTGAAGAGTTTGCAGGAAATTGGATCAGGGATCAAGGCTCTGGACACTGCCACACTTTGTGAGTCTGAGTCACGATTTTCGCAACCAGCCGTAAGAGTTGATGAGTCTCCACTTTGTAGGGTCAGAGATACACAAAGCCTGTTATTCCCATCCATTTTAAAATTCCCTCCTTGGTGGGTCCTTCTCATATCTTCCCTTGATTACATCCAAGGCAGTCTTAACACTGTGGTTTAAGCTTTGACCTGGGAGGAATTTATCATCTGGAGACTTTGGAAAATTGGGTAATCCCTCATTATCAGTGGTTTCACCTCTAAAATAGCAAAAATAATGCTATACCATTCATAGAGATACTATGAGATCTAATACTTGGTGGAAAGCCTAGCATAGCATAATGTTTGGTAAATAGTAGCAATTATTTATCATTACTAATATTTCTCCAACCTTAGAATTTTTCTTATGTTTTTATTCCTACTCTCAGAGCTTAACCCCAGTGATCTGTGCTACAAATTTTCCTTCCTTCATCCAAAACACCAGATTGAGATATTTCTCTCATTTCTTTCTGGATTCCCAAGTTCTGCAGAAGGTTATCAGAGGATAAGAACACAAGCCAATATGCTAGGTCAAGAGTGGACAGATTATAGGGTCAAATTCTATGGGCCGCCAGTTTTTGTAAATAAGGTTTTACAGAAACACAGCCATGCCCATTAGGTTATGTGGTGTCTACAACTGTTGTCCAGTTACAAATACAGAGTTGAGTAGTTGCCACCATATGGCCTATAAAAGCAAAATGTTTACTATTTGGCACTTTACAGGAAAAACTTGCCAACTCCTGCTCTACTATAAACTACAAAACCACAGCAACTCTTAGTTATTTATTGGTTTTGAAAAGGACAAGGAAAGGAAGCTCTGAAAGTCCCCAGGCATTGGAAATAATATTTAATGATAATTTATAATAATGGGGAATTTTTTGGGTATATATCACATATATATAAAAAAGGATATCTGTAAAATTATTTTACAAATGTAATCTCATGTGATTCCATTAACATCTAGATGAGGCACCTGGGCATTTATGTCCCTATTTTGCAATTGATGAAATACAGAAATTAAATTAAATGCTAGGGAATATATTTTTTTTAATTTGGCTTCCAATCGGGTCTTCCTACAATACCCTTTTATTGAATAACAACAACAAAATAATAGCAATACTATCATACCTTTTTTCTTTCTTTACCATTGAGCTAGTACTTGAAGGTCTTCTCCAATACTAGGCTTTGAAGAGTGCAGCGTTATAAAATTTGCATGCTGGAGACACCATGGTCCTATTATATAGCTAGAGTTTACTTCATTTAAATCTTTGTGGGTCCCAGAGTCTGAGACAGCTCTGCCTGTGCTGCAAACAATAATTACAGAATGACAGAGGGTCCCGAAGTCCCTGATTCCCTGAGTGCCCTCTGTCCCAGTGTTGTGCTGTTGGAAGAGTAGGTATCAGTACATTCCCTCATGGGCTTCTATAAATGTGCCCCAGTTCTATATTGTATTACAGAAGGCTCCTGGAAGGTGGAAAAAAGGCCTCCTGCATCCATCTCTTCTGTGAAAATGGGACAGGAGCCAAAACAAAGTGATGACAAATCACATCCCAATCTCCTCTTTAGTAAATTTGAAAAGTTTGAATGATCCCATTTCACACACTGTCATTCTCCTTAACTAGCTAATGGCTCCTACTGGTACCTTATCCTGGAACTTGGCAGGTTGGTGGTATATCTAAAACTAGAAGAGCAAACGGAAGCCGAGGCATTTGACTAGGTCTGCTGTAAATATTCCATCAGGTAGAAAGGAGGCAGGCAGGAGATGATGTCTGGATAAAAAACAATTTAGAGCAAGCTCAGCAGATACAGTCATCGGAGATGTATGAGTTCTGAGGGTTAAGGAGTCAACAAAGTTCAGAGCAGTGCTTCTCAGACTTTATCATGCATCAGAATCCCTGAAGGGCCTGTAATGAACAGATTGCTCAATTCCACCCAGAGTTTCTGATTCAATGGGCAATGCTGCTGCTTTGGTCCAGTGACTACAATTTGAGAACCATGTAGCAGTCTAGAATCTAAGCTCTAGACCAGTATTTCCATACTTTTAACGTGCCCGTGGATTTCTTTGGGGTATTATAGTACGTAGATTCTAGTTCAGCAATTCTGGAGAAAAGAGGATGAAAGCGTTACATTTCTTTTTGTTTGTTTTAAGATGAGATTTTAGAAATTAGTTTTTTCCCTTTTTATATTAATTTTTATTTTTTACCTCATTGTTCATTTTTAAACAATATTTGCTTCCCCCCACCCCCTCAGTTGTAGAGTTTCCTTCCCCAAGGCACAGGTGCACCATCAGTGCACCATCACCTCAGTCCCCTGTGCTCCTCCCTCCCTCCCTGATCCCTCTCCCTCCTCCTCCCCTGCAGGATGGCTCTGACTTGTAATCATCCATTTTTGCTTTGTTGTGTTTTGTGCTATTATTAATTTTTTTACACTGATATCTTATTGGGTTTCCCTATATTCCTTCTATTAGTGAAACCATCCGATATTTTTCTTTTTCTTCTGCCTTATTTCACTGAGCATAATTCCTTATACCTAACCAGCTACTAGGCCATGCAGATTCAGTATATGTGACCCAAAAGGATTTCAAGTTGTGTTTACCCATGGATTCCAAATTGTTGCCTGAACCTGAGATCTGTATATTTTGCAAGTGGAATTAAGTTTTTGAAGTTTCTGGGAAGTTAAAGCATGCTTCAAGACTTTAAGTTTGCATCAACTATTTTTTTCCCTGAATTCAATGTTTTTCTTTCTTTCTTTTTTGTCTTCCTCTCTTTCCTTCCTTTCATTCCCCCCTCTTTTACTCTTAAATATTCATCTACAAGCTGTGAATTTGTTACCAAACTGAGGCCATCTTAGCATAGTGTAGACAAGTCTGAGAGTCAGGTTACCTGGATTGTAGTTTATAGTGTGGTTCTTATAAGCTGTGGGATCACAGAATGATTCTTGGTCTCAACTTTTGCTTCGAAATTATGGGGCTTGCCTAAGTGATCTCTAAGGCCTCTTGAAGCTCTCAAAGATTCCACTATATGCAATGCAATCAAAAATGCACTTAAAAGCTATAGTACATGTGCTGCCACCTTTGGGTAGAAAACATAACTTTTACTGAAATAGACAACTTTGAAAGAAAAGACATTTTACTGAAATTTTCATGGCCTATAGCACCAATACCAATTATTATTTCTTCCCTATGATTACAAGTCAAACTGAAATACCGTTTAACTAGAATTTCCGGTACAAACCATTATGTCTGATTTTGAGGTCATTTGCCTTTACATACATTAATATTTTACAGCCTGATCATTATTCTGTGAATTTTTAAAATTAATTTATTTGAGGGCACATTTATTGACAGCACTGTATGTGATTTCAGAGGAATAGCTTCACACCTTCTCAGATGTACATCACCTCACACCACCCAGTCCAGATCACCCAGTAGGAAATGTTCATGGTTTCAGAAAGTTTGATTCAAACTAGTTTATAATGCATTCCAATTAAATTATTTGTTAGTCAATAATTGTACAACTCCAAAAATGCATTGTAGAGAAACTTGGAGCAAAATTTACCTGGATTTAAGTTTTTGACCATTTTACTTTCTAATTGTGCCCTTTGGCAAGTCATTTAACTTCTCCCATGGCTTCCTTTTGTTGTTGGGGGGGTTAAAAAAAGGTTAATGTAATAAAGCCCTTGGCAAAGTTGCTGACACAGTAAGTGCTCAATAAATAGGAGATATTAGCAAACAATGCCTGCAGGGCAACCTGTGATATTGAGAACAAAAAGGGTTTTGAGGCCAGAAAATTGGTTTCAATCTCTGGCTATTCCACTCACCAAATGTGTGACCTTGTACAGTTCACTGACACGTTCTGAAGCAGTTTCTCCATCAGCTTAGAAGCAATCAAGACCTGGAGTTGGCTGAGAATTAAATGATATTGCTATGAACTCAATTGTGTCCATCCCAAATCCATAAATTGAAGCCTCAATCCCAGTGTATCTGTATTTAGAGAGAGGGTTTATGGGAAGTAATTAAGGTTTAATGAGGTCATAAAGTAGGACCCTGATTCAATAGGACTAGAGTCCTTATAAGAAAAACACCAGAAAAGTGATCACCTCCCAAATCCCAGTGTACTTGCATCAAGGAGAGGCCATGTGAGTATCAAGACAGCGCCACCTCAACCCCAAGGAGAGCTCTTACCAGACACTCACCCCACTGGTGCTTGACTTTCAGATCCATTACTGTGAGAAAACTGATTAATTTATAGGTTGTTGAAACCACTCAGTCTATGGTATTTTGTTACGGACACCCGAGCAGAATAACACAGCTATCAAAATTAAATGTGCATAAAGCCCCACAAGGACTTTGAAATTGTTCTCTTTCACCTTTCTTCTGCTGCCCTACTCCAATGCAGAGAGTTACAATTTTATTCTTAGTTGTTTAGCACAATTCTGGAGTAATGTAAAATTTCCACAAGACACATACTTGCCATGAGAAGCATACTTTTATCTGCATAACTTCCTTCCAAGCACTGGAGGAGCATGTAAATAGATCCATTGTTTTGTTTTTTCCCAGTCTGGGAACAGCCATGGAGTAATGGAAGATGTATGCAAGTCAGATGAGGTCAGACCCTTTACTGCTGTCACCTGCAGATGGCACTCTGGGAATAGACAAGTGGCAGAACTAATAAAAGAGGCCCACACAGCCATAGAAGCAAGCATATTTGGATTTGTAATCTACTAAGACTCAGTTACATTTTTCACGATAACACTTCCATACTATGGAAAGTGGTCATGGTTGGAATATTCCCTCATATCAAGGGGAAAACCATCTTGGACCCTACAAAGTTGTCTCCTGTCCCAGTGGATGAAGCAAAATTTCCTATAGAGGGAAGTATATCTCTGCTCAGTGAACTGGGGTCTGTGTATCCAAGTAATAGGGAGGATGCTTTGGCATTACTTGCAGCAGGATGACTGCATGAGAAAGAAAGGGGATTTTAAAAACCTTCTCACAAGTCCTTAGGGATCTTCATATATCTCCCCAATTACTTTCCAGTTATCTTTTTAACCACTTCTTTTTTCCCTCTAGGCATGCAACTAATTACTCCTTCTCATATGTTTCCTATACTTTCTTCTTTCTACTCTGTACTCATTTTCTTCCCCTGGAAAATATTTTTTCCCCAAGATAAAATGGTAACTGTGCTGTATCAGATAAAGCTCGTAATTATTTCATTTAAAGCTCAACTTCTTCAGAATAATCCTATTGTTTCCATTGTTGTGAATGGATGAAAATAAAGGCCATAGAACTTCTAAGCCTTTTTATTTAATTTGGACACACTTGGGGTGCTTCAGGAGACCTTTACTTTCTCATTTATTTGACCATTCTGTGCATCTGCAATTTTCCTCATCCCAAACCAGCCTCCCATGTACTGTCTTTAGCTCTCTGTACGTGGGGCATAGAAATCAACTTTCTCCAGAAGACAAGTCTCATGGTTCAATTTGATTGGCAAACTCTACCCTGCACCAGGTTTTGGCATCTGCCCCTGGTAGAAAAGGTCTCAGCATTGTAAGTGTAGGAAGGGTGGAGGCATCCCAATGACCTCAACCTTTCATTGAATGAATAGGTCTCTCTCAGATAACAGCTACTCTGAAGCATGCCAGCTGGAAGGGAAGGGCCAATTTCCGAAAATCAGCAGTCCCACTACGCATTCATTCAATCATAGGTGTCAGTGTCTGAGAAAAACACTTTGCTAAACCATAGCTTCAGCTACTCTAACACTATGTAAAATAAATTCCCATCTCCCTGAGAGGTATCTGGAAAGACAGAAACATGCCATAATCATAACCATGTTTGCAACAACAAAAATAAGCATGGATATGTGTCAAAGGAGATATTTTTTTCTTCTTCCTTGACACTATTCTGTTTTTAAAAAGACAGCAGCAACCCTCATATTATTGCCTTTGCTTCTTGCTGGGATCCTACTGCCTATTTAATTTCCTCTCTATGTTTATTTTTTACTAAATCAGCACAAAACATAAGCAACGGTAAACATAACATTTTATAAGTACAAAGTAACATCACAGCTATGCAGGGAACCATTCTGTAATATCAAGTGACCCAAAGAAAGTTGAAGGTAGACAAAATGTCAGGATCCTCATTTGTTTTCTTATCCGACACATCATCCTCCCAAGAATTTCCAAACAATTTCCAGCAAGCCTAGCGTGTAGATAGACTAAAAATGTATTAATTGAATCAAATTGAAATGTATTAAATTTTAAGGAAACAGTCTATTAGTATTATAGCACATGTGGTTGTGGACTTTAGACAGACCTTGGGATCAGAAGTTGAATTTCGTTTCACCATTAGATTCAATAGCTATATGCTCTCCCTTCACTCAAACCTACCTCATAAGATAAGCCTGTAAGGCTCCGATGCCAATATTTTCAATATTTTCATAGTTGCATTATCTACCTCAATGAACAGTCAGGCACAAATAATTATTTAATGGAAAGAAGTTTCCTGCAGTCACCATGCTCTGTTTATTTTCCAAAAATAAAGGAATACCTATTAACAAAAAGGATGATGTGCTCTAGTGAAATACCTTTTTATTGACAGCTATCTGACAAATGAATGCAGCAAGAATGCAGGGAGCATAGGGATGCATTCTAATGTAAAATGATTTCTATATTATTAAAATCATCCATTTATCCAGCAAATTGATGAATATTCATTGATCACTTACCCTTCTGGTTTTTAAAATTAGGAGCTGAAGAAATTGCTGTTAAAGGATTATAGGATCTTCCAAACCTGAAAGTTT
Organism: Talpa europaea; assembly: GCF_964194135.1. Classification (NCBI taxonomy): domain Eukaryota; kingdom Metazoa; phylum Chordata; class Mammalia; order Eulipotyphla; family Talpidae; genus Talpa; species Talpa europaea. The sequence continues at coordinate 43,402,243 of NC_140074.1, forward strand.
CAGGACTAAACCCCAGCTCTCTTAAGGGAGTTCCCTGGGCTGGGGAAAGAGCAGGGGGATATAGATGAGAAGTACATCTTTGGATTTCTCTGGGCCCTCCTCTACCCCAGATTTATGTGGGAGCATCTCCTCAGAAAGAACCAAATTTAAGTTCAACATAATTCTACCCCAAAGGAGTGTCTCCTTATTTGTTCATTCTTACAACTCATTTGGTAATGAATAAAGCTCTTCTTTGAAATTTGAAAACAATTTGAAATAAGTGGAAAATGCAAAGAATTGTTTCATTGTTAAATGAGTATTACTTTAAATAGTGATTAAGACTGTTTGTCTCATCTTTTGTGTGGCACTAGTGCTGAAGACAAAAACTTGTGCTTAAGCACCAGCCCACCTGCCTGCATGATGCTGAATCAGGAGCTTCCTGTCCCCAAATTTCTATTTTCCTCTCTACTAAAACATCTGTCCTCTCTGTGATATGAAGAATGAAATAATAAGGGCGAAAGTGCTTTGAAAGCTGTGAAGTGTGGAGTGAATGCAGGGATGACAGCAATGATGGTGATTACTAATAGCGGGTGGTTCTCACACTTCCTCCCCACTAGAACTGAAACTTGAGGAAAGTGAGCTCTTTATTTTGCTGCTATATCACCAAACACCCAAGGAGTATTGATTAATAATGGGTGCATTAATGGTTCACAAATATTGCCAATTTTTTTTCCTATTTGTTTATTATTTATTGAATAACAGAAAAAGAATTTTATTTACCAACATCGTACCAAAATTGAATTGAAACATTTTATGCTGTCTTCTTTAGCACTTCTTACAAATTATGATTTCCATACGGTTTTTATTAAAGATAATTTATAAAATTTCATAAGCTCCATACAGCTAGAAATGATAAGCAAAGATTAATATTCTATTTCCATGCTATGGGTTAGATAAGAGTTCAGAGATGTAAAATTTCTTGCCTCTTTTGTGGTGATGGCAGCATCCAGAGCTGGCAGCTGCAAGCTTTGCCTGTGGTGACACTACTTCCCTCTCCTCTCCGTTGACATCTTGGGTACCTGGTATCCCCTGCCATTCTGATCTTTTCTAGATAAGGAAGATAAGGAATGCTCTCTCTGTCTAGCCAGGTAAGTGTCTGTTTTCAATTTTCCATCTAGTTGTTTCTGTCAAAGTTTGAAGGATCAGAAGAAGAGAAAATTAATGGGGTTTGAAAAGTCAGTTAGGGGAAAGACATTAAGGTAACAACTGAAATAGTTTAGGACACCCGTAAAACAATAATGTATTCAGCTAGATGACAGTGAGCACCTACTATGTGCATGACTCTGGGAGAACAAAGGTAATTGCTACAAAGTAGGTATTTTGGTGGAAAAATACAACTGTCAAAGGGACAGAATGAATTGAAAGATGGAAACTCACTTTAACTTGGCTGTATCAATTCAAGCCAGTCTGTAGCTCTAACCAGGTACTGAAGATGTAATCTATAAAAAATTAGTAATATTTTATCACTAATATCAGTGTTATAAATACAGCTGCTGCCTAGATATCTCCAAAGCTGAATTTCCTCCCCAGCCTCACCCTTTATCTTCCATCGCCATTAATACCACCCAGTGGTCAGATCCAGAGACCTAAAACTTGCCTCAAACTGTTCTCTCATATAGTCCTTAACCCCCAATATCCAGCCACTCGCTGATTTCTATTGCTCCTGTCTCCTCTTTCCCACCATCTCTGGCCTAGTTCTTCCACTGTAATGTTGAATGGTGACATCTGTCTTCCTGAGTTGGATGTTGTTGTTTTTTCAATTTGTTTATTGGTAAAAATAACAGTTGGGTGAAGTAACTGTTAACTCTTAGCATCATCTTTGTTAGGAAAATGTTTTGTATACAGTAATGGACTTAAGGATCATCTATGTGTCTGTGAAGAAGGTAACAAAGCATGGTATAAGAAACCGGGATATTTCCAGGGAACATTGGTAAGGAAATGTATTCTCTGTTTTTGTTCATCTGAAATGTCTATTTTTTTGGAGAGTATTTTGGACGAATATATAATTCTTGCTTAATTTTTCCCTGGCACCTTAAATGTATCATTACATTATCTTCTGGCCTCCCATGTGTTGTTTTTTAATGCTTCCTCCTCAAAGCTACCCAAGCAATCATTCTAAAATACAAATATAATATTCTCTGCTCATAGGTAATTGATGGCTCACCCACTATTTTAGGTTACCTTTTTTTTATTTTATATATTTTTTACATCATTTTTCATTTTTGCACAATGTATGCATTTTCACCTTAGTTATAGTTCCTGTACAATTCCCACCACCATGATTTTGACACTAATCCCTCCTCCCTGTCCCCCACTCCCCCATAGTGTGTCTCTGGTTTATAGTTGCTTGTTGATTTTAGGTTAACTTTTAAAGACAATAATTAGCAAGAAGGGTATTTCATGAACTGGCCCCTCTCTGCCTGTCTTAACTCTCATAGGATCTCCTGAGAGTCTTTTAGGAAAACCTAGAAGCCATTTTGGTCACTGTCATGAGGTCATACTCCTTCCCTCCCCCTGTCTGCCAGAGGCAAGTGTAATTTTTTGTCCAAAGACAGCCAATGATCTAAAAAGATTTCTCTCTGTTGTCATCTGGGGACAAGAACTCGGTTTTTAAAATATGTGCACTCTAAAAACAATATTGCTGTGTATAATACAAGCCATTGACAGCAATGATAGTTTCAGTGCTATGTGGAGAAGTAGAACATGTGTAGATTTTCTATTTATCACCCAGCAAACTGGCCCAAAACCTACATCAGGGTCCCTGGACAAACTTTACTCTCAGTTAACAAAAGATTTTATAGCAATTACAAAGGAGGTGTTATGACTTTTTGGAAGCAGTGGATTTTTTTTTGTCTCTACATGGTTATAGACCAGAGTTTATCACTATCGTCTTAGTTATCAGCCTAATCTAACAAATAACATAGACCAGGCAGCTTAAACAGCAAATATTTGTGTCTGTCAGTTCTAGGAACTGGTGAGGCCAAGATCAAGTTTTTTGTGGATTGGATGTCTCATGAGGATCTGCTTGCTGGTTTGCAAATGATTGTCTTGCTATATTTTCTCATGGTAGAAACCATCTCACATGTCTTCTTAAAAGGGCACTAATCTGATCCATGAGGTTCCACCCTCATGACCTAATTCCCTCTCAAAGACCTCATCTCCAAATACTATTGCATTGGGAATTATGATTTCAACATTTGAATTTGGGAGGGACCCAAGCATTCAATTCATAGCAGCCACCTTTTTTTTTTTTCCTTTTGTAATGACACAGCAAGACTGTCCAAAGAGAAGTGGAATGCATTACAAAGTAGAATGTAACACTGAGAAGGCATTACAAAATAGAATTATGGACCTGTTTAAGGGAAGCATACTCTTCCCTATGTGTGGAAAATCTTATTTTCACTTGGTCTATAAGATCTTTCTGCTGTTAACCTCATTCTAGAAGCTCTTCTTGGTCCCCAGACCTCATAATCATAGAGACTGAATATCTTTCCCTCCCACATGTTCCACCAACATCATGGGCTCTCATAAGACCTATGATACATATGATTTGTAGTAGCCTGTCTGCCTTCCCTATTGGACTGTGATTATGCTCTTGAAGAGTACGTGGTATTGTCAGTTCTCTTCAACACAAACATCTGATGAGAAAGGAAGTATTGTGAACACAGGTGAGGCTTAATTGACTGGTCTCTTCTAAATCAACAAGCTGTGATTCTGAATTTTCCTGTTGATTTGATATTTTCCACTGAGCTAACATAAACTGTTTTTGTTGGCACTGTGAAACCTGAAGTGTGCTTTAAACCAATCGAATGTTTAGCTAAAACAAAACCAAACTAAAAATCATAATAACCTCAGGAGACTTTGAAAACTCCATATTATTTTACAAAAAGAATTATTTACCTGTTGCAATGTGCAATGAGTTGCCAAACAATATACTTTCCAGTGACCTCAGAAAATTATCAGGCATGATCCTACCTGGGATGGCTCTACTCTACAATACAGAGTAGAAAATTGCTGGCATTCTTTGGAATCCATGATTTCCCAAGCTGAGCATAACCTGCATTGCTAATAGTTCTTCATCTCCCTCTTAAAGATGCAAACTGCTTCTGTGATGTGCCCCTACACAGAGCAGATGTTCCAGATGGCTTTGCATAAACAAGCCATTCCCCCAAATCAACTCTTGTTCCCACCAGTGCAGTTAATTAATCTGTCAGTTAATCAATTGTTTATTGAAGAACAGGAACTATTCTGACCACTGATAATACAGCAGTGAACAAAACAGTGAGCCCTGCCTTCAAGTAGCTCACTCAATTCAAGAAGTATGGTAGTACTGGTTGATGATAAACATATAAATAAAATTATAAGAAATATCCAAGGTAATAGAAAAAGGATTTCCTGCTTAAAGGAAATAAAAGTTAGGTCTTTGCTTTATAGAAGGGCTGGCTAAGAGCCAGAGAAAGCACTAGTTGTAAGGATTATTATTGGAAAGAATTTGTTGTAATTAGGTAAACCATGTACTATTAACTTTGAGCTACAGGGATATGGAAATAGAGAACCTCCTTTAAAATGGCACTGGCAGCTATGGGATTTTGCCTGTGGGCTGCAATGGGATTTAGCATAGAACTGTATTATTTGGCACAAAAGGAATTTTCCTCCTCCTCCTGTTTGTCTCCAAGGAGCAATATGAGCTATTTAATATATATATATATATATATATATATATATATATAAAATGAAGTAAAAAATGACTAGTTGAAAGGAAATTAGGGTGCATTGACTTTTCTGTGTCAGCCTGACAAAGTAGCTCATTAGTGGTCAATCCCATCACAGAACCAGAAGCACCACATGTGTGAGAACATATCACAGAGGAGACAGCATGGGGTCATTTATTGTCAGGTCTCCTGGTACTATGGGCTCAATTTTGACATATCTGCGCAACACCTGAACTGTTATTTACACAGTATTTTTCTTTAGGTTGACTCACTTTTTTTTTTTACCTAAAAAGCAAAGTTGATGTCACCATGGATGGAAAACCAATATCACTGCCATAAATAGACAGCCATAAAAATCAATCTCATAAATCAAGCAATACCATTATATTCTAGCTAGAGAGTGTCACCTATTGAAGGCTCTGGTCTTTTGAGGTGGTTTTGAAGCCTTTCTTAAAAAGAGATTGGCAACTGTTAGACTTCCAACAAATGAAGGAGGTACCTTTTTTGAAATCATTAGAAAGAATACTTGAGAACTGAAAACAGAACAACACTGTTTTCCTTCTGTGATTCAGTATTATTATCCTGATTACACACTTGCTAAAATAATATCCTGTTCTATGATGGAAAATTGTGCATTTTTAAAATGACTTTTTAAAAAAGATTTATTTATGCACACAAGAGCTGGGGTACAGGCCAGAGGTGTGGGGGGTGAAAGGATTCACCAGAGACAGAATGGGGAACAGAACAGGCAGATTGACGAAATACACTGCTGAGGAAAGCAGCAGGTGAGTCAGGAGAGGTCTACTGCACAATGTGGGTTGCTCCCTGGATGGCTAGGGATTGAACTTGTGCTGCAAAGGCTGCAGACAGCTTCATGGGCTGCATCTTAAGCCCTTGCACCACCAGGGAGGCCCCTGGAAGATTGTGCATTTTGAGAAACATTGGGCTAGTTGATCTTCAGAGTGACTTCCCATGCTGAAATGGCACATTTGTGAGACACACCTTCTTCTAATCAGGGGCGGGGAGGTTATATGCTATTTGAAGTCCACCAAAAGTTACCCAGTTGGCTTCCTCGTTTCCCAGCCCTAACCAACATCTCTGCTGCGCCCGTTTTCTGTCTTCTACCTGTTGGAGGTAGGTTAGCCAACTCCAGCCTGGAAAACTATCTTTAACAACACGGAAAGATAGTGGTGGGCAGAGGGTGTTGGGGGGTGGGGGCGGGAGATGAAAGGAAAAAAGAGATGCAATCGGTTACGAAACTATGGACTGGAATGATCCCAATGGTGGGAAATCTTACCTCTTCAGTTAAGTGTTGAGCTCACATAACACCTGACAGCAGGGCATTTGAAATATCTTTTGTGGCAGCAATATATTGAAACTTAATGCTTAATAGATGTTTCACTTTTCACGCTGATATGCAGACTCCCATAAACAGTGACACATAAAACTCTATCATAGAACCACATGCCCCCCAGGATTTTCCAATTTGTAAAGACAGAGAGAAGCATCCAATTCTTAATGAGGCTGAGCAGGATTTATGGATTCTCAATCTTTGTTTTTATTGACTACCCCATCAGTCTTCCTAAGCAGTCTCCTTTTTTTTTTTTTTGGCTTTGTTCAAGCAAGGAATTAGTCATAGTTTAATCTAAGTTAAAAGGCCCTAATGAGCCCTTTAATTTGTTTTAGTTGTTTATGAAAGACCATTTAGTTCTAGGTGCCCAAATGTTATGATTTGCCTAAATCTTTTCGTTAAGACAATACATGACATTTCTATGATTTCAGAAAGAGACCTCCCTCTTGTGGCAAGAGCAGTTGTTGCAGCCAATTCTAGAAGGTTCCAGTTCTTAAATGCTGAAGAGCAGGTTAGATCTTAGAAACACCCTCGCTTTACAGATGAGGTAACTGAAAACCAGAGAGGACAGTTTCTATCTGAAGTTTAAGTAATGCCCCATGTGGTATGATTTCTCCTCTCAATATTCAAATTTCTGTTGACTCTGAACGGAACTGATGGAGAAACCATCCCCAGTCTGGATAGGTGACATCTCCTGCATGTGAAAGCTGCTTCTTGGCGAGCTTTCTCTATGATGCAATGAGGCATTTCTCAGGGCTGGGCTATAAGCTGCATCCTGTGTCCCTGACAGCAGTTTGGCCCACAAGACAAAGACTCCTTCCATCTCTTTAGGAATAAGTACCACCTCTCCAGCCATCACTTGGATGCTGCTTCTGATGTAATGTCTTCATTGATTTTTGACTTGTCGAGGGAATGGGTAAGGCCAAACATAATGGGGGTGGGGCTACAGAAGGACACACCCACAACACAGCTTCCTATAAGGGTAGCGATTGTAAAAACTAGGTACATGATGGAATTCTCTTGACCTTGCTATTCAAAATGTGTTCCATGGACGAGTAGCATCAATATTGCCAGGGAGTCTTCCAGAAATACAGAATCTTGTTAAAAAGGAAATTTAATTTAGTAGTTCCAGGAGCTGAAATTCTGTATTTCTCACAAGCTCTTAGGAAATGTCAGTACTTCTGGTTCATAAACTACACCTTGACAAGGCAGGGTCTAGAGTAAATTTACTTTCCTATCCAAATTGTAAAGCACTAGTTACCGTTCTGTTGTCTTGCAACTGAGTACAACTTAAAAGTCAGTTAGGGGCCTCCCTGGTAGTGCAAAGGGTTAAGACGCAACCTATGAAACTCTGTGCAGCCACTGCAACATGGGTTCTATCCCAGCCAGGGAGCAACCCACATGGTGCAGCAGACCTCTCCTGACTCACCCGCTGCTCCCCTCAGCAGTGTATTTCAGTCAATCTGCGTGTTCTGTTCCTCGCTCTGTCTCTGGTGAATCCCCTCATGCCCCACACACATCTGTCCTGCACCCCAGTTCTTGTATGCATAAATAAATAAATCTTTTTTAAAAAAAATTTAGGAAAGTGAAGAAAATGACAGGTTCTCAGATCTCATAAGCTTGTGAAGAGAGCCAACACCGACATGGTGTCGCAAATTGTGCTCTACTTACTGTAGATTTTAGTCACCAGTGAGTAGGGAGGAAGACATGAATTCTGATACCCCAAATACACTTCACACACTGCCCCTAATCTTACTGCTAAGTCCATAATATAACTTCAGATCTTCAAAACAGTTTCTGCTTAGAATAAGGTGAAATCTAGTTCTATAAACTCAGCCTCTACTCTCTCCTATGAATTACTTGTTAGGTCCCCATGAACCAATCCTAACAGGGCTTCCCAGTAGGTGCAATAATCAGTGCTTGCCTGCAGTGACCACAGGGCAATGGAAAGCCAGGAAGTGAGGGCAATTGGAAAAAGAACAAAGCAACATCAGGGAACTTTAAGGGATATGCTCATTCGAGGAAAGGGAAGTTGAACAGTCCACAATATACTCAGATATCGCACAGCATTTCTGGTGACATCTGAGATGAGTAAGATTCATAGTGGTGCACAAATACTTTGATATGTAGTCTATAGATAAATGTTTCTCATTCTTACAATATTTTAGGTACATTAATTATGGATTGTAGCCTCAAGCTTTCTTCTATTGTGATGAGTAAAAATGATAAGACTTTTGAAAAAGTAGCTCTAGTCTAGTTCTGAGTTGATATTATAAATAATCACACTTAGCTAAGCAAATGCCAAGACTTGTTCCCATTGGATGCAGGTGGGAAAGCATTAAGGCCGAGCTGCATTCCTGGGAAGCCTCCCTTTCCAGATTGGTCAGGTGCCTGGGAAATAGCCTGTGAGGTGGCAATCACAGGGAACTGGCTCACAGGGAAGTGCTGCGGACAAACTTGCCTGTAATGGGGTCGTGGAGGATTGGAAAGCATGGGTTCTTTCCAGAAGGATTGGGGAGAGAGCGCATTGATTATGACACCAGGTGCATCTGAAGCTCAGGCAATCCTAGGAGCTCTAGAGGACATTGGCCTTCAGAGATATCCAGATTGAAGCTAAGGGGCCATGTGGTTTTACCTGCGCAGTCACCAAATGTGGCCTGCCCCTGGAGAGGGGCCCAACCTCAGATGAAGCAACTTCCTGGGAGGGAGGTGATTCCCAGGTGGAAACCAGGTGTGAAGAAGACCTACAATAGCCAGCCAACTGGAAAGGACCCTCAGGGAATGAGAGGCCTACTCCTGAGAGGGTGGAGGGGAAACATCTGAGCAGCACACAACACCATCCACTTCAGATACCAATTGCAAAAGTTCCTCATATTCCTCCAAACAATTGATGTCTCAGGACTGCTGTCTTTCAAATTTGGAAGTATTTGTCTAACAAAATAAAATCATCTGGGGCAACTTTTATACAAATTCCCACTCTCTGAACTTATTTTTATGTGCAGCCAGGATTGAGACCTTTAGGTCTAATAAATCCAACAGTTATTCTTAAATCTGAAGGGCAACACTGTCCCTTAACATGTACGTGCGGTGTCTCAGGATTATATTTGGCTAACATGGGGCAAGACTGTGAGCTGAGAATTCCAGCCACCACTGCTCCAAAGGGATTAATTAGAGATGTGTAAGGTGTTTAGGGGAATGAAACGGCCAACATAAACACATACACCGCCACCTAGTCCTGCTGTCACCTCCCAGGACTTTGCAGATGAGTTTTATTGGCTAGATTTTAAACGTTTGAAGCTTATAGTTTGTTTCTTTTTCTTTCTGTAGCTCCTAGTTTGTTTCTCTTTCTTCTTATTTTTGGTTCAGTGTCTGCCTTTGGGTCCTTGTATAAAGGAGACTTTTATCCACCTCGCTCTTATAATCCTACCAATTTTGGCTGAAATACACTAGCTGTTAGTCTTTCATAGCAGAACAAACTATACATGAAGCCTTGTCCAAATCATATCCACCCATTACAGTCATATGATATAAAAATAAAAATTCCATCAGTGTATAACCTTCTCTAAATTACCAGCATTATAGAAGTCTGTGTTCTTAGGATGTGCTTTTATGTGTTGTGTTTTATGGTTTAAGGTATACATTTTGTATTGTGAAAATTTTCAAATATACAAATAGAAATTTTCAAATAGAATGCAGGAAAAAATAGTATATTTGACTCTTCCTTATTTATCACCTAGCTTCAGCAATTATTAATATGTGCCCATATTTTTCATCAATACCTACAATTTTTGCCACCACTCCTTGCTCCTCCCCCCACCAAAAACAAAAAAACCTGAATTATTTTGAGGAAAATCCCAGATGTATCATTCTATTATAAATACTTCAGAAGAAATAAGATTTTAATCTCTGTCAATATTACTAATTCATCAGCACATCTCCTGGAATTGATGTGAGCGCTCAGTCTATACCAGAAATGGAAGACTACAGAATTATTCATTCAGCAGAAAAACATCACTTGTTACTTAGGATACAAGGATAGAATTGGATGGATTTGTCTTCATGATTTTTAAGTTCTGCTTGTGTGGAGGGGTAGGTGGTATGTAGGTAGTAGTTGGGGGGAAACCATAGAGTTGGCAGTTTGTTGCTGTTGTGGACATGGGAGGCATAAGCTTTAGTAAAGCCTTTTTGCCAAAACAGATTTCTTAAGTGAGTTTTGAAGATACTTTACCAAATGATGACATGGAAGTTAAAAGATGGTCCAGGCAGTGGGAAGAACCTATGAAAATCCTCCTACAATGGCCTGTATGCCCATGTGTTAAAATTGTTCTACACAAGCCACCTTCCACTTAGCATCACTATGATACTTGACCACTCTTATTCTAGACACAATCTCCAAAACTCAATCTAGTCACAAAGAGAGCGAAGGTCTATTCATCTATAACTTCTTTCACAGCCTATACCAGCATTTCTAACTTGAATCCTGTAACCTACCCAGAAAAACTCTCAGTAGCTGTTGGGAAGAAGAGGGTGTGAATCTGGGCAAATCATAAGACATGGTCTACACAGGGTGACTCAGTGCTATCTTCTCTGCAAAACGTTACTCAATGAGTCTTTTGAATTTGAATATTTGTGTTGTAACATGAAATAGTAGATAAATGATAGCTGTCAAGTTAACAAAATTAAGTAGACTCTGAATGTTGAGTTGTTCATTTCTCACATGTGTTCCAATGAAAAAAAAAATTGTTAAAGTATTTTTAGGGAGATATAGGAATACTACTTGAGAGTATGCAGAGGAATTTGGTATAAAATATCTCACAGACTAAGACATTAATAAAAAAAACTGTTATTTCCTGCTCTGAAACTATTATGTGAAGTTATATGTATAGGAGAGCAAAAAGCTGTAGCCCCAAAATACATCTTTGGCAAAAGATTGATTTCATGGGAGGGGTTCTGACAGTTGGGTGTAAATGTCTTTGAAAAAGACATTTACATGTAAACTTCTCTCTGTGAGGGTATCTCTCTCACTGTGCTGGGAAGACCTAATCTCTTTATCACTTTTCTGTGGAAAAGACAACTTAGATCTGCATACCTTTGCTTGATTACTTTGACTTTCTTAGCAAACTCCCTAACTGACCTCCCCTTTTCTTCCCTTAACATTTTTTTTTAAATTATTTATTTATGCATACAAGAGCTGAGGTACAGGCCAGAGATGCGGGCGATGAGAGGACTCACCAGAGACAGAGTGGGGAACAGAACAGGTAGACTGACCAAAATACACTGCTGAGGGGAGCAGTGGGCAAGTCAGGAGAGGTCTGCTGCGCCATGTGGGTTGCTCCCTGGCTGCCTGGGGATTGAACTCGTGCTGCAGTGGCTGCTGATAGCTTCATAGATTGCCTCTTTTTTTTATTACTATATTTTATTTTATATAATTCTTACATCCTTTTTTCATTTTTGCACAATGTATGCTTTTTCATTTTGGTTATATTCACCATAAAATTCCCACCCCCTCATTTTGACCCTAATTCCTTCTCTCCTCCCCCACCTGCCCATAGTGTGTCTCTGGTTTATAGTTGATTATTGATTTTGATTTTTTCTTTATCATAGTCTTTTTCCTGGTCCCTTATTTAGGTTTTCTAAATCCCTGCTATGAGTGAGACCATCCGGTATTTTTCTGTATGGAGATTCCTCAACCTATTAAAGATCAAGCTTCCATATGATCCAGCAATTCCATTCCTAGGTATTTACCCAATGGACACAGAAACATCAATTCCAAAGAGCACTTGAACCCCTATATTAATAGCAGCACTATTTACAATAACTAAGCTATGGAAACAACCCAAATGCCCAAAAATAGATGACTGGATCAAGAAGATGTGGCATATATACACAATGGCATATTACTCAGCAATCAAAAAAGATAAACTCATAGGTTGCCTCTTAATCCCTTGTGCCACCAGCAAGGCCCTTAACACTTTTTTTTAAAAACTCTAAAAATGGCATCTGGAACCATGGGATGAATTGCTCAGTTTTGCTGGGCATCTCCCATATAGATGGTGCCCTTTGCAGCCATGAGGTATTCGTTTTATTAAATTTTATTTTATTTCTTTCCTCTTATCAATCTGCTTGATGCATATTTGATTATTTACCAGCCTAGATGAAACCAGAGGGATATGGGATGATTCCCTTGTGCCCCAACACAATGCTAAATCCCTTTTCATAAATTATTCTATTTAATCTTTACAATAGAGTTATAAAGTAGGTCCTAGTGTCAAGAATCCCAGGGAAGATGGGACCCCCAACTTGCACACTCTAAATGGGTTCTGCCATCAGCTGGATAAAGACAAAGTATACTCTTAGTGCATAAGACCTTCAGTAGAAAAGAACTTTAATTGAATTGTGTGCTTATAGAGAAAAAAAGATAATAGTTTCTCAATGAAACACCCAAAGTTACACATACCCTTATGGGTAAATACCCAGCCAAATAGGGTTGCCTCAAAATGGGGCCACTGAAGCCCAAAATCTTGTGACAAGTTTAAGGTACCTTCTTGTGGGAAACCACAAGAAAGGGGCAGAAGGAGCCAGGCAAATCTGGGATGAAAGAAGCAAAATCAGAGAACCAGTCAAGGTAATGGCTGCCATTGTCAGCCTCCCCATGGGTCTCTCACCCACATTTCTTTGAAATAGCACTACGTCTCAACTCCATATATCTCCTTTCATATTCTCCGAGTCCCTGATGTCCAAACTGGAGAAGCAAACAGGCCTTTCTTCACAAGTCTTTCTGCTCCATGAGCCTCCTCTTCCAAGTCTTTTCTCTCCAAGTTTTCTTCTTGCTGCTCAGTTCCACCCACATTAGGTGGTGCAGAAAACATTGAACCTCCCCTTTTATGGAGATTATACTCTAACACTAGAATGAGACCCATTTGACAGGTAAAGTTACAGAAAAGCTTTAAGGAATTGACCCAAACTCATACAAGCAATAAATCTGTTTTTGAATCTAGGTAGTGTGATTTCAGAGTCCACAGGGTCAACTCTGTGCAATATACCTTGATTATAGATTTTTGTTTTATCTTTTATGACTTCCATGTAGAGCCAGGCTATGTCATAGGCTCATTTTGAGATTATGAAGCTTGCTCTGTGAAAATCCCTTATATTTGTGCCTCTATATAAATGTCAACAGTTTTATCTGTGCTAGAGCCCCTATGGGAAACAGTTTATGTTGTCCACAATGCAATAAGGATTAGGTGTGTGTGTATATACTGTAGGTATATGTAGTACATTCATATGATGGTGCCCTTTGCAGCCATGAAAAGACAAATTTAAAAAATAAATTGGGAAATATATTTGAAATATGCAAGTCAGCTGAATGCAAGTAGCTACAACATTAAATTTGGATAAAACTATATGGGTATGTATGCATACATACATATGGTGTAGCTTATGTGTATATATATGGGATTGCCTATATATATATATATATATATATATATATTCATGTTAGTGAGAGTGAAAGAAGAGATGAGAGAAAAGAGGAGGAAAAAATATGTCACAATAGTGATTAGTTAGAGATGTTTAGGGAAATTAATGAATATTTTCATTTTTTCTACCTTCTGTAATAAAGTTATGTTGATTCAATCTAAAAAAACCTTTTTATTTTGTAAGTACCTCTGTTTCTAACTTTAAGGTAATTAAAATTTTGGTTGTAGAATGTAGCATAAAAGTAAGAGAATCATGCAGGTATACACATTGTACTTGTGTTCCAGTGCTGCTATTCTATTTTATTTTTATATTAGGAGGATTTAAAGAAAACTCTATGTGTAAACATTATAAGCATGTCTAGTGTTTATCTGGACCCATTTCTAAATGCTTTTAAGAGAAAATAATAATTCACATACTTTTATTCAAGCACCTAACGGTCTTTTCTTCATTGACATTTATCTGACATAGTAAGCAAAATGGTCATTTAGTCCCTATTTATAGGAGGATACATTAAGATAAAAGATGATTAGGGACTGCAAAGTATTCTGTACTGAATGATGTGCTGCAGTGCAGTGTTAAATAGTTTTCTTCAATTTTGCATGGAGTCATGCTTCCTTCATGCACACTGCATCCTCAAAACTGTCTTTTCTTTAAATAATGCAGTGAAGAAATTAAATAATTAAAATTGCAGACAGAAAGTATAAAACAATCTTAAGCAGAAAGAAAAGGTTGAAAGGAAATAAATTAACATTTTTAAAGAAAATCCTTGAAACCTTTAAAATACTATTTAAAGAGAAAACCCACATGAATGAAAAGTGAAGGGATAGGGGAATAGTCATTCTTTGTTAAGCAGGAAATTAATGATCTTTGTTAATTGTCTCATTTGAGTGAGGCCTCTGGTATTATTGATTAGATTTCAGAGTTCCAAATAAATTTTAAATTACTTTATAAAACCACCAAGCTTCATGCAAGAGCTTGAACTTATTGGAAAGATACTCTATTCTCTGGTACTTGTAGAAGGCAAAAGCTGCATCTTGAAGGACCTGTTGAACGATAAGATCTTTTTACAGGAAGGTTTATGGTGTTTCATCTTTCTGCCCATACTGGTTTTCTCCATTCGTTGACTTTTTTAATTTAATGGATTTTAAATGTCTAAGGAAGTAGAGAACTTTCCCTGATCCAGTCATGAGCCTCATAGTTTGCCCAGAAGTTGACTTCAAGCTTAAGTGAAGACACAAAGTCAGTAAAGGTTCTCACTGGATGGAGGGGGATTATTTGGTACTTTTTAGCCTGGGAAGTTGGAGAACTTTGGTTAAAGTAGTGAAAAAAAAGTTATTTTTTTTTAAAGATTTATTTTTATTTATTTATTTTATTTATTTATACAAGCACTGGGTACAGTCAGAAGTGCGGGGAGGGTGAGAGAATTCACCAGAGCCTGAGCAGGGAGCAGAGCAGGCAGAAGGACCGGAAGTACACTGCTGAGGGGAGCAGCAGGTGGCAGGAGAGGTCTGCCTGTGCCATGTGGGACCCTCCTCCGGTGGCTGGGGAGCAGCCGGGGATAGAACCGGTGCTGCAGAGGCTGCCCCAGCGCTCCAACCGCTGCGCCACCGGGGAGGCCCAAAAAAGTTATTCTTAAAATCTTAAGATTCCAAATAAATAGCTCTGAGAAGTGTACTAAATATTAGAATCACATGGTGTTTTCCTTTTATTTAAACCCAACCACCAACCTTTCACACGTTTTATCTCAACCTGTATTTTCCCCATGAAATTGCTAGACCACTCTGGCAGCATCTTCATCCCTTCTCCTTCTCTTTTAGTGTCAGCACTTACCATGGACAGTTCAACCAACTGAATAATAATGTTACAGCTCAAGAGTTTCAGCAAATGGTTTAAAGTTTTGTGAAATTGTGACTGCTCTATTAGTCATTGATCAAAGCACCTAACCCAGTGTTAAAAAAATTCAACCGAATAAAATTTAAAGAGCTTTTTGGCTTTATTCAATGATTCATGAATCAGGCAGCTTTGAATTTAGCAGATAGAAGTTCTGAGGACCTGTACAAAATGAAACTCTTTGGGAGTTTCATTTTGGGAGCAGGAACAAGGAAGTTACACTTAGATTGAAAAAAAAGTGTGGGTTGGTTACTGCAAGGTTACTTGCCCTATAGGGTTTATCAGGCAGGTTACCTAACTAATGCTCATCAGGTGATTCCTGGTTGGCTGGTTTAAGATTCCATTTCTGGGAGAGCCGAAACTTAAGTCTCTGTTTGATGATGTGGGGATTAGTATGCAGGACTCCATTTTGACCTGTTGTCTCTAACATTATAGTATTGACTGACTGGTAGAAGGATGGGCAGTTAGAGGCAGGAATATTGGGAGTCATGGCAGGAGATCTGGAGAATGTTGTCAGAGGTAAGGGCTGATCCAGTACATATTTATTGGCCTACTTCAAGCTTACTTGCCCAGGAGGGGATTCCAGCCAGACTTCACAATTACACTTTAATTTACGTTCCTCGTCCCTCTAGAGTTTGAGGCAGCAAACAATTCTTTAAGTTTTGGAGTCTGAGAGACCCAAAGGATGTTAATTCATCCTAAGGAAAAAACATCTAAAACACATACAGCCTTTATTCATGAAGATATTCTCTGCAGTATTATTTATAACTATGAAAAATTGGAAACAATTTCAATGTTTTACAATAGAGTTTAGTAAATTATGACACATCAACCCAATGGAATATGGTCATTAAAATGATAATTACAAGAACCACAGAGACATATTTATAGTATATTTTATGTGAAAAATGCAGAATATAAAATGTGTTTGTAGTATGTTTATAACTTAATAAAGATAGGGTTGTTTTCAGAACAATACTAGGACAGTACATAAATATGAAAATAGCTGTTTCAGCAGTGGAAATATTACTATATTTCTCTTTTTTTCTAACTGTCCTAAATATTTTTCTGGTATTTATTTTTTATGAAGATTAGAGCAATGAAAGATAACATGTGATGAACAGACAGATGGATTGGAAACAAAAAAGGGAAATATGGAAAGCAAAAAGGGGATGATAGATGCGGTGTTGTGCGACTATCCCAGGGCAGGCAGGTTCACCGTTGGTTCTAAGAGTTTGAAAGAGAATTTTGGAGTCCTTGGCATCATCTTCATAGGTTTTAATAGTAAGCAGGGGAAACAAGCCAGAGGGGAGACAGCAACTTGAGCCCCCCACATATCTTTCCACTTTTCCTCTGGGCTCTCTCTGGAGTTCTCTTGGCTCTTCTGTAGTCACTCGTCCTCAAATAGCCATCCTCTTCCTGAGTGATTCTGCCCTTATAGCCCTGCCCTCCAGGCTCAGATGTGCCCACTTTGCATGCCCGCACCATGCTCCAGGAGTCCACAATCAGGCCTGCATGCTCCGTGCCCACGCTCCTAAGAGCCTTCTGCATCACCACGTTCAAGGCCACAGGTGATAGCCACAGAGGCTAGTGGCACCAAAAGCCTGATGAATTCATTTACCCTACATGTGGGGTGATGAAATGAATTTTGCCATAAAGGGAAGGAGGCAGTCATTGCTGCTTCACTGATGATGAGTTTTACTTGTGGTAACTACCACCACACATTTACTTTTCATAAATCTTTTCTGTCATTCTCAAAGTTCTGATAATATGGTGTGTGGGGGGGGGGAGGGCATGTGCACACAGTAGGAGGACATGGTTATTTTAATAAGTTTTTTTTATAGTAAATATTTTCTTTTCTTTTTTCTTTTTTTTCTTTTAACATTTATCATTTTTTACATTTTTTGACCATATTTTCTTCCCCCAACCCCCTCAGATTGAGTCCCCATAGACTCTCCTTCCCCAAGGCACCTGTGCACCATCACCACAGTCCCCAGTGCTGCTCCTCCCTCCCTCCCTCTTACCTCTCTCCCTCCCTCTCACCTCTCTCCCTCCTCCTCCCCTGCAGTATGTCTCTGGTTTATAATTGTCTGTTTTTGCTTTGTTGTGTTTTGTACTGTTACTATTTAATACGTTTTTTGAAGCATAATTGATATAAGGGGTGGATCCAATTTTTAAAATGCATTTTAACCTTCAAGTAAGAATTTTTAATAATTGAACCACTTAGAAGATAAAGCTGCTAATAGGAACATTAAGATGATTTTTACAAAAGTGTCTATTATACTGAATTCCAACATGACTTTACAGTTGCTTCTCATAAACCTAGTGGAATTTTGTCCCAAGGAGCAGGAACAAGTTCAATTAATCACAGCTGTAGTTTGTAGGGCCTGGATAATTAGCAAGTGAAAAGAAGACTCCTAAATTCAATCAGAAAAGGAGCAAAGCAGTTTAGACACAAAATCATATGGCTGCATTCCCCCTAGAAACTTTTGGGGTAATGTTGATTTAAATATACACCTGAGAAGAGCTGAGAAATGATTGGACTTTGAGGTGAAGAGAAATGAGGAGATGAGATAACTGCTCCTTGATGACAAACTCGGAAAGTCTTGAAGGAAGGCCAAAAGCTTTGCATTTGCCAGTGTCTCTTCCTCAGTAGCAACACACAAACTTGTCACAGTGCGTGACTGACAAATGCATTGGACAGGCTTATCTTTGTAGAGATTTGCTGGAATTCTGGCATGGTGGGATGAGCACAAATACAGGAATCAGAAAACCTGAGTTCCAGTTCAAATCCCATTGTGCATTTCTGTGTCCAGCTGGAGAAATCATTTCCATATCTCTAAGGTGAATGATGATGACATCCTCGCTTATTCAGCATGTCACTATAAGGAGTAATATGATAAAATCTGAAGTACTTTGAACAGTCTGCACAAATGCTGTATCTGTGATCTATCAACAATAGTCATCAAGACCTCTCTGGGTAATTATTTATCCAAAGTGACAGGGTTTACTTTTACCATTACTATGTAGACTTGCCAATTTCCTCTTTTTTGATCCAGATTTTTTCAGGGAATTTTACTTTGAATCTGTAGAAAGGAAAAGGCTTGTTCCTGCCTAGACTCCATTTGGCAGAGAGTTTATCATTAAACATACAGAGGGCATGACTAACACAGGAGAAATTGCAGCTTTCTACCCAATGTAAGTAAATGGCTATTGGATAATAGAATATTGATTAGATAATTTGCTTCAGAGTCATTAGTTTTCACAAAGAACTGAACCACTTCTGGAACCTCAGATCTCTAAAATTATGAGACCCTATCTGGCAACATACACACACACATTTCCAAAAAGTGCCTAGTGTATTAAATGCAAAATCAAATCTATGTGAATCCAATTCTTTCATCTAGACGATGGTGTGGCCTAGACTATTCCACTGACTTTAGGTGGTCAGCTTTTTACCTATAATTTTAACTTTGATTTTCCATTTAGCATCTAGTTTCCAGCTCCTTTGATCCTAGAAGTCTTAACTTCCATCATCCCTTAGTTGTTGTTTTTTTTTCTAATAATGCTTAGCCCAGTTTTACAGAATGTCACTAAGTTTTGCACTGCTGACATTTTCTGCAAAATTCTTTTCATTTTTCATTTTGCTGCCCAAAATGTCAACATGCAAATATCCTATGAATTTGCCAACTTGTATCTGTATGGACACAAAAAATATGTGACAAAGACTAGCCAAAGAAATGATTAATGATACTGAATATATTGCCTGTTCTTTTTGCACAGGATTCAATCTAGGCTCACCTTTCACAGTTCATTATGCTACCAGATCTCAAAACAATGCTCTAATTTTTACTTTTAAATAAATAGCAGTATAGCAGTACTAGAAAACAATGGTCTCCTCTCTTAAACTCTAATTACGATGCACAGTATTTTCATAAAATTTGATCTCATCTTCACTCAGACAAGCAATATTTATCATTTCTGCATTCAATTTATATTATAGCTTAAGCAAGTCTATGAACAGGCTTTCACTGTTCATATTGGGAGAAAATTGAAGAAAGGAGCCTGCCTCAGGGTCTCCTCGCCAAAGATTTTGTGAACTCTTAGCTCTTGATATTTTAGGGAAGCCAACTAAGTCATAGGATTTAAAAGGGCAGCCCTTGCGAGAGTTCAAATCAGTTTATCTTTGTGCCATATCTGCTTTTGAGCCATGAGGAGAACTTATAAACACAGAGCCAGGGAAATATTACACTTTTTAAAATTGGAAAGCCCTGGAAGGCTTTCTGTTGCTCTGTATTGCAGTGATCTCAGAAAAAAAACAATGTTATCAATGAATTATTTGTAAAATTGGAGTTACTTTTTGAAAATACAATTCTGCTACCATTCTACATGCATAAGAGAAAAGAATAGTAGGTTCTCATTGACATAAATCTGAACTATTTCTCTTCTAGTCAAATTATTGCAGTGAGGTTCAGCTCTGGAATATCTTGATCATAAACACCTTTGCCAGGCACATAAGTGTTAAAGGCAACAAAGAGGTCCAGTTTTTTTCATACATTACCAAAATCTAAAGTGGGGTTAGGGTAGGTGGGTAGGCAGATGCTGGAACAATCACTACACAAGGGCTGTGTGATAACTACATCCTGAATATGCCATGGGAAGAATGGAATTATGTTAATCACAGTGAGTGTGGAATGATTTAGATACAGTTTCTGGAAATGGGGAAATGTAATAAGCATAAAGGGTGTGCTCAAGCAAGATATTTATGAAAGGATTTTGTCTTCATTTACTCTGCTTCTACCAACAAGCAAAATTCATACTGAATTTTGAATTACAGTGTATCACTTAGTACCAATGAATTAGAGCTACCACCTGGACTAAAAAAAGTTTTATTTCCTAGTGTCCATTTAACTTGGTCTCCCTGAGCAAGATCAAGCTATTGAGTCAATGATTATTAAATCCCTGATTTTCTGAGGGGCTTAAGAATAAAAGAGTTATTCTTTTTTAGGTACTCACTGTATTGATTTTATGAGTTGTATCCTAAAAATCCCATGAAGTTATGAACAGGTTTTAAAAACTTGTAGACTAATGAATGGATAAACGGAAATGTGTAATATACATACAATGGGATGTCATTCAGCCTTAAAAAGGAAGGACATTTTGACTCACCCCACAACATAGATGAACTTTGAAGACATTAAGCTTAGTGAAATAAACCAGCCACAGAGAGACAAATATTGCATGATTTCACTGCTGACTTGAAGTACGTGGAGTCGTCAGATTCCTAGAGATAGAAAGTAGAATGTCCGTTACCAAGTGGAAATGGGAGTTAGTGTTTAATGGAAATAGTTTCATTTGGGAAAGATGAAAAAGTTTTAAAGAGAGATGGCGCTGATGATTACAAAGTAAATATCCTTTGTGCCACAGAAACTGTATACTTGAAAATGGTTACAATGGTAGCATTATGTATATTCAGCTACAATTTTTAAAATTATTTTTTAATCAAATTTATTTTCTTACATCCTGGTTAATTTTCAGACAGTATTTGATTTCTCCCCTAAGGTGTAGTCCCTGAAGTTCTTCCCCCACTATAACACCCATGCTCCATCACCACAGTCCCTGTGATTTTCCCTCACCCTGTTTCGACTCCTTTCCCTCCTGCTTCCCTGTTGTATGCCTCAGATCTTGCAAGTGTTTTTCCCTGACCCTTTCTTTTGTTTCTCTATAGTCCACATTTAAGTGAAACGATCCAATATTTACCTTTTTCCTTCTGATTTATTTTGCTCAGCATAATCCTTTCCAGCTCCATCTATGTTGCTGCAAATGGCATAAATTTATCTTTTTTGATCAATGAGTAGTATTCCATTGTGATATATATACCACATTTTCTTGATCCATTCATCTGTTTTGGGACATTTGGTTTGTTCCTGTAGCTTAGCTATTGTAAATAGTGCTACAATAAACAGAGGAGTGCAGGTTTCCTTTCCCATTAGTGTTTTTCTGTTCTTTAGGTAGATTCCTAGGAGCGGAATCACTTATTAACCACAATTTTATTTTATTTTTTAAGATTTATGTATTTATGTATATAAGAGCTGAGGTACAGGCCAGAGGTGTGGGGGTGGGTGGGTGAGAGGATTCACCAGAGACAGACCAGGGAACAGAACAGGCAGATCAACTGAAGTACACAGCTGAGGGGAGCAGCCGGGCAAGTCAGGAGAGGTCTGAAGGGCCATGTGGGTTTCTTCCTGGCCTGCCCTGGGATTGCTGCAGAGGCTGTGGACAGCTCCACATGTTGCTTTTTAACCCCTTGCGCCACCCGGGAGCCCCCCTAATCACAATTTTAAAATATTACTTTAAAAATCTTTTAAAAATTTAAAAAGCTTTAAAAAAGAAAGCCAATACGGTGAGGAAAAAAAAAAAAAAGTACAGAGACACTTCAAAAAGAAAAGTATTGACTCCTAAGGGAGGTCAGCGACCACTGACAAAAAGGTTTATTCCTTTTGGTAGACAAAGCTCCAACATTAGGCCTGTTGCTTTGATTTCTCACACCCTTTCTCTGCCTGTGTTTGCCTGAATTACAGTCTGAATTAAGGAGGGCGATATCACATCCATCCCGAGGGGCTACTGCTCTGGAATTAGAGATAGACAGTAGAGAGTGATGATCAAGGTCACCTTCTTCACATGTATCTGAAGGAACTCACTTCAAATCTTCATACTTTGCTTCCAACTAGAAAGCTTTCTGCAAACCAACGCTTGTCATTATTGGATTAAAATATGTACAGAAGTTAATCAACTATGCCATTCTATGTGTATTTCAAACAGGTCAAAGAAGAAGCTAAAGCTTCTGAAATCTGCAGGATGTTAATCACCTGTGAGGTCTCATATAAATACAGTACAATAAATATATAAAACCCCCAATTAGCTCTTGTCCCAGGATCATGTGTGTCGTGGATCATATTTTAAAGGGTGGTGGTGAGACAACTAAGGAAACTGAAATGTTAACTCAAGTTTCCATTTTCTGGATTAAGTTTATTTTATTAACCTAGTTATGTGAATTACATTAATTTTACTCCTTGTGTCCTAGTACACTATCATCTTTGGTCCATATATGCTTTCATTGTTTTATTTATATTATTCATCCACTTGTTAGCTTATTTTTCCACAATAGAATTATTATCTTCCAAATTAGTTTTCTTATCCATGAAATAAAGAACTTAGGTTGTTTTCTATGATCTCTTTCAGTTCTGATGCTCCTTGAAGAGAATAAGGTCTGAAATGTGTTTGGCTTGATGCTGTTTTGTAACTAGTGCTTAGTAAATGGTAGTTATTGCCACCATTTATTATTACTATCATTATTAAATTTGACAAATTTCCACTACTGAACCTGAATTTGATACTCTGGAAAACTGATTAGAATCTCCAAGTTTATGGAGATTCACTGCCCACTCCTACTGGGCAATGAAATTTCCAGTGCTGTTTTTCCTGCTTGGTCCCCTCCGAACTGTCAGTTACCAATTAATCATTGATTTACAGAATTTCAAATTAGAAGAGATGTTAAAAGTCAATTGCCAGCAAAGGATGTAGCAAAGGAAGAAATGAGTTGTTTCATAAAGCAAACTCTTCCCAGAATAATTCTCTTTTGCAGAGTTTCAAAATGGGTCCTTACAGAATTCTTGTTCACTTCTACTAAACTGCCTGGATTTCTGTTCATAGCATTTTACCAAGGTCTTCTTTTAGAGCTGTGAGGGACCTTGACAGAGAGGCCCAGTGCTAGTGCAGCCTCCTTATCAAGTAATATGTTGCTAAGTATAAGGCAGAGTAAAACTTAAAACTGCCAGTTTCCCGCCTCATGGAAAGTTATGGAGGGAGGTCAAGTCCAGCAGCTCTACTCTTCACATACAAAAAGGAAGCATTTATGCAACACTTGGATTTCAGCTTCTTTCCCAATGTTAGGGGTGGTTTTGCACTAATCGCCACTGTTCTATCTGTTCCTTGTCTCCCTTTGGCTACTGAAGAATCCATAATAGTGCTGAGATCACCAACAGAACTTAAGGTCTAGAAAGAAGTTGTTTTTACTGCAGCTGTTGATCCTTATCTGGAAGCACCATTTTGGCCAACTGGCTCTAATCAAGAAAGCTAATGAATTCATTTAGGTAGATCCCAAACAGGAAGCAGGATGTGATGTGAATCAATGGGAGGGAGGTTGTTTTGGTACCATTTAAGTATAGGAATCACAGTCTTTGAGAATGCAGACATAGTTGTAGTGGATAATAATTGCAAAAGTGATAGACAATAAGGGGGATGAATCTACATTACTAGGTTTGATTTGACAGAGGAGTGGGGTTCCAAATATCTTTTTATTGTTTTAAACAGGTTTTCCCCTTTTAAATACATATACAATGGAAGAATCTACCCTTTGAGTAAGCTAAACACTGGCATATGAACTGGTTTACAAAGTTGAAGAGTGGTTTGCCCATTTCCTACCTCATTTTCCAATTCTGTTTCATATTCAGTGCAATGAATGCTGTGTGTTTGTGCCAAGCAGGGCGCGCTAACAGAAAGCAAGAGTGTTAATGGAAAGAAGAAAAAATATCAATGAGCAATTTTGTCACTTTCTTGGAAACAACCCCCAAGTCTAGGGGGCCTGGTACTGTGATTCCTCTTCATTTCATTTAGATTTTGAAGTCCACAGGCAACATAGCTTTCAAAGAGAACTGTTTTATGTTGTCTTTGCAGTCCCAAACAATAAGGGCCCCAAAATCCCAGGGAAACCCATGCCATGCTTCAAATTTGATGTGTGAAGTCCCTGTGCAGTCCTCACAGGGGTCATCCTCCTGTATGCTGATCATTCTCAAAACAGTCTCTCCCTCACACCTCTCAGAAAAACCCATAAGTCTGGAGGAAAGAAAGACTGAGTAGCCTCTGGAAGTGTATGGAGATTTGAATCTTGATTGGAGTCTTCCAATGCCATCTGAAACCCATCAGATTTTAAAGGAATAATCCAATGTCCCCAAGGAGAGTTGCAGGTGGTCTGGGTAGCAATTAACAGTGATCAAATAGACTATAAACATTCTGAAATCAGGTTGGGGAGGGAGGAAGAGGTGTGTACAGACTGCCAGGCCTGCAACTAGACTGCCAAAACCCACACTTAGTATTTACACTTGTCCACCTATAAATAACTTTTACTCTGCAGTTATTCAGAGTCTGAAGTCCACCAGTCCTTTGTGCTCCAGTTCCTCCAGCTCCTCAACTGTCTCCAGTGCCAAGCATAATAATGCCTGACACATTCTAGGTGCTCAAAAGAGATGTATCCAATCGAATAAATGAGTGAAATACATTCCCTTCTGCAAGTGATTTCATTTTTGTGATCTATTACTTCAGTAATGTGGGGATGTTGCTTTATGCGTTTGTTTTGAAGATTATATAACATAGCAAACCTTCTATAATGTGTGAAGTATTTTAAAATGCTAATTTTTATGAGCTATGAATTAATCCTTACCAGTTTAATGAACTTTATGAATTCTGTATTTGCAGATCTGATTCCAGGCATGGGGTAAAAAATTGAAAAAGTGGAGCTTTGGTTGAAGAAAGATGTCCTGGCCCAAAGATATAGATGTGGTGAACTTGTCGATTTCAAAAACATTTCATCCATGCTTAAAAAGAAGGAGGGATGGGCAAAGAAGAGCAGAAATGTGGGAAGGAGTTAGGATTAGAGGGAGTACTTTTAAGATGACTTGAATCATTTCATTGAGGTTAATATTCTTTTCACAAGAAAACACAGTGTTCCCAAAAAGGCAGGGAGGTTGTCCAGGAAAAGAGGGTTAATTTCACCGTCAGCCTGCTGCAGTCACAGTGCACTAATCAGTAATGAAGGCGGCACAGCCACAAGTTTCATCTCAACTTCCTTTTTATATTGAAGTCCCTCGGTGTTATAGGGCCTTGCTTCTGAAAAGTTACCATTTTTTTTTCCCCCTGGTGGAAAAAAAAGAAGCCCTCATTAGACTGGATGCAACACATGAATGGAGTTCCACTTGGCTCAATATCCTCATCCACCTTTATATCAAATATTCGCAGAAACATCCTTCCTCAGCCCCACAGCTGGACTTCTACTCGCTGGTAGAAAAGCCTAAAACCCGATGCACAGATTTCGAAAGTGGTCAGGCGACAGATTTGGCTTGGGAGCCGCGGTGCTTGGCTTTTGCAAGAGTCGATGCGCCTTACCATCTTGTGTGGCAGTTTCTCCCGGCAGCAGAAAGTGTAAAATAAACATTCGAGGAAAGCATGAAGCATTAACGAAGTGAAAATCTCGGATTATTTGTTTGGCAATGACACGCGAGTGACCTCTTAAATACTTAGTAGTTTAAGGAGGTTCGGCGCGAGGATGAATGAATCTTGGGGCGCTTGACTCGCACCAGCGAGCAAATCTCTTTAGTCTTTGGCAAGTAACGGCAACTTAATAAAGACACAGGGGAGAAGAGGAGGAGGAAATAAGGAAAACCACAATGTGGGCGCTTTTTCAGGCCTTTGGAAAGATTCGCCTTTGGAGCCCGAGACCCTGAGGTTACAACCTGGAGAACCCGGCGGCGCTAGGGCCTGCTGGACGCCAGGCAGCAGCAGTTTTCGGGAGGGCGGAGGTGGGAGGGAGGAGGGAGAATTGGGAAAAGGAGGGTTGTTAAGGGGGGCGGGGGGAGTCATTTATGCAGAGCAGGCGCTGCTGCCATTGCCACTCACACGCCTCTCGCGCGGCTCGGAGCCGGAGGGAGCGCTGGGAACTAGCGAGCGAGCGCTTGGAGTCCGGGCCAGCAGAGGGGGCGCCCGGCCGCTGCTTGCACCCGCGCCTCCGCCGCGCTCGGGGGCTCGGAGAGCCGAGAGGGCGAGTCGGTGAGTCCGACAGCCGAGACTGGCAAGCCCCGACTGGGGGAGGGCGCCCGCCCCACTCCGCCGCGCCTGGAACCCGAGCCGAGGAGCGCCCGCCGACCGCCCCACGGGCCGAGAGAGCAGGAGCACAAGTCCCCGCAGCCCCAGGGATGGTCTAGGGGCCGGCGCGAGACTCGCTGCCCCGCTCGCCGCCGGAGCTCGCCTCCCGCTGCCGATAGCCCAGGACTGCGAACCGCCGCGGCGGGGGGCTGCGCGCCCGGGCTGCCCAGGCCGGAGAAGTTAGTTGTGCGCGCCGCGGAGTGCGCCGAGCCAGCGAACAGGCGAGGGAGGCTGCAAAGCGCCGGGGCCATGGGCTGGGGGAACCGCTGTGGCTGCCCGGGACGGCTGGATCTGCTGTGCTTGCTGGCGCTGCTCGGGGGCTGCCTGCTCCCGGTGTGCCGGACGCGCGTCTACACCAACCACTGGGCAGTCAAAATTACCGGCGGCTTCCCGGAGGCCAACCGCATCGCCAGCAAATACGGATTCATCAATATAGGACAGGTAACAACACGCCGACTCGACCCTTGGCCCTGAAGCTGCCGGAGGAGGAGGAGGGGCGCCCCCCACCACCTCGCGTTTCTTGTCCCCCTCCTTGTCAGTTTCCCCCCTCCCCCTCTTCCAGATGTGCTCTGGCAGCTGTTGCCCTCTCTGTCTCTCTCAGTCTCTGCCTCTATCTCCCTCTGTATCTCTCTCTGTTTCTTACGCGCGCGCGCGCACACACACACACACACACACATATACACACACACACGCAAACACACCGCTCCCCAAAGTTGCTGGGGTTTGTATTTTACTTATGTTTTGTTTTGTTTTTGCAAGCCACGAGGGACAGGTAGGGTCTGTGGAAAAAGCCAGAGTGTGCCTGCCCCCGCGGTGGTTCCAGATCCAATCTGACCTAACGAGGAAAGTCCTGATCACTTGAGCTCTTTGGGGGTGTAGGGGGTGAGTGCGCACCTGGTGCCAGCTTCTTAAGGTTTCTGAGAGCGGGGATAGGAGGGAGGCGAAGGAAAAGCCTTTCCTGCTTGGTCTTGAATTTAGCCCAGAAAGAAGTTTTCTTTGGGGCTAAAGAACCCTGGGGCGCTGGGAGCGCAGAAGGCGTGGGGAGTTGGGTGGAGGGAGGGGAGAGGAGGCTGGGACCCCGCATGAGCGCAGCTTTTGGGGGAGACCTCTCGGCTTCTGTTCTCGCGCGTGATCTGAGAGGGGATTCCGGAGGCGGAGAGGGGGTGGGTAAGAGGGGAAGCTAGGAAACTTCCAAGACCCGCTAACCCAATTCTGCTCTGGGGAAACCGCGAATTTTCTCCCGGGAGAGACGTGTGGGGTCCGGAGGCGGCTCCCGGGGGCAAGAGTTGGGCGGGCCGCGGCGCACAAGGTTTTTGTGGGCTACAGAACTTTCAGTAGGGCTAATCTACCAGGTGAAAAATGCCAGTAAATTGAGTGTTATGGGGATGACAGAAAGCGCAACATATGTGGAAGCATCACTGGGCTAAATGGTCTTGGCTTCTTCGATCTCTGCGATGATTGTGTAAACGAGCCCTTGAAAGGGCACCCCTGCACCCCATAACCAAACCCCTACCGTATGCTTCCTCGGCCTAGCGGGACATGGAGGGTGGGGGGCTGGCCAGACTCTGGCGTTGCTCTGTCGAGGGTGGGAGGTGATGGGTTGCCCTCACTGCACGTCGCTTTGGTATCTGTTCGGAATGCGCGTGCCCTGCGTGCCCAGCCGGGGTGAAGGGATAGTAAAGTGCCGGCTGGTGCCGCTGGAGCAAGAGAGCATAGATGGCTTCTAATGCTGTGGAGCTCCACATCCAGGAGCTCAAGCCAGGCAGTGCTCACCCTCCTGGGGAGCGGCTGTTGCCACTTAAGGAAAGAATTGGGGAGTACTGTAGGGTTCAGAGGCGAGGAGCCTCGAGGATATGTTCCAGAGAAGGGAGTCCTGTGCAGGACTGAGACCAGGAGAAGGGTACCATCTGCAGCATGCATGCACACAGCAGGCGGGAAGTAAGGGAAGCCAGCCAGATTTTGTTGTCTGAGTACCTGTCAGAGAGTTCCATTAAAGGAGCTTAAAGTTGGGTGCCGCATGTGACCTTAGTACATAAACTGGGAAGGCCAAAGGAAAGTCATGTTAATAATCTTTCTGGAGATGCATCTTTCACGTGCAGCTAACATTGAGCATCTTCTGTATACTTGGCATGGTTGGAAGATTAGGTTCTTGAACTTATACTTTCATGACCTGCAAACCAACCATTTTTTTTTTGGTGGATAATATTTCCTATGCAGCAAGGAGAAAACTAAGACCCTGGAGAAGTTAACCTGCACAGGGTCACCATGCTAGACTTAACCAGACCTAGGTCTGTCTGTTCCAGGCCTATTTTTGCACGAATCTTGCCTTTTTAGGGAATCAATGCCTCCACAGCATGGGGAGAGGAATGAGAAAATAAAAGCCCCATTTTCTTGAATTCTGATTTAGTGCCTCAGTAGACTCTGATATCCAGTCTTAATTAGTACTTAGTTCAAACAGCCTTGGACTTCTTGGATCCAAGGAACTTCATGACTTGTAGGAACAGACATACCTGCATCTAAATGAACTCACTAAATAAAAACTTAGATATTGCAGAACTTGCCAGGGTGAGGAAGAGAAATTGTTTCCTACCTTTGAACAAGCCAAGGATGCTGTGTACTGCAACCTTACCTGACTTTTACAAAGGGCCTTCTAATAAAGATCTATGTTTTTTCATTTAAAACATCATACTAAGAATGTCTACAAACCACAACACCAAAAACTGTTTATTGTGGCTTTTACAATGCCAAAGAGGAAATTTAGTGCTTACAGAGGTTACAGAGACCCCTTGAATTGATGAGCCATAACCAGGGTAAAAAGATCAGCTATTCTTACAGTGTAAAGCATTTCCTCTGTAGATCAAAGGAGTGTAACCCTATGCTAAGTCTTTGGGATGGTAAGTTGAGTTCACTTATCATTGCACTGTAAGGGCCAAACGTATTTCTTATTCACCCTTTACTGCTCTGACCTTTTAACACTTTAGACATCCTTTTGTTATTCTTTCTTTTCATCAATAAACCAGCTGTGGTTCAGTTAAGGGCAGTAACTAATTTGCAAATATCTCTGGAATGTTCTCCTGTTTTTAACCTTTTGGGATTGAGGTCCATCTCATGTGTCACAAATTGGATTTGAACCTTTATTAGTTTCTGAAGTCATTTGATGTCTTGGTGGTGATTTTGCTATCTTCTATAGAATATTTTAGGGGAATAAGGTAGTGAATTTTCACCACTGAAAAGGTACCACTGGAAAGTTGCGAAGTTTTGACTAGCTACTTAGAATTTCAGTGTAATGTTTTGTACAGCAGCTTAGCGTTTTTAAGTCACCAGTGGTGAAATTTCTGGCCTGGAGATTTCTGTAGAAAAGCTAAGGCGTGCCTCTTCTGTTCATGAGAGATAGGATGTACAGAATAACAGAAGAGCAAGCAAACGGGCAAAAAGGACATGCTTGACTTCCCGGAAGGGAACACTAAATGAGGATTTTCTTGCCTTTGGTTATAGAGCTAGTGTTAGCTTTTGGTAGACTTTCATATAATGTTTTTATTTTGTGAATGGCTATACCTTGACATTCTGAAATGATGCCATAATTTTTAGTAGCAGTTGTCATATCAGCATGATTATTTTGCTTAATATTAGTGTCGGCTGTAGAATGTTCTGCTTCCTTTACCTTCAGTTCTCTTTCTTGCTCTCTTAATGTTTAGCAGCACCAGCACCTGCTCAGCTGGCTGGGGGCAGGTGTACCTGCTTGTCAGCCTACGTGGTGGGGAGGGGCATGGAAGAAGCCTTGATCTCCCTGACTAATGTGTGTTCTGACCCTTTGAGCTATCATTGTGGTGGTTAGAGGATAGAAATGGCAAAAAAGCGTAACACTTGACATAATGTTAATTGTGAATTTCTGGGATTAATTTACTAACCAGGAGGAATTGATTTCTGGTTATTTGAACCTAGAGGGAAGGGTTGGCAGTGTGTTTGGAGGGCACAATAGTTGTATTTATCCTTCTGATACTGCTTATAATTCTTGATTCCAAAATGAGATTATTAGTACCAAATACCCCTCCCCAAATCATGTAAGTTATCTTGAGCAAGATTCCAAAAAGATAAAACCAAAACCAAGAAATACTAGGGAGGCCCTCCCCTGGTGGCACAGGCGGTTGAGCGCAGCTGTGAAGCTGTCCACAGCCTCTGCAGCATGGGTTCGAGAATCCCACATGGCACAGCAGACCTCTCCTGTCTTGCCTGTTGCTCCCTTCAGCAGTGTGTTTCATCTGGTCTGCCTTTTCTGTTCCCGCTCTGTCTCTGGTGAATCCTCTCATCCTCCACGCATCTGGTCTGTGCTCTGGTTCTTGTGTGTGTGAATGGATAAATCTTAAAAAAAAAAAAAAAAAGAGAAATACTAGGGAAATATTTTACCTGGAGTTCCCACTAAAAACATAGCAGGCCAAGTCCAGAGACACCACTTGCGAGGTCTGTGAAAGCAGGAAATTCATTGAACTTAGTGGGGCCCCGTTCCTTCTTCTGTAAAATGATAAATCTCTACATAATAGAGTGAATTGACTATGCAATGTTCAGCACATAGTTAGGCTTGCAGAAGTTTTGTTGAATTTCAATCTGAAATCAGACTTTAGATGAGGAGAATGAAGACATTTTTATAATGGAAGATGCAAAATGTGAAGATCAGGAAAATAAATTTTTGATGACTGAGTGAAAAGAGCTAAATAAGAGCTTTGTAGACAAGGGAACATGGTTTTTCATTTCAACCGACAACTTAAAATAGGTTTAAAATAGTATTCTGTTGGATTCTGGCTGATTTCCCATGGCAGTGCCCTCCTCTTTCCTTGATACTTGTGGCCCATTAAATACTATAGGATAAGCTTGCTGGAGAGGAAATAGAAGGAAGGAAAATATCTGAAGACTGATTATTTTATATAAAGCCTTTTTCATTGGCACATTACATTAAATTTATTTGAATCTATATTTTGCTCAACCTGAATGTACTTGTATGAGGAAAGTTAGAAGAAATGTTTTCCAAATCAGTGTGAAGAGATACTTAGCGGGGCAAACCTTGTTCAGAAATGTCTCAAAGGCCTCCCACTCTTCATTTTGTTGTTAAAGATTATTTATGCATACAAGAACTGGAGTACAGGCCAAAGGTGGGGGTGGGGTGGGGGTGAGAGGATTCACCAGAGACAGAGTGGAGAGCAGAACAGGCCGATTGTGAAATACACTGCTGAAGGGAGCAGCAGGCGAGTCAGGGGAGGTCTGCTGTGCCATGTGGGTGGCTCCCTGGCCAGCCAGGGATTGAACTCGTGGTGCAGTAGCTGCAGATAACTTCATAGGTTGTGTCTTAACCCCTTGCTGCTCCCCTGGGGAAGCCCAGGAAGGCCTCCCACTCTTGGTTAACTTTGACCTTTGAGTAATGTAGGGACCTTGAAATGTTGATCAAGAGTGGAGAGTGAGTTCTAGGTGCATATGTGTGGCATTGAAATTAGGGGAGTTGGCTAGTTTGCTGATTGTATGGGTGTGGACTGTGCTTCCTGAGTAAATCCTTAGGCATTTTGGAAATGGAAAAGCAAACTGATGTGGGAGTCCCAGATGGACTCCTGTGTGATACATCTGGTTTTGCACAGGACAACTCTTCCTACCCGAGAACCTCAGCCCGACCTCTGTTCTCCACTCTCACAGGCATTGTTCTAATGAGCAGGGGAACCTTTACTGGAAAAAACAATTCACTCTTGGCCTGATCACGGTGGGTCTGTTGCATTAACCTCATAGACAAGGAATGGCTTGTATGTGGCCATTGGGATTTGGGGGGACTATTTGAAATGAAAAACTGCATTTTTGTGAGTCCAAAGGCAGCAAAACTTGTCTTATCACTATCTTTCATGAGCTTATATCCAGAGGTCCTAACCTTAAAGGTCAGCCAGAGAAGCAGGGTAGTATGCTGGGAAAGTGTCCAGCCTTGTCTGATTCTTTGGTTAAGGGAGAGAGGCCTGACCCACAAACATCCCCTGGGCAGGGAGGGGCATTTGTGTTGAGGTTCAAGTTATGTGAAGTAGTGTCTGGGCTTCCCCCCAGGGTTTCAGTAGTATCTGCAGGCATCATTCGGCCTGGGGACTTTATTTATCACTGTGCTGATTTAAACTTTATTCCATGGCAGGCTGAGTCTGGCTTCCTGGGTGGTAAAAATAAATGCTTCTAGATAATTCATTCTAGAAGATATATATGTGGGTAGGATATACGTGTACATGTGTATATATGTACGTGGATATTAACTGTTTTATCAAAGTTAAATTTGTACATAGCTTAGAGTGAAATTACTCTTGCAACCTTCTAACTAGTTCTAACAGATTACATATCTAAGGGTACCAAGAAAGAATAATCATTGCCAATGATTCAGTTTTGGTTCATCTTGGGAGAAAAAATGTAGCCAGAAAGGAACAAAACTGGGAATCAGAAGGTTGGAGTGAAACTCCAAGGTTTTTTCCTTTATTAAATAGCTTAACCCTTGGTGCCTCATTTTTCAAATAGGAAACTGTAATACCTGCTCCACCTACCACACAGCATTGCTGTGAATTAGGTCCCCTAATAGTGAACATGAGTAAGTAAACATAAGGCATAGGAGACACTGTACCATCAATAATGGCCTTAAGGAGACACAAAGGCTGGTCAAAGGAAAATAGAAGAGGGCCTCTCTGGTGGCGCAGCAGTTGAGCGCTGGGTTGTGAAGCTGCCCGCAGCCTCTGCAGCTCCAGTTCAATCCCCGGCCACCAGGCGAGTGTCCCACATGGCGCGCAGACCTCTCCTGCCACCCGCTGCTCCCCTCAGCAGTGTACTTCATCAGTCTGCCTGCTCTGCTCTCTGCTCTGGCTCTGGTGAATTCTCTCACTCTCCCGCACTTTTGACTGTACCCAGTGCTTGTATAAATAAATAAATTTAAAAAAAAAAAAGGAAAATAGAAGAATGCTGTGGCTAATGGCGGTTTTCGTAGTAGAGCAATTTGTGATTTCCTAGATTCTTGTGATTGTCCCTGGGTGTTGGGTAAAGGGGGAGGAGTCAGTGTCCTTGATTCTTTTATTAGAGTACAATGACACCTATACTTTCCCTGGAGCCAGGGAGAAAAGTGTAGGGCTGGGGCAACTGACTGACAAATGAACCAGCTCAGACTCTGCATCTCTTGATGGGACAACTTCAGTTTATGAAGCGTATGCAATGTGGAGGTTGCAAGGTTTTTTGAAGAATTAAAGTATGGTCTTTTAAATTTGTGGATATGTTTAGACGTGGGAAATGAAGCTGAAATACAGATAGGCCCTTAAGGAATACAGATGGGACTCAGGTGCTGTGTCAAACCCAGCGCACATTGCTTAAATAAAAGTAAAGAACAAGCAGAAGTGAAAACAGGGAATCTATTGATTTAAACAGACTCACATGCCTTTAGGTGCAGTTTTAAAAGGAAACGGAATGCTTTTTGCAACCAAATCTTACCTAATCTGTACTTTCATCGTGGTAAAACCTATCCTGATGTAAACTGACATTAATCAGGCACACTAATTTTTTGTTGTTGCAGAGATGTTAATGGATTTGATTATTGTCCTTGATTTAGGTACAAGTGTGTTTAAAATGCTCCAGTATGTGCTCCACTCTACTTTTCTTTTCTGAAGAATTATGAATTCTAAAATACACTTAGATCCAAGAAT
This sequence comes from Talpa europaea, assembly GCF_964194135.1. Lineage (NCBI taxonomy): Eukaryota > Metazoa > Chordata > Mammalia > Eulipotyphla > Talpidae > Talpa > Talpa europaea. Next base: position 43,436,376 of record NC_140074.1, read on the forward strand.
TTTAGCACAGTAATTGTGGGTCTGTCTAGTTGAAAGCCAGAAGCAGTGCCAGTGTTAGGTATTTCTCCTTTCTCCATATTAGAGTTATTCTCAGCCAATCCCTTTCCACAAGTGACAAAGAAAGTATGATTTTTAGTATTCTCTTACCCAGTATTGACATTAACCCCTGAAAAGGATTCCCATTTATCATTATTGGATTATATCCTTTCTCATGGGCCAACCAATTTGTCCATAGAGGTGGTTATATTTTAATGAACCAGCCTGGGTCACATGTCCACCCTTAAAATGAGGGGCATGTTGGCCTTTGATGGACAGTCCACCTACTGGGGAGGAAGAATTACCCAAATGAAAAGGAAATGTGGGACAAGGGAACACCCCATGACAGATGAGGTTATAAAAGTGCCTTGACTAGGCATTTCAACCTCACAAAGAATTATAGTGACGATCTCGAGAAGGAGACGACAATCTGTTGATTCAACAAGCATACGAGTCTACCACATAAACGATGCTCTGCTCTCAAGAGCCTAGGACATTTTACCCATAACTGTAGTTTAGCAAGACAAATGTGGAGGTCCAGACAGTGCTATCTGGTTCAGTCCTGTCTGGGCTTCAGTCAGTGCATGCAATGAAATGGGGGAGGAGAAAGGAATTGTGTTGGTAAGGGCAATGGTAATGAAAACAGGAGCTGGGACAATGGGAAGAGAATGATTTGGAAACTCTTTAGAAGTGGATTCACTGTGGTTTGGGTATCTAAAGGGAAGTGGAGGAGGAGGAAGAGAAAGAAGGTGAAGATAACTGCATAGTTCATAGCAGTAGGACCAGGAGACTATTTGGTGGTCCTTACAATTCATTTGTAGAATTAAGGCTGTCCACCAGAGCATTTGGGGAACTAAGAGATAGATTTGGTCTTACTATTGTTGGTAGATAGAAGCACTTGCAGATAGAAATATCTAGTAGGCAGAAGAAAACAGCATGGGAACAAAGGTGGTACTCATCCACTTTAACATGTGGATCCTCTGAGTGCATGAGATGACTGAGAGTTAAAACACAAAGAGAGAAGAGCTGAGAGTATAATCTACATTAATCTCTCTATTGAGGGGGTGAAGGGTACAGAGTGGATGAAGGGACAAGTGGGTCTTGAAATCAGAATCATAGCACAACAGAAAGAAAGGGCACCCCCATTAGTGGAGGCACAGTAGCGGGCAGTGCTTTAGCAAGACTGTAGGAGATGACAACTGAAACATGGCTTAAATGTCTGATGTGGGGTTGCCAGTGTCCTTGGTGCCAGTGCTTGCTTGAAAGGTGGAGGGGAAGCCGGGCTGTGTGGCAGTACAGGAAGACGTAAATACAAACGCTTTTCATTGCACATTTTCCTGTCTGCCTACGTTCTCTGCTCTCATCTCTTTCTTGTCAATGTACTGGGGTAGTTAGGGTCAAAGGGCTAGAACTCAAAGGGTTGGGATTCTAATACTGCTACTTCCTAGAAGGACGGATGGTGGGGGACAACTAGGCAAGTGTCTTAAGGTCTTTGTGCCTCAGTTTCTTCATGTGTGAGAAAGGTTTATTTCATAGGGTTGTTGTGAGAATTAGTTAAAAGTGTTAGAATAGTCCATGGCACATATTACATGCTCAGTATGTGCTCTGTGTGTGTGTGTGTATACACATATTTTTTCTTAACTAAGTCAAGTTCAATTCCTGCATGCTGTTTTCATCCTGCTATTTTATCTTAACACTATATTATGGGCCTTTCCCCAATGTTACTAAGTAATTTTGGACACATTTTAATAACTGTGTAATTGAAGGCATATACTATCTTGTCACTAGAGTGACCATATATCATATTTCGCTAGAGATAGTTCTAGTTCATACCTGCAGTAAATCATTCACCCCCATGAATATTTTTTATACCCCTTTAACTTTCAAACATGTCTGAGTTTGGACAAGAAATGACACGGTCACCCTAATTGTATGTGTATCTGTGCTTGTGTGTATATAGTTGTATATCTTTTTACTAGTAGGTGAGCTCCTTTTAAGAGTAAGGGTGGTTTCTCATTCCTATTTCTGTCCCCACACTTTGTATATACAATATGTGACATTGAAGGACTTGGGGTTGAAATCAGAATGGCTTATGTCAAGAGGAATAGGTTTGGAAAGGAAGAGAAATCTTGGTGCCTTGAGACTAAGGAAGAATGAAGGGTGAGTGACAGTTCAGGGGCATTCAGGTTGGGGAGGGAAATCAGGGGGCATGTGGCAGTTGGCATTCATTAGCACTTCAGAGGTGAAGGCCACTCACAGAGTGGGGGGGAGCTGGGGGAAACTGATGTCCAAGTGTCCTGTATTTGGGACAGCCTTAGGAATTTCTGATAAGTGTCAATAATTAATGCCTATGAACAGAATTGCCAAAAAAACAGTGAGTTTATTAGAAAAGGTTAAATGAGTGAGAAAATGAACAAATCTATATGATTTTTGCTTTTGTTACTGATGCTCAGGAACCTGCAATTAAAAAAGGATAAAACAGGGTGTTAGAATTTATAGGGTGACAGAGAACGGAAAGAGAAACTGGGGGAAGCTGGGAGTGGGGTAGGGGATGAATGGTCCCTGAATACAAGGGACCATTATAATAATCTTTGAAACGACTGACCACAGTATCCAGGCTTTGAGAAAGGTGCTAGGGCCAAAATAAGGCTGGTTGACAAAGGAATAGGGTAGGGATATAGTTTCAAAATAAAAACAGGGCCAGTTTGATAAGAGTGATACAAGCAAAAAAGTGGCAGTCCTCCCAGGGGGTATGGATTTTTTTGTAAGCTCCAAGTTTGAAGGATTCTGTGTGATGATAAGGTTCAAGGTGTCCATATGCTGACCAGATAGAGAACAGGGGAAGGCCAGAAGGTGGAATGGAGTCAAAAAACTGTGAGGCAGGGATATTGGAAGGGTTGTCAGTTTGGATAAGATGAGGATTCCAAGTCATTTGTGCTGGTGTTCCCATTAGGCCAATAAACATGAAGTTTGCCCCATACTTCAATTCTCTTTGGATAAATTTAGGTATTATCTCTGCTTTACACATTGGTGTGCTGTTATTTGCACTGACAGTCCTGTATCAACTTAAGGGATAAAGATAGACACATGAGTGATTGCTTTCAACTCCCAAATGTGCCTTCCCGTGTTTGATTTAAAAACTGAAGATTTCATCAAGCGCTGAATATAGAGGGAAGAATATAAACAGAGAATGTGAAACCAGAAATAGTATTTAAGGATGATTTAAAAGTAATACATACCATATCACATTTTATGTTTACCACCACCTTATGTTGTCATGTAACCTATTTCCCATCCTATTATAATAATTTATTCATATGTCACGCATTCTGCCCTTTACACATACTATTTTACATAATATAATGCAATTCTGAACATGTCTTTTATGTATCCTTACTAAACTTTTTTTGCCATAGGGATATAGATGCTTTGAAAAATATGTTTTAAAATTATTCATAGATTGCTCTCTAGTAATTTTAGATTGTTCTGTATAATATTAGATTAATCATATTTGCATTTGTATGATAATGTGGCTGTTAATTTAGGGTTAGGAGCACAAAGAAAGCATTAAATTTCTAGTTTAATCTGCTGTGCATTATCTAAGAGGTTAATTTTGTCCTGGGAAAATTATACTGTGGATACATACCAACGTTGAAGCTAGTTAAAATTTATTAAATGCAAGTCCTTCCTTGATGTCTTTCCCAGTGTGTGTGTATATGCATATCATCTATCTCATATCTATTTGTACTAAGTACTAAAGGTTTGATATTTTTTGCAGTAAATACTAAAGGTCTGGTATTTTTCTACTCTTGAGAAGCTCTTCCAGCTGTAAAAATACACCAGTTCTCTCCATATCGATGTTCCCAGGCTTGAACCTTGTTTTCACTGGTTGAAGTTTCTCAACCAAAATAAAATTGGACAGCTCTTGCTGGTATGAGTGTAGTGCAGAGAGGGGAGATGATCCCCAGACTTCAGCCTTGTAAGCAAATACTCTTAACTGTAAGTTGAGAAGTTACTGCTTACTCGCCCTGGGCCTATTCTAGTTGAACTTCACTAATGCCTTTTTTCCCTCTCCGTGGAACCCCATTCATCAATTTCAGAGTTATTCAAGAGAAAACTAAATTGTAGACCAGTTAGGATTTATTACAGCCTAGCTGCCAGCAAAACCTTTTTTCCTTATTATTTTTTTTAACTGTGGGGCATCTTTCTATTTGGTTAGTGCTCATGAACCAATTGACCAAATTGCTGCATTCTTTGATTCAATATGGGATGATGTCAATGCTTTTGGACCAGCTAGACAATGCTGAGAACCAGTAAACAAGCTGGTGAAAACACATCATTTAAGTGTCCTCTAGGTCCTGCCCTACCGCTAATTGCCATGTGCTTATGATCTGGTCACAAGGTTTCTGTGTCATAAAGAATTTATTTTATTCATTGTTTTATTTAAAATAGTTATTGAAGGACATCTACAAGAAAGTGAAAAGGAAATCCACAGAATTAGAGAAAATATGTGCCAATTATGTCATATGTATCCAGGATCTATAAATGACACCTAAAATTAATAATAAAAAAACAAATAACCCTATTAGAAATGGCCACTAGGTGTCTGGACATTTATCCAAAGATGGGCCAATAAGCAATGAAAAGATGCTTGCCATCATTAGTCATTGATTTGTAAATCAAAACTACAGTGAGATACTAGTTCATACTCACTGGGATAGCTATATCAAAAATACATAATCCCTACTGCTGGCAAGGATGTGAATTGGAACCTGCACATACTGCTGGCGGAAATGTAAAGTAGTGCAATCACTTTAAAAAAATAGTTGGACAGTTCTTCAAAAGGTTGAATGTAGGAGTGGAATTGCTGGGTCATAGGATAATCCTAAGTATATGCCCAAGAGAAATGAAAACATTTGTTTCTTCAAAAAGTTGCAGATAAAAATTCATGGAAGCATTATTTTAAAGTGTCAAGAAGTAGAAACAATCCAAATGTCTATCAACTGAGGAATGGATAAATACAATGTAGTATATCATTAAAATGGAATATTATTCCGCAACATAAAGAAATGACGTGATAACATGTTACAAAATGATGAAAACACTGCTAGGTGAGAGGAGCAGGTTCTTAAAGGCCACAGTTAATGTGATTTGTAGATATGAAATGTCTAGAATAGCCTGACCTATAGAGACAGAAAGTAGATTGTGGCTGCCTCGAGCTGGGTGAGGGTGGATGAGGAGTGATGCTAGTAGATTTCTTTTGGGAGTGATGAAAATGTTCTACCATAGTGGTGATAGTTGCTCTGTAACTATACAAAAACAAACAAACAAAAAAAAAAAAACCAAAAAAAAAAACCAGAATAATATACTTTAAGTAGGGAAATGTATGATATACAAATTATATCTCAATAAAACTAAAAAATATTGGGTTATCAGAAGAGTCATGACATTTTTTTTCTGTTTTCTATACACAAATGCATCATGACTTTTCTGACAACCCAATAGTTACTGACTATTGTTTGAAAGTCATTCTAATAGGGACTATGCTGCTACACTTATCTTTCACAAGGAAGATCTGCTCACATGGAGCTTATGTTACAGTGGGAGAAGACAAGCTACAAGCCAGTAATGAGACCAAAAATATAATTCCAAATTAAGATGTGCTGTTGGAAAACAATTTGTTAGTAGAGTAAAAAGTGAGAGTGGGGCAACTTTTTAAGGTAAGACTGGTCATGGGCCTCCCCGGTGGCGCAGCGGGTTGAGCACAGCGCTGTGAAGCTGTCCACAGCCTCTGCAGTGCGGGTTTGATCCGGGCCGGCCGGTGAGAACCCCACATGGAGCAGCAGACCTCTCCTGTAGTGCCTGTTGCTCCCCTTAGCAGTTTATTTCGGTCATTCTGCCTGTTCTGCTCCCCACTTCGTCTCTGGTGAATCCTCTCACCCTCCTGCGCCTCTGGCCTGTACCCCAGCTCTTGTATAAAAATAAATAAATCTTTAAAAAAAAATAACACTGGTCGGAGAGCTCATTGAGGAGGAAACACTTGAGCAGGGTTGAGCAAAGAGCCAAGCACACAGAGGTCTTGGGTCGGGTAAGTTCCAGCCAGAGGAAACATTCAGTGCAAAGGCCCCCAGAGGAACAGAATGCTAAATGAACCTCTACTTAACAGAGTGGTTGAACTTGACTTTGGTGATGCTATTTCCCTGTTGAGAAGCCACCCACAATTCCCATTTTCCCACTGTGTTTAAGCAGATTCTTTCCCTGGGTGTTTTTGTTTTTTTTTAAAGATCTATTTATGCATACAAGATCTGGGGTACAGTCTAGAGGTGTGTGGGGGGTGTGTGAGAGAGGATTCACCAGAGACAGAGTGAGGAACAGAACAAACAGATTGACTGAAATACACTGCTGAGGGGAGCAGCGGGCGAGACAGGAGGGGTCTGCTGTGCCATGTGGGTAGCTCTCTGGCTGGGGATCGAACTCTTGCTGCAGTGGCTCAAATAGCTTCATAGGTTGTATCTTAACCCCTTGCACCTCCAGGGAGGCCCCTCCCTGAGTGTTTAAAGGCCTCCACCTCCCCTTCCTATTTTTTCCATTGTCACTTCTGCTCTGTCCCTTAACACAGCCAAATTGGAATTTTCTGTCTTCCCCAGATATTATATTCAATGTTTTCCTATTTCTGTGCCAGTCTTTCCAGCTGGAATATTCACCTGACCCAGTGCTCTTCAGGAAACTCTATCTCTTTGGTAGGAACATTTCACATGTCACTTCTTTACTATGCCTCACTCTGGAGGTGCAGGTAAAATAGAGGTGTAGGTAAAATCACTGGTTTTTAGGTTTTGACTCCTTGTAGTACTTTCTCCAAAATTGCCCTAGGGAATTTAGTAGAGTTTTCTCTGCACCCCCCCTCCACACTTCTAGGGGATTTAATTATTATTCTGTAGCATGTAGCTTGGAGTTTTGCTCTATGTAAGTAATCATTAAATATTGGTTGAATCCTAAAATATTTAACAGACATGCAGCATATATGAAATGAAAAAAATCTGAGCACTGGAGGAAAAATTCCATAAAGTTGTCCTACCCAGTCAATAAGGAAGCTTACCAGTGCACAGTGTACTCTATTAAGGAATATTAAAAAGCAGTGACCTAGGATTGATGAGTCATTTGTGTGTGGATTCTAAAGTCCAGGGTTTCCTGGGAAATAGCCTAGTCCTTATCTTTAAGTGTTTCAGACCTTGGGTTTGTCATAGGGGTCATGCTTTCTGGCTTTCACTTCCATGAGAATTCTTAGGATGGGAGTCAGAGTACACAGTGTGACGTTGTCCACTCCAAGAGCCAAGTCCCAGATCATCCCATGACTGGTGGCTTCTCCATGACCCCCAGGGAACCCCAAGAACCCGGATGGGTGGGATCGTCTCTCTGGTGGTGGCAGTGAAAGTATTGTGGCTGTTGTAGTGCTGAGAAGAACAGCACAGAATCCCCCCAATGAAGGAATTGGTGTAAGACAAGGTTGCAGACCACAGGTGGATGTTACTGTTTGCGTGGTAACAGAGGTAGCAGCGAAAATAAGCAGGTTGGGTGAACATTAAAGATCCTAACCACTGTATGATGCAAGCAAGTAGAATCTTGTCATGGTCAGAGGCTCATGGTATGGTCTGTCAGGATGGCCACTTGGAAGGGTCAAACCACTGAAGTTAAATCTGCATGAGACGAGGGATTGCAGACTCCAGAACAAACAGCCGTAAATTATAGCTCAGTCTTTAAGGAGTGGCTCTGGAAATATCCGTGGAGTTAGGAAATAAACTCAGGACAAATAGAGCAATTGTCCACTGGAAGTTAATGCTCCTTAATTATAAAAAGGAATGTTCTGTGGTTGGGTGACATGACCAACAGCCATTCTCTTGACTGAGATGGTCTCCCCTTCTGAGCTCTTCATTTTTATCAAATCTAAACCTCAAATAACGAGTCCTTCCAACTCAAGCAGATAGAGGGAATGGTGAGTTATATTTGCTGGGTCAGATGAAAGGGAGATGGAATACTGTTTTCCTGTTACTCCTACTCCCTGTCCCTCCTCTTTCCCTTCCTCTCCTTCACCCTCTCTCTATCCCTATTCTTTCTTTATCACTATGGACAGCATTGGGCCTAAACATTTTCCCATTGTTTGCACTTGAACTGCCATGTCCTGCTTCCTGCTCCAACTCACAGTAGTTCCTCTGCCTGGACAGCCTTGTGTCCAGGTCTCATTTGTTCTGCTAGAGCCTTTCTCAGATCATATTTCCTTAAGTGAAACTGCTTATGACTTCAACTTCACAGTCTTAAACCCTCATTGTACCTTATGTACATCTTGTTATGGCATTTAACATTTTCTTTTTGTATCCAAATCGTATTGTTTGTTGTAGTCCTGCTAAATAGTAATCCCCTCGAGAAAGGTTTTTTACTCTTTGTCTCAATTTTATTGATGTGCTAATTGTTTATATAACTATATATTTTTTTGAAGAAGTACCATTGTTTTACCTCCTTGTTAATATTTTGACAGTCTAGGATTTCTCCCCTCAGGTGTGGTCACTCTCCCCCGAAGCACCCACTGTCCGCCACCATGGTCCATTGTGCTCTCTTCCCACTTTCCTGCCCCCAATGCTTCAACTCTATAACAGTCAGCTTTCAAGGATTGGTTTTAAAGTAGAGAAATCAAATAAAGGGTCAGATGAAGACAGGATTTCTGTTTAGTTTATCTAGTTATCTGACACCTAGAAGAAAGCCCTGCTGTCAAACACCTTGTAAAATATTCTGAAATGGATAAAAGGCTGTGAGTAAATAGGGCAGGGAGTCGACAGAGTGACAGTCATTAATACTATGTAATGAATATTTCTAGTTCTCCTCACCACGGAATATGGATTGTTTTTCTCCAATTCTGGTGCAAAGAGTGGCCATGTAACTTAAGTCGGCCAAAGAAAAACGCACAGCCTGACACATGTCCTTTCCTTAACCATGTGCACATGGTTTCCTGTGACCTGCAAAGCTGAAGCTTGTGGAGGCTCCCTTGGCCTGGGGCCTTGGGCAGATAAGCATCAGTCCCAGCATAGTGAACATGTAACATGAGCTGGAAACAAGCTTTTGTTGTTTTAAGTCATGGAGATTCATGGGTGCTTTTGTTCCCACCATGGAACCTTGTCTATTCCAACTAATCCAGAAGTAGTAGAGCTTTCTCCTTATCCTTAAACACTCTAGACTAAGATACCTGATGGAAGGGGCAGGAAAGAATTATGTGATACCCTGAATAAGTCACTCCTGTGAGTTAATATGAAGACCTCAGTGACCTCCAGTATACATTTTGCTCATTATGAACTTGATAATGATATGTGTTCAAGAAACAAAACCAGATATTAGATATTTGCAAATGTGTGGGTGATTGTGTTGTTTAGAGGTTTGTGTTTCCTGAAAGAAACTCTTGAAGATCCTAAAGCCTAATTGCTCTCAGATTTGCTTCTGTCTGGCCTTGTCAGCTCTCTGAATGAGACTTGTTCCACAAGTCATGACTGGAAAGTCTCTTTAGAAAACTGATGTTTTTTTTCTTTTCCAAGAAGATGGAACTTAGTGTCTTGTAAGTTTCATTTACTTTTCCCCATCAAAGGAGAATAGCACATTACTGGTGTACATCAAAAAAACCTGTTCAATAGAATACTTGCTTTCTGCTTGCCAATAGCATGTGCTTGTGCCTTCGCTAAGGACCACACTGTGCTTTCAAAATTATTACACTTAAATTTGCTGCCCCATACCACTGGATGTCATGCCTTAGTTGTTAGAGAATTCACTTCACTAATGTGGATATCTGTGCCCTTACTGGTTTATGTGATGTGGACACAGCAGGGAACATCTGAGATTCAAGATGTTATGGCCTATATTTCCGAATGTTGAAATGAATCCAAAGCAGCAGATTTTTCTTTTTTGTAAAGACAGTTTGAAGTAACATGCAGTGATTTGGTTTGCCGATTTGTGAGTTGTTAAAAATCAGAATAACTTAAAATGAGGAGAATAAATGCAGCTGATACTCTGAAGGTCATGTGGTTGTGCAATCTTAGACAAGTTAAGCACCTTGAAAATAGAGCAGTTTTAAATAAATTTGAAACCCTGCAAGTGAACATGTGCCTTTTTTTTTTTTGCTTAAATATGCTGTTACAGAAGTAGTCAAAATCTAATTTAGTTGACACTAGTTCTGAACAGACAATGGTTAAGATCTAGAAAGTCTTTCTTCTAGTTTGTACTCTGTAAAGGTGTCACTGACATTTATCTGTTTCACTTGTGGGTTTTCCTTTTCCTATTATTCTGTCCTTCAACATTCATTGGAAATATTTTAGAATGGCCACATTGTGTCAGGAATTCTAAGCCCGGGAAATGCAACAGTGCACAAAAATCCCTATATTCTTAGGACTTATAACTCATAGAAGGAGCCTACAAGCTTGTCTCAAAACTAATCACCCAAAACTAACTAACTTGAACCAATCATCATTATTGCTTATAAGACTGGGAGTTGACTGGGAGCCTCTTCATCCCACATGGGGTCATGGTAGGTCTAGGGCGTCTTCATTCACTTTCCTGGGGCTTAGATTATGGGAGTAAATGACTGGTGTTTCTCATCATCCACTAGTCTGACTATGGCTTCTTTTTCCCTTAGAGCCAAAATGTTATTCCAGTGGGCCGGGAGAGGTAACCTCAGTATGCACATCTTTTTGTTCTGCTTGTATCTTATTTACTAACACTCAGAGGTCAAAGCAAATTACATGACCAAGCCCAATTTCAATAGGTAGAGATAGATACTTCATTCTTCCATGGCAGGAGTTGCAAATTATTTGTGGCCATACTTTTCAATCTATCACACAGTGGGAGGGAAGACTAAAAGTAAGGAAGCAGCAGGAATGTCTGGGAAATTTGTTTCAGTTGTAAACAGAATGTCTTGGGACATTTTCATGGAGAAGGTGACATGAAAAAAGATTTGAGGAAGGAGTAGTTACAGATGGGCTGGGGTAGTAGAAAAAAGATTTGAGGAAGGAGTAATAGCAGATGGGCTGGAGAGGTAATGGGGTGGGTAAGAAGAGGTGAGGTAGCTACTGTAGGTCTGTGCTGTCATGTTTCAGTGTGCAGTTAAGTCAGTTGGAGATCTTGTTAAAATGTAGATTCTGATTCAGTGAGTCTGCACAAGCTCTCAGGCTATGTGGCAGCCATTATGTCCTGGAACCACACTTGGAGGAACAAACCTGTCAGTTTTTTGGGCCATACCTATTAAGGACTTTGGATTTTCCTTCAAGGGATAGGACGGCCTTTAGACAGTTATGAGCAGAGATGTGGCCTATTCCTTACTACCTGATAAGAGACGGTGATTGTGTAGTGTTTAATTACCTACATAAAGTGCAAGGGGGCAAAATGTGAGTCTATGGAGCAGAACATTGCGTGAATTTAGCTGGACATAGCTTCAATCACTCAATTGTCCTTCCCTCTACAGGGCTATTTTCTTCTACTCTGTTGGTGAACAAGAAAGGGACTGCTATCTGGACTCTCCTCTCTTCCCCACTCCCATACCAGATCCCTTGTAGAATGGACCAGCTCTGCCCTCTTGCAGTCCTGCAGATCAGATTCCTGGAGCTGTTCCTGTGTGCCTTTCCTTTCCCTGATTCCCAGTTCTCTTCACTCACAGACCAGTCACCTGAGTGCCTTTAAAGGTATCTGTAGTGATTCTGATGGATCAGTCTTGAGGTGATAGGGGCATTCGTCATCGGCACTGTGTAGCCAGGGCTGAGAACAACCACTGTGCTCAGTTCTTTCTTAGCACCTGATATGCTGGCTGTTCTCCCAGAGCTCAGAGCTTCTCTTTTCTTGAGGAATCCACCCTCAGAGATCCACTAAGGTCTCAGTTTTCTCTCTTTTCATTACCATCAGTAGACAGGAATCATTTTCAGTTCTATTTCATTTTGCTCATTCTAGCTTAATTTAGTAATCTAGTAGTCAGATTTTGCCTAATAACGTCTCTGTGTTTAAGGTAGAGAATGATCTTTGTATTGCTACAAATATGAGTGTCTAAGTATTTATTGATGTTTAGCATCAAATAATTGAATTTTTTGTGTGTAATTGATATTGAAAGGCCCTGTCCACATAACATAAAAAACTTATTAAAGTTCTTTAAGTGAACTCCTTATGATATTACCCAGGAAAAAAGATATGGGGAACACTGACTGGAATAGCATTTGGCTTCAAGTTTCATATTTTTTTTTTAATAGAGGCATGTTTTTCATTTATTTATTTATTTTGTTTGTTTGTTTTGTTTATACATGCACTGGGTACAGTCAGAAGCGTGGGAGGGTGAGAGAATTCACCAGAGCCAGAGCGGGGAGCAGAGCAGGCAGAAGGACCGAAGTACACTGCTGAGGGGAGCAGCGGGCGGCAGGAGAGGTCTGCGCGCCATGTGGGACCCTCCTCTGGTGGCCGGGGAGCAGCCGGGGATCGAACCGGCGCTGCAGAGGCTGCGGGCAGTTTCGCAACCCAGCGCTCAACCGCTGCGCCACCTGGGAGGCCCTTCAAGTTTCATATTTACAAACTATCTCCCAGTGATCTTAGAGATACAATTTTATGCCCTGGCTCCAATGAGATACACTGTGTATTTAGAAACTTGGATCTCATGTCTCATTACTACAGGTTACTGCTTATAGTAGCTTTGTCTTTCTGGAACTATCTGTTAAATAACATAGTTACATTTTTATATTACATATAAACATTTAAGTACAAATGCTACATATTTGTAGCATTTCTTTATTTTGTAATACATTGGGCACTTTCTCAAGTAGAAATATGAGCACCCTGTAGTGGAGCTGCCTTTCCCAGGACTTCAGTGCCCAAGGCCAGCAAGCTAAACTTGGCTTTCCTTGACTGCTCCTGACTCTATTATGTGCTTTGTTAAACTGTGTGATGAGGGGTAAGTTGCTGCATCCATCACCTTAAAATATAGAAATGGCTGGGGGTCTGTCATACCCTCTGAGAGGTCTCTCCAAAACCTTATGTTATTCCTTAGTATAGTGGTTTTCTCCCCCTTTGATCCTTTCTCTCAATCTCTCTGTCTCTCAGTGTTTATATGTATGTGAGGTATATGTCCTGTTCGTAGGTCCTGTTTGCTCTTTAATAAATTCTTATTCCCTAATCAGAGTAGGAAATAAAAAAAAAGAAAGGCAGTGCAAAATATTATCTGTAAATTGTGTTGCAAATTCGCTGTATCATCATGTACCCGGAATGACTTGTCTGTGCATCATTAACTTGTGTCCAGATTTAAACTAATTATTAACTCAACCAGATGGGTTTACTTAAGTGTTATCATAAAAGGTTCTGTGATGTGAGAGCATGATGAAGTTTCATAAGATTTACTGCTTGAATCTGGGGGATCCTGCATTCCATTAAGATACTGCCTTTTGGCCACATATCATCACTTTGGAGTTGGTTGTACCCTATTGTTGGGAAGAATGTAGGTGTGTGTTGTTTTAACTAATTTCTTTGTCTTGAAAGAAATGCCTCCTTTAACAGTTTGTGACTTTGAAAGTTTCAATGATGCCTCCCCAAATGTGATTACCCTCAGGTGGTGAGACCCAGTGGATTTTAGAATTTCAAGCAACCCCTCCTATAAAGCAACCTAATCCCCTCCTGTAAAGATGTAGCTGAAGTCCCAGAAGAGATTCAGATAGGGCACTGAACGGGTGTTCTATAAGACCTGAGTTCTGGTGTCTTCAACCTCTGATTTTAAAAGAAACTCCTGAGAGTTGCCTGATTTATAATGTAGAGAAACTTTTGGAAAGGATGTCTATGTATTTCTTTCCAAATTCTTGCTATTTTTTTTTTGTATATATGCAGCCCTGTGTTTCCTTGAGCAATACAAGTGTGGAGAAAATTGATCAAAGGGGGTTTGCACATTTAGGTATGTGACTTTTGAACAAATAACTCAATTTTGGAGACAATATTTTTGTTCTGTGAAAATCTTTCATACCTTTTTTATTAAACTATCTTGATACAAAATGGTAAGTTTTCTTGCTTTCATACAACAGAAAGTTAGTTCTACCATGGTGGCAGTTTAGTAATCAGGTAAATGCTTAATCTAACGGTCTCAGCACGAACATCTTGATGGGCTCCTTGGAACTAGAGAACGCTTTCCTGGTGGTGGTGGTGGTAGGGGAGGGGTGGATTAAGAGACTATTTTGGGGAAAGCAGGGTTAGCTGTCACTTTCTCAAGTAGAAATATGACCATCCTGTAGTGGAGCTGCCTTTCCTAGGACTTCAGTGCCCAAGGCCAGCAAGCTAAACTTGGCTTTCCTTGACTGATCCTGACTCTATTATGTGCTTTGTTAAACTGTGTGATGAGGGGTAAGTTGCTGTATCCATCACACTGAGCATATAAGTTCTATTTACAGGTCCATGGAAGTTATGTAGTAACTGAAATAATAGAATGGAGACATATCAATATATCTAATGCACTCACTGTAAAAATTCAAATGAACACGTTACATTTGAAATGGGGACAAATGCTCATGGTTACCCAAAGCATTCTCCACTCTGGTCTTTATCACTTTGGTTTGTTGGGGCTTTAAACCTATTTTCACAACTTAGCTACAGAATGTTGGCATGTTTGAATTAAGAAGGAGGAAATCTTGTGAAGCCCTCTTTTGCTAAATTGCCTGCATTTATTTGAGCAATACAAATGTAATAGTCAGGCAATATCCAGTGCGTGGAATATTAAAATAATTCATGGATTAATTTTCAGTCTTGTAGAGGACTCAGATGGACAGTTAAGATACATTAAATGTACTTACTTTTTCTTCATTTATCCAGATATGAGGTATTTGTCCAGATAAAAATGTCTTAAGTTACTACAAAAATCTGTAAACATTGCAATGATTCTTTTGGTAGTAGACTGTTTGGGTTTATCTTTTATGTCAACAGTAAGCACTTGGGAATGATAGAAGAGAGATACTTAAAACTCAATCTACCGTACCAACTACATTTTGTTAAACATCACTTCTAACTTTCTATTTAATGGATACAAACATATAGTTGGTAGGCATAATGGTTATTTAAACTCTCATTCTGGGCTTATTTGACATATATTTAAGACCAAGCAAACTGCTGAGATAAAGGTCAATGGACTTTTATGTTAAGAAAAAATGTTAAAAGCTTGGCTCTTTAGCCAGGTTCAGGAATTGCTGAGATAAAGATAGTAATTCTAAAGTTAATCAGGTTGAATTTGAAACTTTAATAAAAATTGAAACTATGACTCCAACCAAAAATTATATTATTTAGTCTATTTAGGTATCCTATAGGATAGTGAAATTTCAAGACAGAACAAGTGTGGTATCAGAAAAATCTTGTTTTTATCACTTGCTACCAGTATAAAGTGGGGTAAATCACTGAATTTAGCTAGACCTCAGTTTTATTATTTGGAAAATCAGGGTAATAATGCTTTCCTTATTTCAGTTTTCTTTCATTGACTTATTCATTCTATAAGTGTTTATGGGGCTGCCACTATCTATCAGACACTGTGATGGATATAGACAATATAGTGAAATTTTAAAAGTTAATAAAAAACAGCTTCAACCCATAGCTTATTGGGGAAGACTGCTTAGCAGAGAGGTCAGGGAAGATTTTTTTCTAAGAAAGAGATACTTGAGCTAAGGTCTAAAAAACGAGGAATTAGGCAATGGGGGATTGGAAAAAAAGGAAATTCCAGGTAGGTAGGCAGCAAGTGTAAAGGTCCAGAGGCTGGAAAGGAGACTAGTGGGCCTGGAGCATAGCGAGTGAAGGAGAGGTGCTAGGAGATGAGGTTTGAAAGATAAACAGGAGCGGCCTCCCTTGTGGCACAGGGGGTTAAACACCACACAATGAAGCAATCCAAAGTCTCTAAAGCATGAGCTCGATTCCCGACTGGCAAGGGAGCAACCCACATGGAGCAGCAGACCTCTCCTGTCTCGCTCTCTGCTCCCCTCAGCAGTGTATTTCAGTCAGTCTGCCTGTTCTGTTCCCCACTCTGTCTCTGGTGAATCCTCTCACCCCCTGCACCTCTGGCCTGTACCCAGCTCTTGTATGCATAGTATGCATAAATAAATAAATCTTTAAAAAAAAAAAGAAAGATAAACAGGAGCCAGATCTGGTAGCTTCTTTTGAGCCTAATGAAAGCCTTTGAAAAATTTTATTATAAAAGTAACAAGATATCGTTGATCAGTTTTACAAAGGGGTATGACATTATCTTAATTACTCACATGCAACAGCGATGAGGAAAGCACTTTAAAGATGAAAACAGTGTACGTATGAGAAATTAATATTGATGTTACATAGAATGAAATATCAAGACAGAATGTGGGGCCAGATGAGTTATTTATGCTGTTTACTAGGTTGAAAAATCCTTACAGTGGACAGTCACAAATGGTGTCAACACACACAGATGATAAAAATGGTGGCATTATTTTTACATGACTTTAACGCAAGTGTGTGTGTGGAGGGTACGGTAAATGGTGGTATTTTGGTAGTATTTTGCTTAAACTGACTTTCAAATATTGTTGCCTATGAACATGCGTCCACTGAAGAACTGGATGTCAACCCAGAGCTAGCATCAGAGTAAATATCTGATCCTAAAAGAGTAGAGCATTTGGCCAGAATTTTGAATTTTTAATCCTTGTATATCAGGGACAGATAGTGTCAGTTAAGCAGGACTCTGAGAGAAGACATTGATACGTTCAAGCAAATTAAGCTTTGTTTTATAAACTGAGCATAACTACTGATATAATTATTATGCTATTTGGGACTACTTTATTCATTTTCCTGTGCCTGAGGAACTCTCATTCAGTTGTCCGTAAATTACATTTTTCTACTAAGACTTCTGTTGAGATATCAAAACATTTTCTTGAAAAGAGAGAGAAAAACATGTTCCAATCTTAATGGTCTGAGACATTTGTTGGAAATTTGACATCATTTTTGATGCTTTTGTATGGAAAGCAGAAGCTAAATGCAGTAGTCCACGTAAAGTAGAATATGGCAAGACCTGATGGTCATTAGAAGACAACTTTTAATTTTTAGTGGTTACAATTATTTAGTATGTAGATCGCCTATGAATTTCATTCTGAAACTTGACTCACTTGGTTATGAAATGAACTGATCTATCATCGATAACTACACTTCTCTCAGTACTGTGTACATGATGAACATTTTTAATTAACTCCTAGAATTGAGTTTGGAGAAAATTCTACTTGAAATCCAATTTTATTTTCAACATAGATTGGATTCATAGCATGATAAAATGGGTAAAACCTGAAATTTTTAAATTTTTATTTTTCCTTTAACTATCACTGATTTGCCACTAGTCAACATAGACTTTTACAAGGACAATTTCACATATACATACCCTCTTCACTCTCCCTCCCCTGACTCTCCAGTCCAAACCCGATCACCTTCCTTTCCCTGTCCTCTTCTTCCAACCTCCACCCATCACCCCTTGGGTAACCAATATTGTTTTCACAGTGTCTATGATTATGTTTTATAGTTTGGTTATTTATATTCTGCAAATGAGTGAGAGTGACACTGTGCAGTAATTGTCCTTTGCTTTCTGACTTAATTTCACTTAGCATAATCACCTAAGGTCCAACCATACCTTGTTTTTACCATATAGATTGTACAGGCATATGGAGGAACAGGTTGTATTTGGTCTATACTGTGCAGGTCAAGATGGACAACCATGTAATTTTGTCCATCAGTCATTCATGGTGAGTACTTCCTTGTTTTGGGAATTTAGTTAGCCAAGTAGGGCAATGAGTAGGTTCTGATTCAGGTTGAGGTGGGGCACATGAATACACATTTCTGCTAAGCTTATAGGTGATGCCTATAAGACTGATATTAAGCTTCTAGTATCAAGAAATACTTTGAGAATCAATGATTTATATAGGTTTTTTGCATACTTTCAAAGCACTTAGGTGTATGGTTAGCAGCACTTAGAGTCTGAACCTTTTATACTTTCTCCTTTGAAGAGTTAACAGCCATATTGTCAGGGTTTCAAATGAATCTGCCACTTAGCATACTGACTAAGATGGTCATCTGAATGGAAAGCAATACTTTACCTAAGAATAGTACAAATCCTTCACTCCTTTGTAAAAGGAAAGCTTTACATATTATGAATGATTCTCAGGGTTGCTGTTTGCACTGTATAATTCCAAGTGTCTGAAATGCTTGCTATGGCTTTAGGGAAGTTCCTCAGTTGAATAAAGCCAACTTGATAATGTATTTTAACTCGCACAACTTCTTATTTTACTTTTCCATTTATATCACCTTTCCAATTTAATTTGATGGCTGGACTATAGATTTTTTTTGTCAATTAGATTGATCAAGGTCCATGCAGCAATACATGCAATATATGTAATGATGTACATACCTTGCATAGAGTAAAAACCACTGTAATTCTGTAAGTTTTGACAAGTACATTTTGCCATATAACGACCTTTATATTAAAGATATATAACAATTTCACATCCTCGAAAAATGCCCTTATGCTTTTTTGTAATCAGTCTCTTGCTGCACCCCTCAACCCTGGTAATTATCAATGTTTTTTTTTTTGTTGTTTTTTGATGTATATTGCCATTTAAAAAATGTCATATAAATGGAATAAGACAGTATATAGTCTTTTGAATCTGGATTCTTTGTCTTTTTTTTTTTCCACACATTAGAGATTCCTCCCTGACTAACCAACCATACTTAGTTCCTTTTTAATTGTGCAGAGTACCAGTTAGTTTACCCATTTGCCAGTTGATAGACACTGGGTTGTTTCCAGTTATTGGTGATTAAAACTAAAGTCACTATAAACATTCATATATGTATTTTCGTGTGAATATAACTTTTCATCTTTCTTAGGGAGAATTATAGCATGGAATTTATGGGTCATGCAGTAAGTAAATACTTTTATAACAAGTGGCTGAATTATTTTCCCAGTATTAGCAACAACCACGTATGAACCTTCTATTTACCCACATCCTCACCATCACTTGTCATTTTTCTTTTAGTTGACCTATTCTAATGGATATTTATCTGTGACATCTTTAATTAAACAACTGGATAATAGGTACCCACAGTGGCAGAGTCTAAAGTGCTATAAAAATAAGATCTCAACTCACATCAGCCTAGATGTGCAACTTCCCATCAGGATAAAAACCTCCCCCTGCCCCATCTCTGTCTACCATTATGCTACAAATACTGTTGGTTATCCCCAGCTTTGGGCCCACTTTTGGGGTCACTGCAAGTGCTGATCTTGCTAATCCTCAGGAAGAACCAAATGTACATGGCATCTCTGAACAGCTATTGGCAAAGATGTGGGGGAGCTTCCTCTCATAATATATCTTTAAAATGACGGTGACAAAATCATCACTGTCCTGCACCTTAAGCTGAGGTTTTCAGCAGACATAGTCTATCATGTTTTCAATGCTCAAATTTTAATGCTCAGTATTTTCCCTTTTAAGAATAAAACACACTTCAAATGTTGTCCCATTCAAAATAGCCTCTGTTTACCAGTATAATAAAACATTGGAAATTTTGTATCTGGTTGTACTAAATACATTTTTCTACTTTTGGGGGGACAGAGGAGACTGAGGAGGGGTCTTTTAAAATTGTTAAAGGAGTGAATGAAAGAACAAAACATGCCAGTTACTTTAATGTGAAAATAAAATTATTTAGATATTGTCTCATTTAAACTTAGATTAAGTATATGGAATATTTGAATGGTGATCACAGAATTCAGGGTAAATTGTTTTATTTCTGTGGAATGGGGTGGATTGGTTAGAAAAGGATTCTTCATCTTGGTTATGCATTAGATTCACCTTTAAAGCTTTTTAAAAGAAAACAGCCCCTTAAGTTGGACTCTAGGGTGGGAGTGGGGTCCTTGATGTTAGTATTTCTTTTAAGTCTCCATATCCTTCTAATGTATAGCAGGGCTGAGAATCATGGACATAAACATAAAATTTACTGCTGCAGGGGTAATTTTAGGAATTTTTCCATCTATCAAATTATGTACTATTTCCTGTGTGACATAAATGTTGAAATACTTCAAGTTGCTAAGAATATCAGTAATTAAAGGAATACAGACCTATATGTAGGCTATGTTGCTCTTTCTTCTCTGCTTTTCTTGGACTCTGTAGTGTTGGTAGGGGAAATTGAGGGGAGTGGTGTCTTATAAACAGAAGGAATAGTTTAAATACACAACAATACTTCATATTTCTCTAGAAATTAGCAGGGTTTAAAAAAGCTTTTTAAAAGAATAACTGACTATAAATAGCAGTAATAAGTGTTCTTATCTGAGGAATATAGTACAAGGACTATTTTACATTAAGGATATAATTATTCATTTTGGACAAAAATGGGTTGAAGAAAATAAAAGCCTAATGCATTTTACAGTTCATTCTTAAATAACTGTTACATTTTCATTATAAATTGAATGCTGAACCCAATCCATAAATGTAATATACTAAAATGAAAAATTACTTGAGTGTTCCTGGGAGAAATATTCTGATTCAGTAAAGAAGATGTAAATTTCACATTTGTACTTGACACAGAGGGTTTGCCAGAATCAAGTCAGAATGTGCTCTTCATGTTAGCAAGAACTTGGTTTTGTTCGGTACTCAGTAGTGTCTCTGGATCAGTGCTTGGCACATTGTATGTACCAATAAATAAGTGTCTAGGCAGACTGTAAAAACATAGAGTAGAAAATAGAAAATGACATTCAACACTCAACAGAAATGTAAATTTTATTGTTTGCATTTAAGAAATCAAATATAGACAGGAGGTGAACCAAATTAAAAAGGGTTTCTGAGGCTGTTTTAGCTGGTCGAGTTCATTCTTCCAAACATAGTTAGCACAGATCATGGACTTCAGCCTGGCTCTGTCATCTCCGTCATACCTGGCATTGAGATGTGTTATATTCTGAGCTCTAGCTTTTCTAGGGCAGCATTACAGATGTTGGCTTGTCTTAGGGAAGCTATCCTAGAAGCCTTGTCACTTGAGAAAAAATTGGAAAAACTTGAATATTCAGCCAATAACAGGGAAGACCCAGTTAGGGACTTAGTGACTATCTGGCAGAGGAAAGGGATGATGCTACTGAGTTGACTGCACAGACTAGAACCAGGAGTAATGAATGAATTTCAGCCAAATAGCTTGAACTTTCTAAAGAATGGATTGTCCCAGAGAGTGCACTGCTCTATACTAATTTGAAGAATGGATTTCTGCATCTGGGTGAACATCAGATTAAAATCCTCATTTTGTCTTTTCTAACTCAGATTCTATTATTTGTTTTGAGGCAAACCTCATGCAGTGGGGCAAGACTAGGGTTTTCATTTGATGTTTACCCTGTATGCTGTGTCTTTGTGTTTCCTTGGTGAAATTGTAGCTCTTTTTTTGCTTGCTCTGGATTTGTAGTTAAGATGCTTTTGATTGCCTGCTTTTAAGATGAACTCTTGAGACCTGGATTCTCCTACACTCTGCTGATCAGATAGCTTTAGAATAAAGTAAAAGAGGGCTTCATATTGGTAAGGGCAAGTAGGTAGGATGGAGTTAGAGATGATATGTGAGTGTGCCTATTGAATCACATGTGGTGCTCCAAAACCCTTTGAATAAATTTAAATAAGAATTAGGGTGCAATGACTAGAATAAGGTTAGTTTTTAGAGTCAGACTGACCTGGTTTCATATCCTGACTCGGTTGCTTCCTCATTTGGGCATATTACTTAATCTTTCTCAGGTTTGGACCAGTTATCATGTCCATAAAATAAGAATAGTTTTCTCTTTATTATAGGGTTGTTGGAAAAATTAGAGAGAAAAAAGCATCAGTAAGTGGTAGCTTTTGTAGTACTAAATGTACAATTACTTTGGAAGAAAAAGTCATTTACCAGTTCTGTGCTGTTGGACAAGTTGCTTCCTCTTGGCCTTGATGTTGTTTGCAGATTAAACATAATGTTCACAAAGTACTGAACAGAATGTGGGGCCAGTATTGAACATTATTATTATATTGGCACAAATGGAGATTTGGAGATTGATATCTGAACTTGTGGAGACTTTTGGAAATTATGAAGACTTAAAAAGGCTCCAAATACCAATTGTCTAGTTTTATTTCCTTTTCTTGGATGTCTATAGAAGTGCTAGTTCTACCTTGTATTAATTTCCTTATGACTGTTGTAGCAACCACAAACTTAGTGACTTAAAAGAACATAAATTTATTATCTGCAGGCCAAAAGTCTTTCTAGAGGTTCTAGAGATGACTCACTGCCTGCCCTGTTCAGCTTCTAGAGGCTGCCTGCATTCCTTGGGTCTGGCCCCTTCTTCCATCTTCAGAGCCAGCAACAACCCTAAATCCTCTGTCCTCCCATCTCTGCTCCCGTCTCTCTCCCTCTGACTTCTGCTTCAGTCATCATATCTCATTCTCTGACTTGTTTGCCTCATTTTATAAGGACAGTTTTGATCACACTGGACCTGTCTGGATAATTCAGAATGGTGTCCCCATCTCCATGTCATAATCCTTCACTTAATCACATGCATAGTCTCCTTTGCCATATAGGGTAACATATCCACAGGTTCTGGGAATTAGGATGTTAATATTTTGGGGGGCCATTTTTCAACCTACTCCATACCTGCATAACTTAGAGAGTTACCTCTGAAATCTTAGAGTTTATACATTAATTCTAATTTTCATGTATCTGTTGGCATCCTGATTTTAAAAAAATGATTGTGAAGCTTTTGCTCTGACTTATTGTATTTAATTCTCTGAAGAAATTCAGTGCTGAGCCTAGACTTGAAAACATTTATAAAGAAATCAAAAGTATTCTTTGAGTGATTAACTTGAAACTAAGTTAAAAAGATTTTTTTTCCCAGAATTTAGGACTTAATTTATTCCAGTGTTGCTGAAATAAAAACCTTGATTAAACATTCTGTCTTCCCTTACAGCCTCTCTCCCCACCCCCATGTGATAACAAAAACAACAAAATAATACCTATTATTTTGAAAAAATGGTCATGTATATGGGAAGAAACAACATAAATTAAAAGCTTGCAAATAAAAGTTAGCTCTATCACTTATATCTTTACCAAATTTATATGAATATCCAGTCAAAACCAACAGGATATCTCCCTGGTATTGACCACAAAGCTGTCTAATGCCTTGGAATGTCCTTAGAAGACTCTGTAATTGATCAGATGACAGAGTAAAAAGCCCAGATTCATTCTTTCAAATTGAAGAGGGAAAGACAGAGGGACAGAAGAAACTATTTAAACTCCAAGAAGATATTTTTCTTACTACTTTGTGGCATTCCTTGGGCTACTGCAATAATATCGAACAAAGATGTTTGAGGCCAGATAGTGCACTTGCTTAAATGTGTTTTTAATTAATGTACCATTGATTTACAAAACTACATTAATTTTAGGGGTGCATCTGTACCACTATGTGCATATGAGCCTCACCTTAACCATCACTAAAGTCCTAGTACCATTCGCACTGTCATAGTGTCACCTTCGACCATTTCCTTCCCCCTCTGGTCACCACTAGATTTTTCAGAGTCTCAAAGTTTTTTCTATTGTCATTTGTAACATCAAATATCCCTGAACTAAACAGTGATGATCTACTTAAAAATCACACCAACATGATGACACTAACATAAATTCTGTGGGATCTGGGTTAGAGCCAGAGAGAGACTGTGTTAGAGCCAGAGAGAGGTTTTCTTACCTTGATAGGAGACCAGTAATGAACTGTCTCTTAGTCTTGGAGATATTTGTTAATACTTTCTTGTCTGCATTGCTGGACGTAGGCAGAAATATCCTAAAAAAGTCTCTTCTCTGCACCATTCCTAGGAATACAATCTCCTGGGTAACTGAGATCTCTGGTTAGCTGTGGTTTTTAGTTCATTCTTTAAAACCTTTTATTTGAAACACTTTTTAGAGTAGTTAAGTTATATGCTCTGGAGTTGGACTACTGGGAATCAACCTGAACTTCACCCCTTACTAGCTGTATGGCCCCAGGCAAGTTGGTATACTTTGTCAATTTCTGCTGACTTGCGTGTAAACTGGAAATGATGTTGCCTGCTTCATCCAGGCATTTAGTTTGTGCTCCATAAATATTAGCAGTTCATTAGATTTCTGTGTTTCCTTGCTTTCTAATTTAAATTTAGTATTTAAAGAATTTTATCAGCTTGTTATAAATGTTTTGTTCAGTGATTCCAAGAGTTCATTGACTATAATTAGGACGGGGATGAAATTAAGAAACACAACAGCAGACTTAGGTGGTTGTTGATGGTAAATTCTTAATTTGCGGTTATTTTTAGATGCGATAATTTCATTCATTCAACATTTACCAAGATATAGCCTATGTTACACTATGTTAATGTTCTATATCACTAAAAGGATTCTAAAGAGTTGAGCAAGTTTATGGGACCTCCCTGGTGGCACAGGCGGTTGAGCGCAGCACTGTGAAGCTGTCCGCAGTCTCTGCAGTGCCAGTTCGATCCCTGCCGGCCACGGAGCAACCCACATGGTAAGCAGACCTCTCCTGTCTTGCCCGCTGCTCCCCTCAGCAGTGTATTACAGTCAGTCTGCCGATCTGTTCCCCGCTCTGTCTCTGGTGAATCCTCTTACCCTCCCGTGCATCTGGCCTGTACCCCAGTTCTTGTATAAATAAAATAAATCTTAAAAAAAAAGAAACCTTCCTTAAGTTTAGAGACAGGTTCACTGTTGCTTTCAGCTCCTCAAGGACAGAGCCATTCATGCCTTTATTGTACACATTACTGGGTAAGGCTGGCATTCTTAAATAGGAGCTAAGACGAGTCCAGCAGTTTATAAAGCAGAAATCTCTGCTCTTGTGGAGCTAACTTTCTCATGGGGAAAGACAGACAATAAATGGGACAAATAAGGAGAATATGCTAATGTGTTAAGTGCTAAGGAGAATAATCAATTCCAGAAGGGGAGTGAGTATGTGGAGGGGGTGGCAGCAATTTTAAATTGGGTGGTCAATAGAAAGCTGCTTTGAGTAGGTGGCATTTGAGCAAGCCCCTGAAAAAATAAGGAAGTGAATCTCAAAGATTTTTAGAAGAGCATTCCAGGTAGAGGAAAACCAGGTACAAAGACTGATTGGGAATGTTCTTAGTGACACTGAGAAACAATCATGGCCAACTTCTCTTTGGTTCTCCTTAGACACAGGCAGCAAATAATTACAATTGTTTTAACATATGCAGGAAAGCACAAAGGGGACATCACACTCAACATTTCAATAAAGAGAAAACAGTATATCCAAGCTCTGTCTTTGTAATTTTCTATTTAAATGGATTTAACAATGGAAATTTCAGCATTGGACATTAGAAAGAGGTTGGTCAGCAAGACCAGTGGTCTGGGTTACTTGGTTCTTCCCACCTCACCTGAGAAGGTGGGAGAAGGTATGAACTTTATGAAAATTCTAATCTGACCTTAACTCACTTCTTAGTTCTAATTTCAAGCCTTTCTACATATAGAAAAGAGAGAGCCGGAAACCAGAAGAGGGGAATTTATGACTTTCAAAGTCATTGTTATTGAGGGATAATTTACATGAACCCAAATGCAGCATTTTGGGGTACAAAGCCAGATATACACCCCATGGTGTGCTAATAAACACTAAACAAATAACTCATCAGGGAGTAAAGAACTTCCTAACTTGTAGCTTTTGCTGATTTTTCCTGCTGTAAATACTTTATCATTGTGGATTTCAAGTCATCATCATGAGGTCTCTGAACAGGGTGTTGGGAAAAGATGCAGTTGGATCTTGCAAGCCCACCCCAAGCTGGTTCTACTTACCTAAGCACTGACTGTTGTCATTACCACCACAGTCAGAATACAGAATATTCCCACCATTTTAAGTGTCTCCAGGCTTTTCCCAGTCAATCCCTACTGTACCCAGTTTGTGACTTACCTATTTTCTATCAATGTGTCATAAAATTTTCTATCAGTATGCACACTTTTGTGTCAGCATGTTTGGAAATTCACCCATGTTGCAATTATGAACTGTTTGTTCCCTTTTTATTGCTGGTTAGCCTTCCATCATATGGATATATCACCATTCATTCACCTGTTGATGGATATTTGTGTTGCTTCCAGTGTAGGGCTATCGTTAATAAAGTTGCTACAAACATTTGTGTATTTGTTTTGTTCGGAAATAGGTGCTCATTTCTTTTGGGTAAATACCATGAATTGAATGCCTGGGTCATGAGGAAGATATATGTTTCAAAAGATTTTGCCAAACAAATTTCCAGTTTCACGCTCCCACTAGTAATGTATGAGAGCACAAATGCTCCACAGTCCCATTAGAGCTGGTTGTTGTCTGTCTTTTAAATGATAACTATTCTGTTGTGGGTGTAGCACTATTATGCTTTTAATTTGCATTTGAGCAATTTCCCCCTTTTTTGGCCATTTGTAAGTCTTCTTTGTAAGGTGTTTGTTCAAATTTTACCCATAAAATTGTTTGTTGAATGGAGGCACAGAACTTATCCAAAAGGAGAACAGAATTTGGAGATCTGTCCATTGGAGAGGGCTGGCAGGAAAACAAGGCGAACAAGAAACCTGAGAGATCCAACAGGTTCCTCAATGTGGCCGCAGCATCCCTGGCCTTCACACTTCATAACTAGACTGACCAACTCACCCAGATTGCCTGAGACTGCCTCAGTTTAGGTGCTGAAAAGCCCTGTATGCCTGGAAACAGTTGATCAGCCTACAGAACCTAAGGAGGTTGCCAACTCTGCACCTGGAGCCGTAGACTGCTGAGGGTTTTAGATGCAAGCACAGGTGAGACTGTAGGGGTCAATGAATTCTTTGGTGACAGTGCTCCTTAACACAGAGAAAGCCAGTATTAAATAAAGGTCTTCTTGCTCTCTGCCCTTTGCTTAGAAGTTAGTAGCTAGCTTGTGATGTGACAATTTAGAGACACTGGGACGGTTCCCTCCTGCTGTTAGGAAAAAAAAACAGCCCTCCAATAATTATTTCTGGGCAATGACTGTTTTTACAAATTGCAAACATGATGGACTCATTTATTTGGCTCAAGTTTTAATTTTCTGATCAAGTGCAGTTTTTCTTGGAAGAACTAAGATATTGAGTCTTACCCGTCATATACCTGTTAGTGTAAAATCATTTATCAAAAAGCCTTTCCTAAGAAGACAATTTGGTTTGAGAAACAGGAGTGATAGCACAGTTCTGGGTATAGGGGTGATGGGCTGCCACTAAGGAAGGATAAGCACAAAGACATGATAGAATTGGGATTGAAGGATCAAAGTCATCGCTTCAGTATTATACACAGAGTTGTGTTGCTAGGCAGGGAAAAGTGTGTAAGTCACTGTACAGAAGAGGAACTTATAAGGGCTCAGAGAGAAGGAATATTCTCCTTCCTTTATGTGGTGTTAAGGAAAAAGTGGAGCTTTGATCTGTTATTGATTTCATATTTCATGAATTCTCTTAGGGTTCTTGATTCATGTATAAAATGTCCCTCGATTAGTTATATATTGTTTCTTTTTTAGTCCTTGTTGCCAATGCATAACAGATAAATACAGTCATCTTTTGTTTTACATTACCCCAGAGGAGGTAGATGGACTGCCTGCTTATAGATAATATTACTGCTCTGTTTTCATACACTGTCTTTCTTTTGAATAACTCCCTACATATTATGACATTTTTCTTCTTAATGTTTATTAAATGCCCTCAGCTTGCTCAGTGCTGTTGAAAGAATATAAAAGACACAATTCTTGCCAATAGGGACATGCATATTAATAGATGAGAAAAATAAACTTGCTTTTAAATATATATAAAATTCTGGGAGGTGACAGATTGTTTTATTTGGATGAGGTAGAATAATTGAACTGATGTTGTCTCACAAAATAGAAAAAAATCAGAGAGGTATATTAGCCTGCAACCCAAAGAGCCATAGCCTTTGGCAGAAAGAATACTTCAATTAAGGTAGAATTAAACCATTTTTGCTGAAAATTAGCCTCACTTTGATAGCTCTGTGATATTTACTCTAGAGATGTAGAATCACATATAACCCTAATCAATGTAATTTTAACAATTCAAGGATTCTGATTATCATCATATCATTCATTCAGCAATCTTTCTGAGAAACTATTATGTTTCGAGCTGCCAGCCAGGAGCTGGGAACAAAATGGTGAGCAAAATAGATATGTCCTTGCTTCACTGGAATACATAGAGCAGGCATGCAGATGGGGACAATGCCATTAAACTTACACTAATCAACATATTACTACAGATATGTTCTTATGATTCTGTGAGATGACATAATAAGGGAACCTGACCTAGTCTGGGGAGTTTTAAAGACTGTGTGCTGCTTGAGGTGAGACATCAAGGTGAGGATGAGAAACAAGAAGAGGGTGGAGGTAGGAGAGGGTGTTTCAGCTAGAGGTTAGAGCAAGCACAGCACAGAGTTAAGGAACAGAACAAGACCAGGCTGGCTGCAGTCCAGGGAATGGAGAACATGTGTGATTGGAGGTGAGGTTAAAGACAGTGCTGGGCTGGGTCATGCAGGCCCTGTAGATCAGAGTTGGACAATGGTTTTCTTTCAACAAGTTAGAAAAGTTCCTGGCACAGCATAAATGTTGATAAGATTATTCTGATTTAGTTTTAAAACTATTATTAAATAATATTAAATGCTAGCTAATACTGTGTGAGAGCAAGGGGAGGCCAATAAAGGATTTTAGGCTAGAATATGACATGGTATAGCATGTCATGATATAGCAAATTTGCACTTATAACCTTGTTCTGGCTACTGTCTAGAAAACAGATTTGAAAGAGTAGGTTGGTCCAGATGGCTGTGAGAAGACCAGAAACAAGTAGTCATCCAACGAGATGTCAGAGCTGATACAGTGGGCCATTTAGTAGTCTCTGGCTCACTGTGCCTACAGTTCACTCAAGAGGTACTTAACAAAGTTGCACAAGATTATGTAAAGGTATAGCATTTTCAGAAGTCTGATCTATTCAGTTTTGGCTATTCAGGGGAACCACTGCTGAATTTGCTACTAGGTCTGCTGTAGACTATTGGGCGTCTTATAGAAGCTATCAGGGGTCCAAGCTTTCAGAAATGTCTTCCCAAAGCCACACTATTCTGTGGCATCCATGAGAGATGCTGCATCTGACTCAATCAAGAAATCAAGGCATGGGGAAGTTACCTGTGTTAGCCCTGTAGCTCTTCTACAGTCTCTTCTCAACAAAACAGGGTATGCAAACAAATGCCCAGAAAGCTAGCCACTGAATACTAAAAACTCTGCATGACTACTGCTAAGCATGTATATCTTCATGGTGCTATCATCTGCCGATGATTAGGAGACTCTTAATCACATTAAGAAACCTCCAGAGGGTTTAGCTTTCAACTCTGCAGCACAGGAAAGACTCACCAGAAGGATGTTGGAATTGCATCTTTTGAGCCCATTCATAGGGTCACCATGAAACATAACTGAGTCCCTCCATTCAGCAAGGATTTCCACTTTGTCGCCTCACAATACTTGCTGTGTACATTTGGGCTCCCCATATTGGCGTTTTTCACAGTGGTGATGGATTATCTGTAAAGTTCTCTCTCAATTCAGTGTTTCCACAAGAACTACTGTATTTACTCAAGGTAAACTCTTGAGAAAATTCCTTGAGATGAAAGCTCTAAGCTTCTTGAGATTTTGATGTTTTCTTGTGAAGGATTAGGAGGTGCCTCCGGAATTCTACCCCCAGTCCTCTGGAACCTTAAAATTGGCCTGTAAATCCCTCCTTGAAACCCTTTTGGAGACTGAGACTGTCATCTGTGGCTTTCTCCTCATTGTTTGCTGCTGCTTCAGAGCTCGGGATCCCTGAGATGAGAGGTTTCAGCTGACATTTCCTTATCCTCATTCCCCGACTTGCTTTCAGAGTCCAGGATCCCTTCTGTATACATTACAATAGTTTCCACTTAAATAAAAAATGCTAGACTTCAGACTTTCAAATTGAATGATTTAAGAGACATTCAGTCCAAGCCTGAGGTCCCAGTGAGGACATGACTTATATGGCACAGAAATTGGGCAGATGGGACAATGGTTGAGAATGTACAAAAAGAAGGGTGTAAAAAATCTTTTATTTGAAAAAATTAAGTTGAGGAAACCAAAAAATGACTTTTTTAAAATTAGAAGTGCTCAATTTTTGAATTGTCCTAATTGGAAAATATTGTGTTGATGTTCATTCTTTTAGGGGAGGAAAGAGAAAGAGCCTGGTGTTCTAGAGAAAAAGCCACTGAATATATTTTCCCAAAGCAAGAAATGTGTTAGTGTCAAAGAATGGAATTTTAGAAAGGCAGTGAGTGATTTTAGAAGTTAGGGCAAAGTCCAATTTTAAAAAGGAAGCTAAGTTATAGTAAGTATAGGAAGCTTAACCCAGAAGACACTTCTGGTGAACGTAAGCAGGAATGAGTACCAAATTCTCTATCTTAGTTTCTTGTATAGTTTGTTTTCCATTTTATGATCCACACTTCATAATCTGCTGAGAAAATGATTGTTAGGCACTTTGTTCCTAAAGTGGACAGAAACTTATTATTAAATCTATCCTAAACAGACCAAGCTTTTAACTAGAGAAAGGTATACACAAATGAGGAGACTAGTTTATTAAAGAAATGATTAAGATAAGGCGGATCAAACTATTTTTCCACAGGAAGCTAGGCTGGTAGGTAGGATATTGTGATCTTTGTTGTTTTTTTAAGAAATTGCTATTCCACTTTTAGTTTTGCAACAGATGAATAACTGCTGTGTGTTTATGCTGTCTACTGAAGTCAGGAAACAAGCTAAGTAGTGTTTTCTTTGTGAATGATCAACTGCTTAGGACTCGTTTCAAATTAATGATATAAATAATCTAACAAGGTCCTTCACTGTACATTTCTCAGAGCAAACAAAATGCAATATGTTTTTATAACCAGACAGCTATTTGATTTTTTTTCTCTTTCCCACATTTGGATATAGATTGATATAAAATTACTTAAAGTGCTGCATATAAATGAAACATTAAAAGGGAGCTGTGGAGGGGTTAAGCTGCCCCATTATAATCTTTAGTTACTCAGTCACTGCCTCAAGGACACTCCATTTCATATCACTTGTCTTTCTTTTGAAAAGTGATCACCAAGTTCAAGTAACACTTAAGCCTAACAGGCCGCTGCATAATTTATGGACTTTATTGTTTTGTGTCCTCGTTTTTTGATGAAAAACAGGCAAGAGAAGACTGTTCATATCTTAACTCTCACTTTTCTTCTTTCCCTCCTGCCTTGGCAGATTGGGGCACTGAAGGACTACTACCACTTCTACCATAGCAGGACGATTAAAAGGTCAGTTCTCTCAAGCAGAGGAACCCACAGTTTCATTTCAATGGAACCAAAGGTAAGAAGAACCAGTTGGGTGGGGACCAAGAAGCAAAGCTTCTGCATTTTTCATTGGTAATATCACACCAGTTGCTGGTGAGCACCATAAAGGCTCAGATTCCAAGTGCTGTCATAGTATCCTTTGGTCCAGTGTCTTTGCTGCTTCTTCAGCAAAAACTGGGCAATGACATGATTTTGACTGAAGTGCCATTATCATCCCTGTTGCATAAGAGTCCAAGGTTATCAGAAGAAGGGGTTCTCTTGGAGAAATGAAATGAGTGTGGGGTAGGGGTGGGTGGGAGAGGTTGACTCGGATGTATTGACATATGCCCTCTATCTGTTTGCATACAGATGTGAAGTTCTATCTGAACTCCATGCAGGAGTCTC
The DNA here is from genome assembly GCF_964194135.1 of Talpa europaea. Lineage (NCBI taxonomy): Eukaryota > Metazoa > Chordata > Mammalia > Eulipotyphla > Talpidae > Talpa > Talpa europaea. The sequence goes on from NC_140074.1 coordinate 43,468,204, forward strand.
TTCCAGAACCCTTAGGTCAGGCCTCAGATTACCAAGATTTTTGGCAATTTTAGCTGGCGTTGACAGAGCCATGCTATTGGCAACTCAAGGACTAAACCATGTCTGGGACAGAAGGGGTATGCAGCACCTAGGGGATAGGAAATGACTGCTCATGGGGTTTCAGCAGGTATCTTTCTTGCACTCTATCTTTGTCCCAGTCCTCTGGACAATACGTCCTTGAGACAACCTGGAAGGAGTTATGATATGTCCGTTTCAGAGAGGTGGGATGGCTTTGAAATGTGTGTTAGGAAGCTGAAGGTTGTTAGGATCAAACTAATACTGGAAATGCTGAGGGTGAGTTAAATATCTGTCTGAAATAATTAAGTTAGAGGAAGTGACTGACTTCTGACAGAAAACTACTTGACCTCCCAAAGAGGAAAAGAGGACAGCCTGCCCCAGTTTCCCTGAGGGATTTCTGCTTATTATTTATTGATTAGGAAAGATTTTTTTTCCCATTATGATTTGGGTTTGCCATATGAGCTCATTTTCAAATAAATTGTTCAAGTCCCTACCATTGAGCATGGCAGTCTTACCTAAAGATTCCTTGAAAATTGTTATTTGTTAAAGCAAAAAGGTCTCTATGTGAATTAATATGCAAATCAGGTTTGCAATTTGGAGTCCTGCCCTCTGTTATGTGCCATGTTTTGCCTTGTTTAATGTTTTTCTGGAATATTACCACATAATGTCCATGCTTGTGAAATTGTGTCTTTGCAGCTAGAAAAAGCACTTTTTAATTTTAATTTTTTAATGAAGAACCATTGTTTTACAACCTAGTTAATATTGTATTTTGACAGTATAGGATCTCTCCTGTCAGCTGTGGTCACCATAGATCTCCCATCACCAAAGCACCCAGAGTCCTCCACCAAAAAGCCCATTTCTTACAGGTCCCAGTTTTCTGAAAGTTATAGGAACATCCATTAATACTTAAACTTCAGTGGCCAATGGATTATATATTTCCCCCTTCAACTCTATTTAGAATTGAAGGTTTCTTGAGAAGCAATCTATTGGGGTTGCTTTGAATTTTAGCTAAATTTTTAAAGCAACGTCTCCTTTTTTTCCACCTGTTAAACAAGCTTTTCAATGCTTTCTTGAACTTCAGTAATTAAAATGCTTCCAATTTCAGACCTCCTGTGCATAGTCAATATGAACATGAAAAACTAAGTCCTACTTGGTTTGGGAGGTAAGATCAGAACAGAATAACACTTGTTTTCATGGGGACGGATTTACTAAAATACAGAGCTGCTTCACTTCTAAATGCTATCTTAGGGCATCTTAGGTCTTTATTTTTTCTTAACTCAGTGCATCAAATAGCTTACAAGGGATCTAGTAGTGACCTTGGATGCCGGAACACATAGTAATTGGAAAATCTACCCTTCCTCACCCAGACGAGTCATGCCCCTCGTGGCCAGTTGGAGGGTACATGCATAGTCCTCCTTTGTTTTCAATAAAAAGAAGACCCCCTGAGAAGGACCAGATCTTACTCTTTATTCCTGCCCTTTACTCTCACCTAATTATTTATACAAGAGGACCTCAGTTCGACCGGCTTTGTAGATGGTATACCACAGGTTGGGATTTACCCACAGTTTCTTTCAAGTATTACTTATAGTTTCTTCATTCAGTCATTAAATTTTTCTTTTTTTTTTTTTTTTATAAATTTTATTGTTATATTCCCCATACAATTGCAGCCCCCCATTCTGACCCCAATCCCTCCCCTCCCGCCCCCGCCCCCCTAAAAGTGTCTCTGGTTCATAGTTTTTTGTTGATTTTGATTTTCACTTTCTTATAGTTATTCATTTTCCTGGTCCCTTATTTAGGTTTTCTAGATTCCTGCTATGAGTGAGACCATCCGGTATTTTTCTTTTTCTTTTTGGCTTATTTCGCTGAGCATGATCCCTTCCAGCGCCATCCATGTTGCAGCAAATTGCATGTGTTTATCTTTTTTGAATGCTGAGTAATATTCCATGGTATATATGTACCACATCTTCTTGATCCAGTCATCTATTTTTGGGCATTTGGGTTGTTTCCAAAGCTTAGCTATTGTAAACAGTGCTGCTATAAACATAGGGGTGCAGGTGTTCTTTGGAATTGATGTTTCTGTGTCCTTTGGGTAAATACCTAGGAGTGGAATTGCTGGATCATATGGAAGCTCTATGTTTAGTAGGTCCAGAAATCTCCACACAGCTTTCCACAGTGGTTGGACCAGTTTGCACTCCCACCAACAGTGCAGAAGAGTTCCTTTTTCTCCACACCCTCGCCAACATTTGTTGTTGCTAGTTTTTTTAATATGTGCCATTCTCACCATTCAGTCATTAAATTTTTCTTAAGCTTCTCCTATATGTTAGGCTCTTTGTTAGGCTCTGGGGATTTGGAGATATAGGGCTACCCGAAGGAAGTTCACTGCCGGGTCTCCCAAAGTAGTTTTCAGGGAAACCCAGGTCATAATGCTTCTCAGTGTTGGGCGTGGGGGAGAAGGAAATACATGGGGGTCCACTGCCTTCCTACTCCTCCTCCACTCCCTCTTCAAAAACCTCAGGCCTACTTGGGTTGTTTTTTCTTTTTAGAGTTAAAAACTTTTTATTTACAGAGAGGTTGTAAAATTGTTAGAAAAAATTCCTATGTTATATGTTTCCCAGATTCCCCAGATATTAACATTCTACATTTTATCATATTTATTTGATCATTTTTTCTCTCTTCTGTTTACATACAAGCATACATATACACATGTGGGAATGTGCATGTGTGTGTATAGGTATATATATTTTTTTCCCTGAAAATTTGAGAGTAATTTAAAGACACAGTGTCCTTGTAAATACCTCACTGTATGTATGTTTACTAAAACCAAGGATGCTTGATTGTATAACCAGAAATATAGTGTTAACATGATGGGACAACTCTGGATATTTACCTTCATTCAGCATTACCTAATCTACAGATTTTAATTCAGATTTTGTCAGTTGCCCCTTTTCTGGGTCAGGATCACATTAGTTTTCATTTTTCCCAAGTCCCCTTAGTATGCCCTGCCATAACACTCTTGTTTTCTTGCTTCCCTTTTCTTTCATGAACTAAAACTTTTCTGAGCGCATAGGCCAGAATTTTGTAGACTCTCAGACTGGGTTTGTTGCTTCCTTGAGATTATATTCTGATTTCTCAAGAACATCAGAGAAGTGTTGTGCTCTCGGTGCATCAGATCAGAAAGCACAAGATGTTAGGTTTGTTTCACTACCCATGATTTTTAACTTTAGTCACTTGGTTAAGGTAGTGTCTGCCAGGTTTCTCTATTTTAAAATGATGACTTTCCCCTTCCTAATTTTAAGAAGTGATTTGTGGGGAGATACTTTTAGACTATGTATAGTTCTACGGCTTTATGTTTTATCAATGACTTTCTATTTTTCACTTCCAGTGAATCTCTTGGAGTATATTAAAAGTGCAGTGCTGGTGTGACTTGCTTCTTTGGAACTCTCTTTTTCCATTCATCATGGGTGTGTGTATAAGGCAGATGATTTGTGTGAAGATGGAGTACAGGCAGATTTGTAATTTGGGATGATGGAACCATGTGACATGGCTTGGTGGAAAACACTGGCAACATATGAAGTTATTTTTTTGTTGTTGTTCACCTTCTTTTCAAGGCAGGGACAACACATGGGTGAATTGCAGGGAATAAGTGCACTAAAATTTGCTGTGGCAAATTGCATGGCACCACCCCCCCACCTCCGGCTGCTATTATTTTTACTTACAGCTTCCTAAAGAAGAAAGTGCAAGAGTAGCAACAGTGCAAGAAAAACTTTCTGCTGCAAAGAAAATGCTGTGGTTATTTGGGGTTCATGAGTCTAGAGAATGGGAATAGACTAGATTCCCATATATTAACATGATGTCATAATTAGCCTTTGAAATGACAAGAATTTGCAGACTTCTAAGACAGCATCGGTCAGGACAGTGAATCTTAGTGTTCTTATACATATCTTACCTTTTGACTTTTTTCCATAAAAAGCTTCAGAAGCTTCTTTTTAATCCTTTTTAGAAATCTTTGCCAGTCCAGTGGCATTTTTGTCAAGAAGGGTGTTATCTACAGGATCATTTTGGAATAAAAATTTTTTTTTTCTAATTTAGTAGCTGCCCATGCAGTTGTGGGTAGGGTCAGAGGAGATAATTTTCTTTCTTTCTTATTCTTCTTACTTAGAATAGAAAAGCTAGAATCCATGTTAGTTTCATATGCACAGCTTTCTCTTTTGTCCATTAGCTTTTATCTTGAATGTTCTGATCATTCAACTACTTATCTTTCCCAATCCCATTGACCTTCAAAAATTATTTGTGGCTTGGTTTTTGTCCAAATCTAGGATAGATTCACCCACTGTTATGGGGTCAGGGATGGGTAATCTTCCTAAAGTTCAATTTCAGTCAACCTGCATCATCACACATATGTGTAGGGTGTATAGCTCAATTATGGAAATGCTACATAATATCATTTGTTGCAGAATTGTAGCTGGCTTAAATTAGACATCTCTCTTTCCTATCTAATGCTGGCATAATCATTATCATACTCCCAAAAATAATTTTTCATAACTGTTAAGTATGTACAGTGACACAGTTTAATACTAGACAAAGCAAATGTTGAATTTATAGTTGAAGAGATTTAACTTATTGAGTTATAATCTGCTCTGCTCTAACTTCTAGCTATTGGATCTACTTTTGCCTACTAGACTTACTGTATAAGAACTCTTTAAATATTTGAACCCCCTCCCTTATTCTCCCATAGCAGCAGTTGGCCCTCTGTAAATGCTGCCCAGAATTGAGTTCAAGGCCTTCACACACAGAGAGATTGCCCATTTGTTACATTTATACATAGGCCATTTCCTCGGAAGAGAATTTTAAAGCAAAGCAGTCAGGCATCATATCATGACAAATAAGAGGATATAGGAAAAGCACAGGTAGGGAGAATGAAGTGATGAACAAGATCAGATGAAATCAGAACTGTAAAGGAAGAAAGGTAAATTCAAGGTTCTTGCTAATCTAGGTTGATGCACATCATACCCTGGATCCGGTTTTAAGAGGCCTGGAGTTTGTCTGTTTTTGGCTCAAGAATAAAATACACGTGGTGGAGTCAGGGACACTTCATTGTACATCATGACCATGTTCCTGAAAAATTGCTGATTATAAGTTATTTACACACACCTCAGCTACTTGGGGACCTTTGGAGGTAAAGAAACCTTATCTAGTTAAAAATATATGCCCAGGATTGCCTGCGCTCAGCCTCACCTGGCCACCACACATGAATCATAGCTGGGCCTCTTCACTAATAAGATTCCAGTTGGACTGTTGCAGCGTCAATACTCATTTCACCCCGAGTTCAAGTGCTTCCTGCTCAGGCCACGCCCCCATGTCCCCTCACCCCACCTGCCTGCATTCTAGCTGGTGCTCCTGTGAACTGTGTTCTTCGGCAGATTAATTTTCTGCTCTTCAGTTTTAAATGTGATAATAACGTAATGGTTTGGCTTTTCTTCTGTGAAGTGCAGTTTTATGATCCAGCATTCCTGGGCGGCGCTCATGCCGCCCTGGGTGTGCTGAGCAGGGATGAGCTCACCGTCATCTCTTAGGTGGTACCTGAGGTGTCAGGCCGTGGGTCATCACCGTGATCCTTGCACTTTGGCCTCTTAGCATCTCACAGTGAATGGAAGTCGTTGCTAAGCATCTTGAAAATGCCCTTCATTCTTCTGGAAGCAGTGTGGGTGTGGATGCAGTGATAAGCAAAGAGGACATGGACATGAGTGGTCATGAGGCATTTGGGGGCTCTCCTGTTCTAGGCTGCCATCTTTACTACCTTTTCACCAGCTATGAAATGTGACCATTGTAGTAAATTCCTGTCTCTGGCTTTTGGTAGCACTTGTTTGTCTTTGAATACTCCCCCTCCCCCCAGGAAGCTAGCACATAGATACTCTGGATTCACAACATTTGATACATTTATGGTGGCAGGATGGGCTAGGAGTGTGGGAGAGATGTTTGGGGTTATCTGGGTGCAGATTCTATAGTGTGCTTCATCTCCCTTTCTGTCTTGTTTCTAGGTGTCCCAAATGTCTAGGTGGTCAAAAACCAGAGTCAGATTGTATGCTGCTGGGGTATGATGGGAAAGGTTGGGTTGTGACCCAAGTCCCTTATAGACAGGAGTGAATTAAAAAATAACTCGGCTACTTTGGAAGGATTGCTAGATCTTTATTAGAAAGCACTTGGCAGTACTTCATTTTAAAAGGTTATATACTTACATGCCTACCGTTGGAGTGCAGACACCAAGAAGGAGACGGCCAGATCTAAAATAATTGGCCATACTGTCCAGCAGAGCCTTGCTGTGTCTAAGGAAGAAGGCGAGACTCCGCTGTGGCCAATTGTCATGTTGGCAGGTGGGCTTGATGTTGCCAATTCAAACAACCTGCAAGTCTGGATTTTCACATTGCATCTCCTGATTTTAAATGTTGACAATCTAAGGGTTTAAAATTATTCCTGTGGGCCAAAGGAAAGGCAGGTGGGGGAATTCGGGTTTGTGACTCTTTGAATAGGCTGTGTTGTGGGTAAGGGAGTAAAGCTCAAATCTGACTTTTTTCTCTTTGTCTTAGTCTCCAAATTGCCATTTGGGTGTAAATAATAGGCTCTGGTCATCAGGTTTTAAGCAAAGACTGCTTCTGTTAGAGGGCTCGTCCTAGCTGCTCTTCCACTGACACCTCAGTGGCCCCCGAGACACTGTCATAACAGGAAATGAAGGTTGGGGGAAATGGGATAAGTCAAAAGAAAGAACAAAAGGCAAATAAAGATGGGCATAGAATGGGGAATACAAAGAGAGATTTGACAGGGGTGGGGCATGAGATTATGGATTTTTCATAAGTTATTTTAGCCAGTTGAAGGACAGGTGCTAATGTAAAATCTTTTGCTTTACATAGTAGTTCTAAGGTGTCAGATTCTAAAAACATAGGTGGCAGATCTAGAAAATGTAGAGTAATAACATTCTAATTTTCTGCATGGGCCTTGTCTAAGTTCCTATAGCTTTAACTGAACACCATAAAGTGGGTGACTTTTAAACACAGAAATTTACTTCTCATAGTCCTGGAGGCTGGGAACTCCATGTCCAAGCCACTGGTTTGTACAATGTTTGCTGAGGACCTACTTCCTGGCTGCCATCTTGCTATGACTTCACTTGGCAGATGGGGCAGGGAACTCTCTGGAGGCTCTTTGACAAGGACATCTAAGTGCCCTACCTCCTAATCCATTACATTGGGGGTTAGGTTCCAACACAAGAATTATGGAAGAAGCACAAACATTCAGTGGCTTACAATCAGTAAATAATCAGTAAACCAGTAAACAAACCTAGGGCATAAGCATAAACAGCAAAACAACAAAGAAAAAGCCAGCAGCAACAACAAAACCCCAAAGCCACTTTAATTGTCTGACTTTGAAGGGAAATCATGCTGATTCATGCATTTATTGTAATGAATGCAAGAGTAAATAAGAACCCAATGAAAACAACCATTGAAAAGTGTGATTTGTTAATCAGTGTTTGTGAATTTTGTTTTTGTGCTCACTTGTACCAAATGTCAATCAATTCTTCCAACATAAAAGGAGGCAATATGGTGCAGCAGAAAGAAACTTTCCTTCTTAGTTCCTGCTCCCACCGCAGTTCAGTCAGCACTGAATTCCTCTGTCCATATGTTCCCCGCCCTGTTTGAAAGCTTCTTATTGCCTATGTACACTTAGAGAGGTACATGGTGTGATATAATACAGTGAATGTTAGAGAAGTACATGTAAGAGAAGACCAAATGTATAGGCTAAAACCTTATAACAATATAGTAAGTAGCCATTAAAATTGTTGTAAATATATACATGCTAGTAAGACCAAATCTCCAAAATGACTTGTAAAATTAAAAAAGCAATATAAAAATGATGTATACAATGTGTTCCCATTATTTTAATGTTCAAACAAAAAAGACCTGTGTGTAGTTAAATGCAGAATAGGTTTGAAAGGATACATAAAAACATAGATATAATTCTTAACAATAAACTTTCCACACTTTTTTTTTAAACAGCATTTATAGTGGAACTGTTGTTGATGTCAGCATTACTTTTGATATTTTAAATTCAGGAAATGCATTCTCATCTGGCTCTACCTTTCACTTGACATGATGGTTATTCTATCATTTGCTCCTTCTTAAGAAATGACTCTCTCAATTTCTTGAGACCACATCCTTCCAGTTTCTTTTTTCCTACCTTTCCTGAACTTTTCTGTCTTCATTGATTACATCTCCTCTACTTCACTTGTAAATTTTGGAGGTCACCGGGCTCACCTTTATGTTAGTGTCCTTCAAATTTATATCACCTTCTCTCACCTACCTGACATCTCTAGCTAGATGTCACATAAGCATTTGTAACATAATATGACATATATTTTTAATTCCTTCTCATAACCATGACCCTTAAGACTTTTCCTTCCCAGTAAAAGGCACCATGATTTATTTGGTTGCTCAAGACAAAAATAGAGCAGTCATTTCTGATTCTCTTCCTTTTTCTCATTTCTCTATGTAACCATAAAGAGATCCTCTTGGCTCCAACAATAAAATTTATAAAAAAGTGGTGAATTTGTGAACTTTCTTCCCCTGCATTGCCCCAGACTGTTTAATCCACCCATTGTCTTTGACCTGGACCATGGCAATTGTCTCTACTTCCACTCTTGTTTTATAGTCCTTCTCCACAGGGAGTAAGCTTTTTAAAATATTAAAAGGTCAAGTGAAGGCCTCCCTGATGGCACAGCAGGTTGAGCACAGCACTGTGAAGCTGGCCACAGCCTCTGCAGCACGGGTTTGATTCCAGGCCGGCCAGGTAGATTACCACATGGCGGGGCAGACCTCTCCTGTCTCTCCCACTGCTCCCCTCAGGAGTGTATTTCTGTCAGTCTGCCTCTTCTGTTCCCCAGTCTGTCTCTGGTGAATACTCTCACCCTCCACACCTCTGGCCTGTACCCCAGCTCTTGTATAAATACAAAATAAATCTTAAAAAAGGGTCAAGTGATCTGACTTCGGAATAAAATCTAGTTGCTTTTTTCTTTTTGTGCTTAAAAAACTTGTATTAGTCTTTCTGTCATATTCCTCTGCATTAAAAGGTATGAAGAAGTCAGAATTTGGTTTTGTTTTTCAGTGACATTTATTGAGATAATGTTGGTTCATTGTATCTGCTTTGGAGGCTATAGGTTCAAACCTCTATAAATGTATGTTTTCATGCCATGTCCAAAACCATTGCCCCAAAATTCCTTTGCCATGTTCCATGGGATCCTACAATACAGTTTTTCCTTAGTCATCTTCAAGGACCATTATGATCTGGACTCTCTCTGTCTCATCAAGGTAGTCTTTGAAAAGCCCCCTTTTTGCTTATCATACTTAGCCACACTGTCTTTTCTGTCTCTCAAATAATAAGCTTTCCTGTGTTGCCTTTACCAGGAATGTATTTCCTTCAGTCTTTACATGTTGGTTATCTTTTCATCCTTCACATAGCAAAGTCAATGTGGCCTCCTTTGAAAGGATCCTCCACAATCACCCTTGCTGAAGCAGATCCTTAATCTCATTACCCAGCTACACCCAGCTCTCACAGTCTAGCTTAACATGTTAATTTCCCATGTTTCACTTACCTGAATCCAAAATCATATTGCTTCTTTATTAGTGATTGTTAATTTTTCCTCTCCAGGTATAAACTCAATGGAGGCAATAGCCCCATGCATGTCTTGTTACCGTGGTATTCCTTTGACCTGTAATAATATCTGGGACTTGGAATAATACTAGAAAACCTTCAGTAGAAGAATGAATAATATTTTTAGATGAAGTTTTACAGGGAAATAAATGATGGAGGCAATAATAAAACTAAGAGTTATCATTTTCTCGTAATTCCTCTAGGACTTAAATCATTTTCTGGTGATATGCATAGTACTGTCTTATTTTAGTGCAGATATGTGAGCAGCCAGTTGGAGAGACAGTGTTATAAAATGAAAGCGGCGTTCTTTGGACTCGGCATATTCGGATTCTGGTCTCAGCTTTACTACTAGCTCAGAGTTGCTATTAGCATGTCACTCCTCATTGGGCTTATTTCACTTGTAAAATCACAAAGCAGAAGAGTTATTTTCTATTTTAATTACTATTTTGAATCAGTGTCACTTGTGATTTTACTGTTGGTTCACACTGTCCACCAGATGGGCCCTTTTCATTGTCTCTCTTGTCATATCTTTTCAAACTTCTTCCATCTACCTTTTCTCCCCAATGTTTAGAATATTTCTTAGCAGATTCAGCTCTCCCTCAGGCACTGTTTTACCTGAAAGAGCTGATTTTGCAATTAGACTTCAGATTAACCTGTGTAGTCTTGAGACAGATAAAGACTATTCCACTGTGCACATGATAAATAAGGAACAAGTAACATCGCTTCTCTGTTTTCACAGTACATGTCTCTTACTGACACAAGCATGCGATAATGAGAACAGTAATTATTGTTACTGATGTTCATGAATTTGAGGAAAGTAGTTCCAAATAGCAAAACATTGTACTTAATATAAGTTCTTCTAATTTCATTCCAAGGAATGAAACGCTGTATGTGGTACTTAGAAAAAAAGAATACTTTCTAAAATGACAACGACAATAGGAAATTTTATTTATTTTTTTAAAGATATGTATTTATGCATACAAGAACAGGGGTATAGGCCAGAGGTGCAGGGAGTGAGAGGATTCACCAGAGACAGAGTGGGGAGCAGAACAGGCAGATCGCTGAAATACACTGCTGAGGGGAGCAGCAGGCGAGACAGGAGAGGTCTGCTGCACCATGTGAGTAGCTCCCTGGCAGGCCGGGGATCAAACTCCTGCTGCAGAGTCTGTGCCTAACCCCTTGTGCCACCAGGGAGGCCCAACAATACAAAATTTTAAAAAGGCTGGCTATGGAAATTAAAAATCAGAAATTGTTAGTTTAGATATTGGTAGGGTGGCGGTGAAGATGGTGGATTGGAGGTTGGAAAATAAAAGTGACCGAAAATAAAATAAAATTGAATCAAGGACAAATTAATTAAAATTATTATTATTATTTTTTGAAGATTTATTTATTTATTTATACAAGCACGGGTACAGTCAGAAATGGGGGAGGGTGAGAGAATTCACCAGAGCAAGAATTCACCAGAGCCAGAGTGGGGAACAGAACAGGCAGAGTGACTAAATACACTGCTGAGGGGTGCAGCAAGTGTGGCAGGAGAGGGACCCTTGCCCGGTGGCCAGGCATCGAACTGGTGCTGCAGAGGCTGCGGGCAGCTTCGCAACCCAGTGCTCAACCGCTGCGCCACCGGGGAGGTCCCAAATTTATGAAAATTATTGAACATGTAGATTTTTTTTAATTCACTGGCAAAGCTGAGCAAGCATGTTCATATAGAGTTACAAACCCAGGTGCCATTCCAAAAAGAAAAGTGCACAAGATCTGTAGAGTGAACAGGTAGTAATAGGACTGTGTCCTTAGGTCACATTTGCTAGACCTCAGCTCAGAGAAACTTTTGCTCTAGATAGAATGTTCCAGAAATGTCCCTTAAAATGTGTAAGATGTGGACATGATTTTTACATTTACTCCTTGTACCAGAAGCAAGTCCTTTTCCAGTCCATATGTACACAGAAAGAAAATGACAAAGACGGATATTTCCTGGAGGTTTGGGAAAAAACAGAGTTCATTCTATATGTTGGGGAGGCTCAAGTTTTCCATGAATGAGGTAGCATGAGAGAGTTATCTGAAGCTGAGCTATTCCTTTATTTTCTTTCTCCTTGGATGATTTGAAGAATTGATTGTGCATGAGGTACTAAACTGAGCATCAGAGAGAAAACAGAAAAGGCAAACCTAGTCATTTCCCTCATGGTATTTACCCTCAGTCAAATCCAAAATCCAGTTCTGAAGCAGAAAAGCCACCAGTTGTCAGTATTAGTTTTTATACTCTGTGCAATTAAGATTACATTGTACAACTGAAACTTAAAGTTATCAATATATTTTAAATAAGCTTTCACTAACACATGTCAAGTTTATATTTATACTGACGACTGCAAGATAAAGAACAAATTTGAAATATGATCATGTCCCAAATATAGATTGCAGCATAGTTAACAATAAAAGAAATTATTGGCTATCTAAAAGGTGAATTCAACTGAGTGTCTTATATTACTTGCTAATTCTGGCAATCCTCATTTATACCTATATTCTTGGTAAGTCTGGCAACCCTAGTGTGTACCTAATTCTATTTGGAGAGTAGAATTAAAAAAACTGTCAATTCTGAAATATTAGTGTAATTAGTGAGACTGTTAAGGGTAAAGACTGACCGAACCCCTATGTCCTATGACAACAGTAAATCAGGACATTTCCTATTATGAAGCATTCCTGTATTCCTTTCAGATATCATCGGTGTAAAGGAAACATAGACTAACCACCACTTATTTTATCAGATATTTGTATAGGAGCATTTACGTTAGTTTCCCAGCTTATAATTCTATCCATACGCCCATTAAAGAAACTCCCCTCCCCCCATGATGATTATTTCTTTGGTAGAAAGACAGTTTCTTTCAGCACCTTGTAAAACATTTCACAGACTCTCCTTGATTCCAAGAGACAAAGCCAATTTTCTCTGTGACTAACTATATACCTGACCCTTAAACCTCTGTAATAGAGGGCGTGAGGAGTGAGTGAGTGTGTGTGTGTGTGTGTGTGTGTGTGTGTGTGTGTGTGTGTGTGTGCTGGAGGTGGTGAATGCTACAGCTCACCTGGGAGCAGCCACAACAAGGGCATTTTTAAATGAAAGCATCTATTGAACAGCCTTCTGATTAGCTCTCAGATTTTAGGTTGTATGATTGTAGGCAAAGTAACACACTTTGAAGATTTGTGTATTTTGGAAATTTTGTGAGCAGTGTAGTTGTAGCCCTGTTCCTTCACAGGAGAATATTCCAAGCCATAGGCATCAGTGCTAACCACTAGTTAGTGTTAACTGATAGGAACAGGGTCACAAGTCCAGGCTGGCACCGAGTTGGAGATTGCAGAATTACCCCAAGAGGGCAAAGGCTTTGTGCATAGACTTACAAGGAGATAACAGGATTAATGACCAGCACATAAAGCTGCAGTTTCCAATCTCAGGCCTCTACAACTCAGACTTTGGAGTACGTCGGGATTACATCATCGGGAATAAGATAGTTTTCCTCTGCGCGGGTTCTGGCACCCTACACTGTGAGTGAGTGCAGTGCCAGGAAATTACAAACTCATTTTATAAGAGACAGTTTCTCTTATCAGAGCCCACGTTCAACCGTGTGTGTCTCTCTCAAGTTTGTCATGCGCGAGGCCTGTGAAGTGAAGGGCACACCTCTGCTTCTATAGCATAGTTTACAAACTTTGAAACTAACATAAGTCTTGACCAGTATAATCATAGGAATAATCATATCCTAAATCTATTTAAGAATTCATGTATATGTTTTTATTAACTCCTTTAAAGTCCTTGTTGTGTATATGTTTTAATTCTTTAGATTTGATTTTTCCTAACATTTCACATAACACTTTTTCAAACATATAGCAAGATTAAGGAATTTGAAGTGAACGCTGTGCTTACCGTCTAGATTCTGCCATTAACATTTTATATACTTTCTTTCCCATGTGTCTTTATTCCATGAAATCCATCTAATTTTTGGTATGTTTCAAAATAAAGCAGACACCGGTCCACTTACCCCCGCCCCCAATATTTTGGTGTCACTGTCAGCAATACATTTGTTGGTTTTTTTAAAATGTAAAATTTACATAAAGGAAACTTATAAAGGTTTTCAGTAGATCTAGAATTTTGACAAGTATACACGTGTACCCTGAAACCATACCAATCGGATTCTCTCCATTACCCCCCAAGGTTTCCTCAAGTTCCTCCACAGTCTGTTGCCTCCCCCACAGGTAATCACTGCTTTGATTTTTTCCAACATAAGTTAGTTTTGAGTGACTAATTTAAAAAATTAAGGTGTAACATCCATAGAGTACAATTTATCTTTTTCTGTGTATGCTGCTATTAGTTTTGATAAATGTGTGTGGTTGTGAGACCACCACCACCATCAAGATACAGAACAGTTCCATAGTCACCAAAAGCTCTCCTGGGTTCATTTATTTTCAGTTCTTCTCCCCACCTCCAGCTTCTGGTAACCACTGGTATGTTTTCTGTTTCTACAGTTTTGCCCTTTCTAGATGTCATGAATGGAATAATGTAGTATGTGACCTTTAAGACTCTATTCTTTCACTTAGTATAATGCACCTGAGATTGCATCCACGTGATTTCATACATGTGTGCAGTAGTTTGTCCCTTTTTATTGATGAATGGTTTAAGAATATATTGTGGTGTAGGGCTTCCCTGGTGGCACAGGGGTTAAAGGCTGAGCTATCCCCAGCCACTTTAGCATGAGTTCAATCCCCGGCCAGGGAGCAACCCACATGGCGCAGCAGACCTCTCCTGTCTCGCCTCTCGCCCACCGCTCCCCTCAGCAGTGTATTTCAGTAGATCTGCCTGTTCTGCTCCCTATTCTCTCTGGTGAATCCTCTCCCCCCCTACCACGCACCTCTGGCTTACACCCCAGTTCTTGTATGCATAAATAAATCTTAAAAAATATGTTGTGATATAATAATATAGCACAATTTGTCCATTTAGATTAATATCTAATTTTGGTGATTATAAGTAAAGCTGGCAAATATTTTGAAGTCTGCTATAAGGTAGATTTGCACTACCTAGCTTTTTATGTTTAATCATAAATTATCAATCCGTTATAAGACATAAGACAAATGCATGATCACAGTTGCTGCAAGTATGAATTGTATGATTTGAAAGACAGTTATTTCTCCTATAAAATTTGCAGCTTATAAATCCAGGTTGTCAGTATTCATTACATTACATTTGTATCTTTGACTTTGGGAGTCTGGCAAAACAATTTTCATAGTCTAAAGCATCTGTCTCAGGTGTGATTTTTTTTTTTTCCAAGTGGATTTGGAGTATTTTTCTTTCCTGAGCAGGATAAATGTTTTGATTTTCCAGTCTCACCTCAGAAGCAAGTATGTTTTGATACATCCTTATATTCAAGCATTGAGGATAATGATTTGATGGTGAGAGAGTAAGAAAAGGGGAATTTGGGGGAAAAGGTTATGGGAGAGGAGTGGGCTCTGAGAAGCAGTAACAACCACCAATAAATATTTCATCAGGTTGCTATGTGGCAGTGGTTATACCAGGTCAAGTTGCTTAACTGTAAGTCAGGTTGATGCAGGGTTTAGTTAGTTGAGAGATTGATGAGGGGATGTATTTCACCATCAGATTGTGCTTTTGTTTTGGCCAAAGATCCTGTGCCAAATGTGCAGAGCTGCTGCCAGGTGCCTACTGGGATAAAACCTACTTGTCTCTTCTTGCATTTTCTGTGAAAGCAGAAACAATTTGGTAGTTTTATTTACATGCACATGTGCACGCGTGTGTATTTATAATAGTGAGAGATGGCAAAATTTTTCCTTGATTTATCCATTCACTCAAATATTCAACTGAAATAAATGAAGCATCAATCAAATCCCCACACTTTTGCAACTGTCAGAATAATCAGACCCCAGTAAAAGAAAAAAGATTGCTAAGTGGTTTTTGTCACTATTATGAGAGTTAAGGATAGAGATGGAATTTTACTTCTGGGCTTCTTTTAAGTCCTGTGGGATAGGCTCCTCTCCCCTCTCTGAGCTAAGAATCGAGAAGAAAAGTGCTATAGAGAACTTTGTATTTAGCATTGCAGCAGACTGTTACACTGATAAACTTCAAACAGAAATGAAAGGACACTGAGCCATCTCAGAGTAATAACTGGCAATTTTGTGACTAAAATGTACATGGAAATAAAAAAAAAAGTGATTTTGCAACATACCTTGTATTTGGTTTCTAGAAACAGGTCTTTCACCTCCAGCACCCCCCACCCCTACCATTTGTACGTGGTTTCAGAGTTTGTCATCTGGGAGACATTTTTCTTTATAGGTACATTATTGTTTAGATGAGGTTCATCAGTCACTCAAGTAACATCAATATTTTGTCTCTCTGTCTGCAAACATTGATGCTGCTTATGAATTTAGAAGCTCTCAAATCAGCTAATGAGCCTCCTGGGAGGGAGGGAGGTACATCCTTGTCTATCTCCTTCCCCTACTCTTGGTGTTAGAGCTGATGAAGTACCTAGGAAAACACTGTGGTACTTTATCCTTATTAGAACGATAGCTTTGTTATAAAGTTCTTGAGTTACAGCACCTTGGTTTCTTTCGAGATCAAATTTACTCATAATTGCAGTGGTTACAATGGCAATTTGTTACACTTAAAATGCTTGGTTCTCCAGAATGTTGCTGTTAAAGAGAGTGAAGTGGGAGTTAGATGCAATGATCAAGGGAAGTTACACCTCAGGAGAGTCGGGGCCTCCCACAGCCAAATCCTGCAAGCCCATTGCCAGCTCATGCCCTGCTCTTTGGCTCAAGGGCTTTCTTTATAGGGGACTAGGTCTGCCCCAAGTGTGTCAGGGAGAAAGGAAAATTATGAGAAAGTGCACTGAGCTTGTCTTTAGTAATGATTGCCTGTGCATCTCTGAAATTCTGTTTGCGCAGTCTCTCAGAACTATGGAATAACTTTTTCTCTGTCTCTTCCCCTTTCTTTCCCTCATAACCCCCTCTTTTCCTTCCTTCTATACTCATCCTCCCTTAAAAAATAGTTTGCAAATGTTCTAAATTCTGTATTAAATATTGACTGCTTTTTAATGAAAATCTCCATTTTATGACTCATAGTAATTCAGAATACATAATTTGAAAGAAGAACTGGTGTTTATCAAGCATATGCTACATGCTGAGCTCTGGACTACATGATTCCCCAAACATTCTATATTTGCTGCTCTCGACAATTTTGAACAAGGTACACTTCTTTTCATGAAACAGCCTTCTCAAAGCCTTAACTCACAACAGTTTATAAAGACCAATAATAAAGTGTTATTGCTCAATAGAAGGTTTACAATTTGGGAGGAGTAATCAAAGCTTAGGGATAAAATATGAAGGATGACATGAGATTCAGGGTAAGGAAATTCTTAGGATGGCCTTACTGAGTTTGTGGGTCTACAGACTCATGGATAGGCCTGTTTCTGGGGTTATGAGTTACTTTGAGCACTGGTTTCTTGGGCTATCCTGTATACCCAACACATGCCCCAGTGTTAGGTGAAGCCCACCTTCTGGTTACTGTGTCTTGTTATGAAACTGAATCTTGTCTCAGTTCAGGCGGAAGCATGTGGGCTGACTGTTGAGTGAGATGGCTTCTGCTCTTGGCTCTTCAGGGTGACTGTGTGGGTGGTCTCGTGTGCCTTAGTTTCTCCATCTGTTTTAGTGGAGAGAATCGTAACATTCTTGGAGATCACAGAACGGAATGTGCTGTGTAAACACCAGGCAGTGTTGTTACAATAAATAGCAAATTAGTAACTCTAGCTTAAATTTCCCACACTTGATGACTTGTGGGTGTACCAAAGAATCAGAAATTGTCACTAGGAAAAAAAATCCTTCTATTATTTTTTTTGACAAAACACAGAATATTCGGATTTTGGCTACCCTCTGTTGAGAAATGAAGTCTTGCCACTCCCTGTGGAGGGCTGAAATGGGAACTGCAGTAGACTTTATCCAAATTAACAGACTTGTTGCTGTCTGCTGCAAGGGCTGTAACCTAGGTATCTAGCTCTTTTGTTTCCTGATTACAATTTTCACAGATCTCATGTTTTTAATTTAAAAGATCCTATTAAAATACATTGTAGCATTAATATTAACATTTACTGGTAGGTGAGAAGTGAGTGTATCTCCATTTTAATTGCCTGATTTCTAACTGCGACTGTCACGTTCATGTTGAGTCTTATTGTCTGGGTTGATGACATGGCCATTTATTTGAGATGATTCTGGTTTGAACGATTCTGTTCCTATTTAGCATTCCACCAAAGACCCAGGAGTGAGAAAACAGAACACCCCTTATCACCTGAGAGTGATATTGATAAAACAAAGAAAAGTACAGTGACTTAGTGCCCTGAATCCCACCTCTTAGCTTTGTGCCTTGCTGTGTGCATTTACTAGCAACCATATGGTGTTCCCTGTCTGTCTAATTGGGTTGTTGTAAAACCTAAGTGAGAGATGAAGCTGCTTTATAAATTTGAAAAGATTACATAAAAGTGTAAGACATTGGCAACAGTAAGAATAAATTGGGGTAAACTTATTTTCCTTTGTTTAATGCCTGGGTTATATCACTCCCCACTTCCCCTTGCAAAGATCTCAAACAAACTCAATCTTTGACCAGTCTAGAATTGCGAGTGGCCAGGGCCTGACCTCTCTTAGTACCTGTCCCAGTTGGAAGAGAGCAGAGTTCAGGAGTGGAGAATGAAGCAAGTTTATTATCACATTTTACTCTATACTTAATAGTAGTTTGCCCAGCCCGACTATAAAAAACACCTGGAAGAAATTCTGCTTACTGATTACCATGTCTACCCATGATAATACAACTTGGAGACAATTTGGTTCAAGGGAAAGGCAGGACCTTTAGAGGCCAAAAACTTCTGTTCAGGAAACAGGCCACCATCTACAGAAGATTCCTGAGCTTGAAATGCTCTGTGTCTACGTGTATTCTGTCTTGCAAAGTTGTTTTGGAGATGCATTGAGATGCTGCACATGGAATTTTTTTTCCATCAATGACTCTCCACTCTGGGTTTGGGGTCAGAAGAACTATTTCTGTCTCTTTCATTGACAGTGAACATTTGGGCAAATGACTTTAGCTAATAGCAAAAGTTCCTGATAGAAATGATGGTATGAACTCATGATAGGGTGAGACTTACAGAAATCACTTTAGGCAAAAGACACATCATAAACTTGAAAGCAGTATATTCATTTGTTTTTTTATTAATTAAATCAACACCACACATTGCCTTTGGATTCTTGCCCACAGGAATTAACAATCTAGAGGGCAGACAGACATGGGAACACACAATTTCAGCATGTTATGGTTAGACCTCTAATGGTGGTGTTAGAATAAGCACTATCTTTCCAGAGGAGGGGAGACTCTTGAGTTAACCCTGAAGGAACAGCTGTTCTGAGGACAGGAAAATTGAAGTGGCATAGGACATTCTAAAAGGAAAAGACTGGCAACATTTCTGGTGTGTTACAAGGAATGGTGTTGTATAGAACACATTTCATTTTGGTTGGAGCTGTGTGTGTATGTGTGTGTGTGTGTGCATAGCAAGTGGGAAGAAGAGGCTGATAAGGTAGATGCACCAGAAACTAGGTCTTGGCGCAATTTTTATTCCATTCTGAAGAGTATGGACTTATTGCACATGCTGAGGTGTCCTATATTAGACTGTGGAACTCGGTGTTCTTATTAAAAAAGTGATGCTAGTGAGCTACCATGAACTGCCCCCACCCCCAAACTGGAGAACAATGTGTACTAACCAAGTTAACTTCATGCCTAGAATTTTGTGTCTAGTAGTTGAACACATTCCAGTGGTAGCTAGAATTAAGACCAACTCTGGCATGAATCGAGATATTTGCCAGGTGATGTTTAAAAACCCATAGAGAGTCAACTCCCATTGTTCTCACTAGCAAAAATATTTAGTTTAAAAGGTCATTTATTGAACACTATGCAGGGCATAGTGCTGTGCTAAGTTCAGGGGAGAAATAAGAAAAAGTAAGACATGATTAAGGACTCAGTAATGACAATAACTGCTTTTTGTTGCATCTAGCATGGTTGCGTGTTACTTGTATAAATTCATTTAAACATCCCAAAGTCTCCTGAGACGGGTGTTACAATTTCTAGCTTATGAAGGTCAGAACAAGCAATTTTGCACAGATAGATAGCAATTTTACAGAGGAGCTGGAATTCAGACTCATGTGCCCATCAGAGTTCACTATTAACACCTACTATTGGTGAATGATGGAGACAGATGTTGTATGAAACTGTATGTAAGGCAAAGACTTGGAGAGTGAGGGCAATTGTAAGAATGTAGACTTGAGTTAGGGTCACTTGAGCACTTTTATTTTATAAAATAAAAATAAAACTGACAAAAATTTACTTACATTTGTTAAATTATAAGTCAGAGGAATCAATCACAGCAGTTGTCACATTCTAAGAAGCTGGAGAATTGAAGGGGAAATGAAAGAGTGGAAAGGACTGGGATTAATTTGCAACACTAACGGCTGAGGCAGCTCAAGAGACTAAACTTCTGAAGGAGTGAGAAAGTCTTAAGAGATCTCCCAAAGCTCAGTGGGCAGTTCATCATTAAAAGCAAATGGAGAAAAGAAAACATGGCAATAGAGAGAAATGATCAGAGAAAAAACTAATCTTAATGTTCAGGGATAACAGAGGCCATGAGATCAGTGGGGGGAAAGCATGATTAAAGAAAAATGTTGAAAGAGCAAAGGAGATTTAAAATGCCAAAGATGTCATATCAACTTGTTAGTATAAAGGCCAATTTACAATTCTATATAGCGCCATGTTTTGTTTATTACTATCGAACAGACAGTTGTTTTCCTAAGAGTCTGTTTTGAGATTGGTTCCCTGAGAATCTTCATGATAAATTATAATCTTCCAGAATCTTGAGAGTGAGAAGGGGTATAGATGACAACAGGACTACAGACTTGAACTGTAATTGTCATGGTCCAACAGGGATATCTGGTCTCTGAGGGTCATTGCCCTCAGTGGTGATGAGTTTCTCTCCAGCCCATGCTTTTGACTGTCCTATAAAGGAAGCTGAAATACCGGCACAATCCATTAGAATGGAGAGTGGGAAGTGGTACAGTGCTAAAGGACATAGATCAGGCAGCAACTGCCTGGAAGAATAGCTTGCTAATCAAACAAGAGCTGTGTGGGTTACTGCTGCCCCTGAGGCCACCAGTTACTGTTGCAGCTGAACTGAATTGAGTCTTTGTGATTGAGCTGAACCTGAAGTCCAGGCCTCGCAACTGCATCTGGGGCCTCTTCTATGACCTTATCTTCCACTTTTGGCACAGATGGTCGGGCTGATATACCCCTGCATGGAAGTGATTCAAGATTCCTCTCACTTGCTACCACATGACAAGTTCTAGAGGAAATCCAAGGAATTTAAGGTCTTTCAATTGATTGGTGCCAACATTTTCTTTCCAGTTAATGATTCAATCAATTAATATTTCAAAATTCACTCTCATTTAATTATTCCAGTCTCCACTACGGCAGCCACCAGCCACATGTGGCATTGTGTACTTGGCATGCAGTTATTATTTATCTGTGGGGATGAATTTTTTAGTGTTACTTAATTTCATTAATTTTAACTTTAACTTTCAAAACTTATGCTTGACTCAGTTATTTAGAAAACATGAATATGATTCAGTTTGGGTGTGTAAATCTATTTCAGCTACAGTTTTATGTAACCTAAATACACTTCAAACATTTCCAATGAAAATTTGGCATATGAATTGAAGTGAATTGTAATTGTAAGGTATATACCTGACTTTAAGGCTTAGAACCAAGAAAAAGAATATACAAATGTCTCTAATGCTTCATGATGAAATGATAACATTTTGGGTGTACCAGGTTGAAGAATGTTATTAAAATTTATTTTACCTCGTTGCTGCTTTAACATAGCCACTTAAAATGACACACATCATTTGCATTCTGCTTTTATCAGACAGTGTTTACTACCTAAAGTCTCAGGTCTGCACTCACCACACACAATAGGCACAGAGGTGTTGAGGTTACCACCCTGGTGGAGAACAGTGAAGAGGTGGAACATGAACAGATAAACCCAATCCAGTATGAATTCAGATTGTGGTAAATATTGGGAAGCCATTGTGGATGGTGAAGACCTTGAAGGGTGCGGAGTTGGAAGAAATCATGCAAAGTATCTAGGAAGAGGATGTCTAGGCTCTGGAACTTGAAGGGGGGTATACTGTGCTTCCCTGAGCTTATTCAGAAAAACTTCTTAGGATACTGGTTCAAAAGGAGGATATGGAGAAAGCTCTGGCTTGAGACCAGGCCTGGCAACTTGGAAGGCTCAAAGCCAACTGGGCCACGGGCCAGGCAGTTATCCAGCACATGGGAAGAGTGTGGCAGATTCATCACTATGGAGCCAACTGGATGTTGAGGGCTAGGAATCTTGACAGGGTGGCTCTCCCATAAGAATTAAAACACTTTCCATTTTCACAACAGAAAGTACAGTAGGTTTAAGTTGTGGAGCTGTGTGTGCCTGATTCACCATGGTGCCTAAACTTGGAAAGGACAGAGTATACTGGGACTCATGGTCGTCGTCTGCAGGAGATCTCAGCAGAGATTTGGAAGTGGACTGAGAGCTAGCATTTGTGAGAGCACACACAGTTATGCTCATCTGTAGAGAGTGGCTCTGTCAATGGGTGTCAAGAAGCTGGTAAGGCATCACCCCTGACTGGCTGGCTCAAAGTGAAATGCGGCCAACAAAAGTGACAAGTGGCAATAGGGTCCTAAATGGGCCTCCCCACATACCCAGTCTCCTTCATAAGAAACTGTGTGTAATGTTAATCATGAGGGTTCTAGAGATTGATATTGTCTGAATCCTACTGATCAATTACTATTTATGTGAACAGCAGCAAAAAACTAAACTTTCTGAGTGCCAGTTTGCTCATCTATAACACTGTCATTTACATGATGCCAGTCAACCTCTTGAGATTATTGTTGAGAGTAAACAAGATTTGTACACAGTATCTCAGTCATGGAAAGTGCCTGAAAAACTGTGGCTCCCATGATCATTGGCATTGTATACATTATTCCCCATTCTCTTTTTTAAAAATTACCATATGAAAGCAAAGTTAAGAGACCTGATTGGGCTACAACTCATAGGTTAGCATTTTGGGGATACTTACTCTGATGTAATTGAGAGAGAGCACTCTGCTTACATCACTGGAGAAAAATAAGATAATCTTGGCTCTTCTGGGCCACAGACTTTGGCAAAGCCATTGAAGTCACAGCTTTTCTCTGAAATTGTTTTTGCATTTCCAGTTCTAACAATATAGAATGAAAAATCTAAGGAATTTTTGTATTTTAGATAAGCAACTTGGAAAAAGAATTAGAAAGGCATCTTCACCTGAATCATCTTGTTGACAACGTCTACCTCACGGAACATCCTGACATTTACTTTTCATGTGGTTCTTGACCAACTTTATATGTAAACTCATGCCAACAAGGGAGGGTGACAGTGTAAGAGTGTTGTTTGAGTTCATTTTCACTTGTGGTTAAAGAATAGTTTAATGGCTGCATAGGATGTAGTGAAAAGTATAGGCTTTGGAGCAGGTAGGCAGCAGATGTGTACATTCTCATGAGTAACCTTGTCCACTTTGGACTTATTAGCCTTTTGACTCCATTTCTTGAAAAATGGAAATAGCATCCAACTTTTTATTTTGGGGATTAGAAATTACATAGTTAGAGTACCTGGGACTGACATTGGCTCTTAGTGAGCAGATCAGATGCTATTGGCTGCCTTCTCAAGACAGCATGTTTAATTGTGTAGGAGCTGGGAAGGTCACAGTCTAGGACACCAGAAAAATACAAACTTCATATTTAGGTAACTCAGATCATAATTGGGTAAGTTGTTTGGCCAGAACACAAAGCTAGGGTTCTAAGAATTCTTTATATTGCAATTCTTTTCTTATTCTTGATTTTTTTTTTTTAGAGGCATGTTTTTTTTTTTATTTATTTATTATATTTGTTTGTTTGTTTTGTTTATACATGCACTGGGTGCAGTCAGAAGCGCGGGAGGGTGAGAGAATTCACCAGAGCCAGAGTGGGGAGCAGAGCAGGCAGAGGGACTGAAGTACACTGCTGAGGGGAGCAGCGGGTGGCAGGAGAGGTCTGCGCACCATGTGGGATCCTCCTCCGGTGGCCGGGGAGCAGCCGGGGATTGAACCGGCGCCGCAGAGGCCGCAGGCAGCTTCGCAACCCAGCGCTCAACCGCTGCGCCACCGGGGAGGCCCATTATTCTTGATATTTTTTATCTCAAGACAATGGGTATTTACATTGTTTGACTAATGTGCTAAGAACTTTGAGTTTTCAGAACATGCTTCTGCGTATTCTTGAATATTTTACACACACCTTGATACAAAAGCTATAAAATAAAACTTGTATTTAGAAAAGTTGAAAAAAAATTCCTAACAGTGGAAAAAGTTATGGGGTTGTCATCAACTGCTTCCAACCAAGGCTGATTAACTTTTCTAAGCCCAGAATCTGTGCTTCCATGCACCTCGGATGTTTGTCCTTGATATTTAATGGTTACTAGGTGTGTGAGGTGTGTGTGTGTGTGTGTGTGTGTGTTTATGTTTGACTGAGGGAATAAAGCCAGCAAATGCCAATGTATGAGTAATAATAGTTTCAGTATGATGAATGCCATTACTAAGTCATGTTTCATTTCAACTTCATGTATTAAGTTTTCACTGCATAGACTACTGTGTATATGTAAGAAGACTTTTCTTGTAAACTGTAGTCCAAATTGATAGTTTATTGCCAAATTTTAGAAAGTCACAGATTTGTTTCAAATAGCATGTTGTCTCTTCATGCCCTTATTTGCAGACAGGGAGTGGGGGCCCTTATCCATATTGGTTCAGTTGTGCTTAAAAGCCAAGCATTAATAGAATATTGGTCAAAGGCAGGCCTGAGAGGAAGATGATCTTACTCACCAAAAATAAATTTTAATTTTGCTTGGATTCAAGTTCATTATTTGTAAAATGAGGGATTTGAGCTAAATGATCTCTAAAATTCATGCCCAAAAGTCAAAACATGAGAAAATTCTGACTAAAGCATGCCATGGGTCTTTATTACATGCTTTTAATAACATTTTAATAAGGTTATTGCCCCCTTTCTTAGGTGACTGAAGCAAAGACTAGTTGGATGCAGAAAGCTAACTCTCCCCCCCCTTTTTTTTTTGTGGAACCCTTGCCAGCAGCTGGGGAACGAACCGGCGCTGCAGAGCCTCACAGCCCAGCGCTCAACCGCTGCACCACCAGGGGAGGCCCAAAGCTAACTCCCTTTTAATCAAATTCCAGAATAGGAGATCATTTTGGAAGACCAATATCCTGAACTCTTACACCTGGCAAAGGGGCTCGTATTAGGAAACAGATTCCAGTCTGTGTGCCGATGAGGGCGCATTAGAGAGAGAGTAGAATAGATGATTCGTATGGTAAGATGTACAAGCACAGAAACAGGTAGCCAGTCCTTGCCCTTAAGGGATTTTTGCCCTGTGATGTCGTTTCACTGCTCTTAGCTCTAAGCCTCTGTATCAGCAGGTATATCTAGACAATAACCCAGGGTTAATGCTTTGGGAGCATGTCAACCTGTGCTGGAAAGGGCAATGGTTTCTTCACCCTAGAGGTGTGTCAGTAAGGAAACATCTGTTCAGAAGTCCTTACAGAAGTCAGTCTCAACAAGTTGTTTACCAGCTGGGAACTGGCCAAAATGCCTACCAGAGAGTGCTTTATAATCGTGATTGAGAAACAAAAACTCTTATCATTTAATCATATTCTGAAGGGTGTAGGTAGCTCAGAAATGAGAAATGGTGACATGGTTTGTCACCTGCAGTGCTTCCTTGATAATGGTTTTTTAATACCTATTTCCAAATAAGATATTTATTGAGTATACCATCCAGTAAGAGAGCACCCCAGTTGGTAGGGATGTAGCGTGAAAAAGCTGTCCTTGCTATAGATATGGTCATGGTTATAGAAGATTTATTGATTTCAATCAAATGTAATCCATTGCAAATGAACCTACCCATGTTTGCACCCCCCATGTATCTTTGTGACCTGTCAATAAACACGTAACAATTTTACCCCCCAAAATGGTGAGGGGATTGGAAGGAATTATTTTCTACCAAATACCTACTATGTGGTACTACAGGTCACAGAAAGATGAGAAAAGCAGTAATTAAGTAAGTCCAATCACTTGGGCAGGGCTGCATATTAAGTATTACTTCCTAGAATTAAATTCAGAGTCATCTAGTTTTGTCTGACCTGTTTGTGTCACAATATATACTGCGAAACTAGTCATCACTTCAAGTTATGCCTTTTACCTAAAGGAAAAGTAGTTGGTTCCTTTGGTCTGAGTTTCAGTCAACACCAGGAGGAAGGAGGGAATGTATTTTCTCTCAAATCTTACTGCAAATATAAAGTGTTTGCTTTAGCCAGAACCTGGAAGCAACAATGAGGCACTTTTTCTTTATCCATGAAAAATTTTATATTTAGAATTAGCCAGCTGGACTCAGTTTAGATGATCCCAATTTTGTCAGCAACATCCAAAACATCATGGTCAGGAGCTAGTGGAACATATGACTTCTTCTCTCCACCAGGCCTGATCAGGGTGTTGATCTTGGCCAGGTCAGTGTCATAGATCTTCACAGCCCCTTGATCTGGTGCTTGTTGGCCTTGACACCCACCATGAAAACGAGTGTGCTGTTGTTTTCTGTCTTCTCCATGGCTGACTCAGTGTTGGGGGGACTTGAAAATGCCATAGTGGTCAAGCTGATTTCTCTTAGGGGTGCTCTTCCAAGGATATTTAGGTTACCTTTGGAGCAACAGTGTCTTAGGCCCTCAGAGAGTCAATGATGGGGGTATCTACTTTTATCTGTGGCTGCAGATACCTTTCAGTTCTGTTTTCTTGCCTCTCAAGGCCTTGATTTGGCCTCAACTTTGGGAGGGAGTAGGGCTTCCTTTGCTTTCAGCACCACATTCAGGAAAGAAACAAATATAATGTTCTCTAAATGTTCAGCTTTGAACAACACTCCTTTAAGGTTAAGGTTCCCATTTTTCTGTATTATCGACGGTCTTCACACAACACGGTGCAGTGGTGAGAACATGCTGAAACTTTCAGAAGTTGGCAAGATTGAACATTTTAGAGCAAGAAAAGACCAAGGGGAATCCTCTGTTGCTAAATCATCTACTTCTTATTATACTTGCACCCACTGAGCTGTGATCAGCCCAAGGCAGGGTTCAGCTCTTATTTGCCAGCAATTAACTAAATTATCTTCCCTGCTTCAGGATTTCAGAGGCCTGTTGGTGGATTCACTGATAAAACATCCATGCCTAGAACAGTGCCTGCCAACAATTAGGTGCCCAGTATATATATGTTGGCTCAAATTGTTTGGAAAGATTAGCAAGGAAAAGCTTTATCAAGCAAGTTTTGAGGTTGCGCTCAGGAGCAAGAACTTGAACACTAGTCCAAGTTTGTCACAAAGCCCCACTATATTCTTCATGCATCAACAAGCAAAATCATTCATTTAACAAACACTTAACTACACATCCGTTACCAGCCAGGTAATCTTTATGCCAGAGACACCAATATGAAAAATACAGTCTCTTCCTTCTAGAAATGTATGCTTACATGGAGAAGGCTGACAAATAATTAAATTGCTTTTGATAATGGTTGTGGTAAGATAAGCATAGGATTCATCGCAAGAGCCATAGAAGAAAAGATGCCTTCACCAAGAAGCAATTAGGACTAAAAAAATCTAACTGAGGGCCTCTTGCAAGAACTTGGAAACTTAGAAGCAATTCAACCAGGGTGCTATTAGGATTTCCATGAGCAATGTCTGAGGAAATAAGGGTTTGAGTTAGAGATAATGGTTACCAAAAGCTGAAGAGTGATCATACTTGATCTATCTCATGAAGAGACATCAAATCTCTTTTCAATGGTAGGGACCATTTGACATGGTTTGCAGAATCTCTTTGTGACCTTTGTTGTGAGTTTAATTATATTCACAGAGGTCATTATGTATGTTACCTTTTTGCCTTCCTCAACATGACTTTGGTGAACCCCCATTGGTGGTGTTCTATGGAAGGTCTGGAAATCCACTTTGATGGGGAAACATCATGGCTGCCCTCAGAGGAATTAAGGCATCAATATAATTTTTCTTGGTTCCAGTCTTCAATCTAAGCCTACTGCTAATAACTTCATGAGAAAAAAAAAATAGTTGGAACATTTATTTACCCAAGTCAATGAAAAATCTTTAAATAATTATTATTTTTATAATCTGGATCCCAGATTCAGAGGCATGGTATCCCAGAACCTTTGAAACTGCCTTAAACTTTATTTAAGAAATGGCTTACTCTGGAGGGTGGAGAAGAAATGCCCAGAACATTTATCACCCATATTAATAACATTACCGCCTTGGAGACAACTTTCTGAACCACTGGGGTTGAATCACTGATCTGCTCTAACCCCTTATGCTTATATCTAAGGAAAAGGAAATCAAAGAAGTAATAGGGCTGGGTACTACAGGTCAGCTTTTTAGCCCAGTATACCTTTATAAAACTTGTATTTTCAGTGTCACACTGTGGTCCTTTGGGACAAAATTCAAGCTTGCTCTTGGGCTAAAGAATGAAGCAAATTCCTTGGTGGGCATAGCTTGGCATCAACACATCATGTTTTCATGGTGGTTATTCTTGGGCCAAGAAGTATGCTAAGTATTTGACATGAATCAGCTTATTTAATCTCCAGATTCAGTTGTCTTCCCCATTTTGCAAACAGAGGTTAAGTAACTTGCCTGGGGTTACCTTGTTTTTCTGTAGAGAAGCAAGAATTCTCAAACTCAGGTTCCTTGAATTCTAGAAAACCGTATTTGTAATTAGGAATCATCATGCCTTACTTTGTCTCATCTTGTCAGTTCAATCTAATTCAGAGCAGCTGGGTGACTAAGGCTTTTGGTTACAGTGAGGTTTTTTTTTTTTTTTAAGTTTGGGAAATTTTCAGGCCTTGCACTATATGTGCTCTTAAATTACAAGTCAGAAGGTGCCCTTGAGGGAAAAGGATTTCTGTCATCACTGCCAAGGCTGTGCTAAGAATTCTTTTCCTGATTCAGATTTTTATTTTTCATTCATCAGACAATTCCTTGTATTTGTAGACTAAATGAGTCTCATAACCCATTTAAAATACTTCCACTTGAATAATAAGGACCCCCCCCCCACAAAAAATCCTTGCATGGATAATAAAAGCTCCAGTGTTAGACCATTTGCTATGCTACTTTCCTCCTTCCCTCACCTGTCACCTAATAAAACTTCTAGTATAGTCAATGATTAACTTTACTAATCTATAGACACAGAAATGATAGAATGACTTGAAGGGACAGAAGAAAAGATGTGCTCCCTCTACCCACTCCAGCAATGTAGAAGATGTTTCAGAAGGAAGCCACTGTGCTCTATGCAAAGAAAATATGCATGGATTTGCATGGCTAGGGTTTTTGTGTCAGCACTCTTGCTGTTATGTGACCTGATCAAGTCGCTTACCCTCACTGTGCCTCAGTCTTCCCAGTGGGAAAGGATGATCTTTTCATGGGACAATTTGGGTCTTGTAATTGACCTCAGTAGCTATGAATTACCAGTTCAAGGCAGGACAATTTTGGTAGTATTGAAGAAATGATAAGTAGATTTTATTTTGTATAAAACATGGGAAAAATCAAATATTATACCTTGAAAAATCATTACCAGTGATTTCTCTATCCATTAGGAAAGAAAAATACTAGAAAAAACCAACAACATTATCTCCTACATGATTTATACCCTGGCTCAGTGACAGAGGCTTCAATGGTCTATCTTGAGCCTAATTCCAGAGGTTCCAACTTGAAAATGACATAGGATTACATTGCGCCTCTCTTTCCACATGTTGACAACTCCTAGAGCTTGCTTGTCTGTTTTGCCTTATGTGTTTTGGGGCTAAACACCAGCAGACTACCAATTCATTTACTGAAAGAGTAGTTAATGAAGTCAACCATTCTGTAGATTCCTTACTGGGTATAAGTCTTGGTCAAGTCACTGCCGGTCTCCTAGGGGGGCCAGAGGCAGTCACAGATACTGCCCGTGCCTATCTGGACCTTCATGGGAGCTATGCATAACCCCCAAATTTCCTCTAGCCTGTAGTTTCAATGATCATCCTCTGTGTTCCCTCACCTAGATTCTGAGTTGCTAAGTGTTACTGAACAAACTCTAAGGAGTACACTCAAGCAGCGCAACAACTCTAAAGGCCCTTTCTCAAGTAGCCAAGGCTCAGTAGGGTGGCTGGGAACCACGGTCAAGACAGCTTGCACTCCGTTGTCTAGGACCTGATGTGCCAGAGTGGAACTTAGGGGGTGGGGAACAGAGACAGAATTGCCTACTGCCCCCGGGTTCGGCTGTGGCAGATGTGTAATATTTCCCTGAACATTGACACAACAGACTCCAGGGTAAGCCACCCAAAACACACAGCATGAAAAAAGGACACTTGTTGGGGGCAGTCTTCTGAGTCTTCACTCTGAAAATGTGTCAGATTTGATGACAGTGATGAAAATGTATTTTCTCTCTCCTCTTAGCCGCAGCCCCTGGGGCTCCTGTAATTGACTGTGGTGGGTATGAATTACTAGTTGAAGGAGCTGAGAGGGCAGGAGGCCCAGTGGAGTGACTGGGCACTCCTGCTGCGACACCATGCCTGCTAGGAAGTCAGGAGCCAGGGTGCTGCTTCTCCGAGGGCCGAAGCAGCCACCTCACTCAGACCTCAGGCCTTGCTCCAGATTTTTATGTGCTCTGACCTGTAAGTTTTGCTGAGTACCACCTTGCTGAAAGCCTCATCAGTGGTTTCTTAGGTGAGGGAATAGCAAGGAAATTGAGAAAACACTTGGTTTGCCTCAGGCAACTATATTTAAGTGAGAAAATGCCAATCCCTTTCCTTTGACCCAGGGATTTTGGACAGTGTTTTTTCCCTGAGACTGAAAGGCATGTTTCTCCCCAACCCTGACCAAAGTAGCTGTTTGCTAAATATTTCAGAGTGTGATGATGGTGTTTAAGAGCTGCCATAATTCCAGTGTTTTGGTTGCAAAACACCCTGCCCTCCCTGCCAAGTGTAAGGTTAGAGTTCAGAAATAAAATGAAATATAGTGGAAAGCAAAGACCTGTTTCATTTCTCTCAAGTGGGGGGTCTTTAGTCAGACTTCTTACCAGTCGCTTCATATGACTTATAGATTTGAAGCTTAAACCTAAACTTCTAGGGTTAAGAATTTAGGTTAGCCCCAAGAGAACATAAAAAATTGTGCAAACTTCATGCATTTTTCCTAAGGTTGTACACTTGTCTTATAGCAACAGGAGAAAGAAAAGACATTGATTTTTACCCAACTCTATTTGATTCATAGTGGTAGAGGTTGCCCAATATAACAATTGGCACTTTCTTCATTTCCAAGATTCTAAATCTGGACAATGAAGAAGTTTAAAGATGCTGGAAATATTAAAAAAAAAACTGCAGTTACCAAAGTTTAAGAAGGCATCACATTGAAAAAATAACAAAATGGATGAAACCTTAGGTACCCAAGTATGAATTTACTTATTCACCTCCTCCTGCCCCCATATTTTTGTGCTGTGATCCAAATTATGCAGTAGGGTTCATGGAAATTTAGAAACAAAAGCCATTGTTATTTATATTTAAATAGCTAGGAGAATGAGACAATATGTGCAGTGTAGCAGAATTTGTCACTGGGGAAGGGTGTTTCTCCCTATATGACTATAACTTTCATAAATAATCCTCGCTTGAGAGACATGGATTCAACTTCTTTGTTATATTAGAAAGCAAGAAGCTGACATACTTTTGATATTTAGCAGATCATCCCATATCTTCTGCTTAGAGAAATAATGAGAATGAGTGTCTTTTCCCTTGCCAGCCTTTGCCTCTTTTTTATATTAATCGCAGCTGAATTGAACAATTTCGCCACTTTGTACAAAATAATGCTCTTCTTTGTATTCACTCGATAAACAACTTGAGGACATCCAATTTTTGCAAGTACAGATCTGGGAATATCTTGAATGATTTATACACAGAGTTGCAGGATTGGTCAAAGAGAACTGAAATCCATTATGTGATTAACACTTTGCTTTAAGGTAAAAATTATCTTTTATTGGTAAAAAAATTCTTACCAATATTCAAAACCTAGCTATACTAAGGGCAGACTGAGACATAACTTATATTTACTTTAAACGTTGAATGGATTTTATTAATTATATTGCGTTGGTTTTCAAATTGCTTGGAGGATGATTATTCAAAAGGCAAATATACATGGAATCAAGTCATGTCACTGTGTTTTCAGCGCAGTGATAATCTTGATCCTAGAGTGAAGCTGGAGGGAATTATGTGCTGTCCCAATTTAATCCTTGCATTAAAATTGCATTTAATCAAAAGTGTGAATTTAACCCCAGGTGGCATTCAGACAGTAGAATTAGTTTTAGGTATTTTAGAATTCCATTTCCTTTTAATACTTGGAGAATCAAAATTGTTATTGAATTTCTTCTCATTGCTTAAATTAATTGTCCTAAAGTTTAAAATAGAAGAGTCTGAAATCCAAGTTAGAAGATGCAAGATTCTTTGCATTCTTCTGTGATTTGCCCAGAGTGGCCAGGCTGGTGTTTGTTGGTTCTCTGCCAGTGACTCAGCTGGCGCGCCTTCCCACTTCATAGCTCTGCACATGTGGCAAGTCTGGCCCCACTGAACTCCACTACAGGTTTAAAGAACACACACTAGATATTTACATATGGCTGCAAAAAGAACTTCCTTATTTTTGTATAACCTATTTTAAAGTTAAATTGTTTTGAAGATTACTCAACTGACAGTTACTTGGTTCTCATTTCATGAAGTTGCAGAGGTGGTAGTTGATATGCCAGAAATAATAGGATTAAGTATGTCTTCTGATTTCTAATACAGTGTTCTGCACTTGCTGTTACACTAAATTGCTTTTTGTTCTCTTACCCTTTCTTTGTGCTTACTGTGCTTATACTTGGGGCCTTTCCTAGCCTAGAAGTGGTTTTATAATTTCCCTGCTATTTGGATGGCATATTTAGGTCCATATTCAGACTTTTGAGGTCCTCATGCTTACTGAGCTTTTTTTTTTTCAGCTGAGTTTGTCCTACCATGAACCTCCATTCCCTCCTATAATAGATCATATCTCTGGTACATGGGAACCTGAAAGTAGTTGACCAGATGGCTGGGAATCAGCTTTGATGACCTATGTGAACTTTCTTTGTCTAACTGTGGGATGGCAAAATGCATTACTGGTATACTCACCTCTAGACCATAGGCCTCTACAGCACATGTATGAGCTGTGAACAAAAATACAGACACAGTCACTCTAAGGCTTTTGTATTTGCTACCTACATTTCCTGTAATGTTGTCTTTGAGGCATGTATGTGGCCAGTTCCTTATTATCCATATTTACCTCTTATAATAAAATATCTCTTTCAAAGATGACTTTCTTTCCCACCTTGTCTAAAATAGGTTTTATTTATTTACATGCTTGCTGTCCACTAGAATGGAAATTGCTTGAAGGCAGGATTTGGTTATTTATCTGCTGTGATTCTGTAGCATCCAGAATAGTGCCAACCACATAGCAATGCATAGACAATGAAAGGCCCTGAGGGTGGGGTAGAAATTTTAATTTTTTAATGGATGTAACCATTAATTTTTCCCTTTTACATGCTATCTCATCAGAAGGCGGTGGAGGGAATAAGCAACACATTAGGAAGTTACAGTTTTAGATGTTTGCAAATGATAGCATATTACAACAGGAGAAATATGACTTTAATTCTCAGAAAGTAAGTAATATAGTTAGAACAATAGTGCTGTGAGTTTTTCACTAAACAAAATGGAGTTTAAATTGATGACATATTTCTAAAATTGTGGTTCTCTTAGAGAAAGCCCACTAATTACAAAATTTCATGGCAATTCAAGGTTTTCACTTTGGCCTATATATCTTCTATCATGCTATTCTGAATGTCCATGCAGTATTTATTTCACAACTTCTGTTGTTCAAATGACCTTTCAAAATTGTCAGATTCCCAGTATTCCTGACAAGATGATTCTCTAACATAAGTCTGTGAAGTGTGCAGTCCTTAAATCAATTCAAAATGTCTGTCTCAAGCAAATTGAATAAAAATTCTCCATCAAATAAAATATAAGGCTTATTTTGTTCAGATGAATCTGAAATAAACAGAATTCGAGCAATTGTGGTTTTTTTCTTTTAAAAAAAAGTGACTCAAATCAAGTTAACAATCAAAACAATGTTAGTATTTAACAACTCACTAATTACCAGTTATTAGAGGGAACAAGATTTCAAGAATATAATACCCTCATCTAAACACTTACTTTTTAAGAGTTTCTGATTCTTTCACTGATTAACTCTGATTTCTTAACCAGAGTCTTAGAAATGGGATATGTTGGCTTCAGATTTTAGGGCTTGGGAGCAGTTTGTTGGTGCTAAATTGTCTTCATCAGTCCTCTTATAGCAAAGAAGTTAAAGTATAAGGCTATGCACTCAACTCATACTTTTTTTTTTTTTTTAAATCAAAACAATTCTGTCTATTTTATTTAAAATGTCAGAGAAGAAAACAGGGGAGAAATCTTTCCATGGTCTTTCCCCCCATTTTGTCAACATGAATCAAAAAAGGATAGGAAAGGTGGTGCAAGGGTTTAAACACCGTGCTATGAAGCAATTTTGCAGCCTCTGCAGCACAAGTTCAATCCCCAGCCAGCCAGGGAGCTACCCACATGGCTCAGCAGACCTCTCTCCTGTCTTGCCCGCTGCTCCCCTCAGCAGTATATTTCAGTAAGTCTGCCTGTTCTGTTCCCTCCTCTGTCTCTGGTGAATCCTCTCACCTCCTGTATCTCTGGCCTGTACTTCAGCTCTTGTATGCATAAATAAATGATTTTTTTAAAAAAAGGATAGAAAAGAGGAGTCCCATGTATTTTATTTTTTGTTTATTTTCAAATCACAAAACATGTATTATAATTTACTACACTGCTTTCTAAATCTTAACCTTGCTCCTTCACAGAATGAAAAGAACATTTACCAACTGAAGCACCTACCTCACTCCTTTACTGCTTTTAGCACATGCTTTTTTATTCCCAGTCAAATCAGAGAATAGGACTACATAGATAAAATTTCACATGTAGAAGGGAGAGTGTATTGAGTCTGTCTTCTCTCATTTTATTGATAAAAGAGGCCTGGAACAGTTTTGCAAGGTCACACAGGTGACTGGTGGCAAATCTAAGTTTATAAACCAAGGTCTCCAAATTACTACCACTTCTTTTTGTTATTTACCCATCATTCTTTCAATATCTGTTATGTTAGAGCATAATATAAAACTGTCTAAGACACTTTTTATATACTTCTCATTATTGCTTTTTAAAAATATGTTGTAATTTAGGCATTTTGTAACATTGAAATTGTTTGATTATGTGATAATAATGAATGGAACATGGTAAATTGAAACATTTTTATTTGTATAAGTAACATATTATCATAGATTTAAAGGAATAAGGTATCAAAGGGTACATAGTAAATGGTTTTGTTTCTATCTCTGTACCTCAGTCACCTACTTTTCCCCCAGAAAGCAACTAGTGTTAGGATTTAAAAAAAAAAGATTTATTTTGCATACAAGAGCAAAGGTACAGACCAGAGATATGGGGGGTGAGAGGATCCACCAGAGACAGAGTGGGGAACAGAACAGGCAGCCTGACTGAAATACACTGCTGAGGGGAGCAGTGGGCAAGACAGGAGAGGTCTGCTGCTCCGTGTAGCTTGCTACTTGGCTGGCTGGGGATTGAACTTGTGCTGCAGAGGCTGCAAATTGCTTCATAGTGCAGTGCTTAACCCCTTGCGCCACCAGGGAGGCCCAGTGTTAGGATTTTCATGTGTGGAATGAATCAACTGAGAGAAATGCAAAGCTTATAGTATTTTTTATAGACTATTTGCATATGACTTTTTTTTTTCATTTTAATGAAGACTGTTCTTTTTCATCTCATAACGTCTATTTCATTCTCCCTTTTTTTTTGGTTAAATGTATGCCATTGTATTGATATGCCATTAGGTTTTTAACTAATTTAATCTATCGATATTCAGATTATTTAATAGCAGTGCTTCTGTAAATAACCTTGCATATTTACCTGTATAGACAAAGATGTAGGATAAAGTCCTATCCCTTTTCTACTATCTGTTCATTTGATATTTTGTTGTTAATATTGTTAATGAAGTACCACTATTAACATCCTTGTTAAATTTTTGACAGTATAGGGTTTCTCCCCTCAGGTGTGGTCACCGTACCTCACCTACCGCCAAAGCACGCATCATCTTCCACCATAGTCTCTTGTGTGCCCTCTCCCCTCTCCTGTTTTCATTCCTTCTTTCCCTCCCCTCTTAGATGCCTCAAATCTGTAGTCAGTTTTTAGGGTTGGTTTTAAAGTTTGTTTTTGATCATTTACTTAGTTTCTTCTCTATATCTTATTTATAAATGATACCATCCAGTATTTATCTTTCTCCTTCTGGCTTATTTTGCTTAACATAATCTTTCCAGCTCCATCTATGTTGTGCAAGTGGCCTGAGTTTATCTTTTCCAGTCCCTGTGGAAAGCTGTGTAGAGACTCCTCAAAGACTAAAACTAGTTCTGCCCTATGACCCAGCAATTCCACTCCTAGGTATCTACCCAAAGAACACAAAAAAAAACACTAATTTGAAAGGAAACCTGCACTTCTATACTTATTGCAGTACTATTTATAATAGCCAAGGTTGGAAACCTAAATGCCCAAAAACAGATAGATGAGTAGATCATGAAGATGTGGTATATGTAAAAAATGGAATACTATTCAGCAGTCAAAAACCATAAATGCACTCCTTTTGCTTTTGATTTTTTTTTTTAATATTCCTCATGTGAGTGATGCCATGCAGTATTTGTCTTTCTTGCACCATTATAATTTGGTTTTTATTTGTATGTATGTGATAACATAATGTATATTCATATGATAACATCCAAGGGGGTGGGGGGAAGCAAATATTGTTTAAAAATGAACAATGATGTAAAAATGAAAAATATATAAAAAAATAATTACCCCTTTTCTCCTATTGTTAATAAATTACCTTCTCTGTGTGTTGTTTAGCATCAGAAAGTTGGTAAATTCCAAAATAATGAGAGATGGGTTCAAGAGATTATAGGGGTAAGCATCCTATAATTACCAGCTAGTGGGTTTTGTGTGACAGGTGAGATCTGATGAAAAAGAACATCTGGTCTAGAAAAAGATTCTGAAGAGGCCGATGCCTGATGTTCTCTGGGACTGTGTAGGGAGGAGAGCTGAATGAGAAGAGGTGTGTTCTTAAAACCTTGCAGCATGAAAACATTGTATTAATGGTGGCAGACCGATGATTTCAAAGGCCCTGTGGTTTTTATTCTCTAGATTAATTGTACTTCCTAATATATAAGAAACAGAACATTTATAAGTTAAACCAATGAGGGAAAGCAGACTACTTTTATTTTCCTGGGCTGATCATAGTTTTATGAAATTGAATTTCTAAGAGTCCTTTCTTTGCATTGGGCTTCTTGGCAAGAAGTGAAACCTGAATAATGCATTACTTCTGAGCTTTTTCTTGAAGGGCTCGAGGACAGACATATGGATTATGGTTTAAAAATATAAATATGGTCTTTCCAGTCATAGAAATCTTCTGATCCAAGAGATGCTTTTCCCACTTAGAAAAAAAATATGGGTCTATATACTCATAAAGAACCAAGGCAAAATACATGGTATTTGACACTGAAAAAAACCTTACTGTACTTTTTGAGTATTGTAGCTCTGTGATCACATAGAGTCAATTCTAGGTGCCAAGTTGCTATACTACCTTCTAGCCACCAAACCCTGTAACTATACATTTTTTGTTTGATAAAATTATAGCAGAGCTGTTATTTTTAAAGATATTTTGTTCTATTTTATTGCCCATAGTTCATCTAGGAAAATGACTGTCACTTGTTTTTCTCACATACTTACCCTACTTGTCGACTTTTGTGAGTATGTGTGTGTGCATGGGCGAGTGCCTAATTAGCATGCCATTGTAGAAACAATTATGCATCCTACCACAGTATAGACTTGTCCTGATTTCTAACAGTCATTGAGTCCACACGGGGGAAGATTTGCACTTTATGGTTTATGCATACATATATGTTGGCAGTGCAGAATCTATAGAGTCTCTGTTTGGAAAGGCTGCTACCAATGTAAGATTAATTTGAAAAGATTTCTGTCTAAACAGATCTGCTGCCTTCTTGTACAAAGCATACAAATATGAACTAATTCAATGTTATTGGGTTAAGACACAGATAGGAATATAAGGCTTGCAAATATAATTTGCTTAGTTAAATTTTTTGCAGATGGTCTAGTTAATCAGTGATAGGACCTGTGTCAGATGTCATTCATAACTACATTTTTATGAAGTGGAGAGTTGTAGGATACTTGCTAGATGTTCCTTGGTAAGATGTTAAAGCTGTCAAATACAAAGGCTATTTTTACTCATCTTTATATTCCCAGCAGTGTCTGGTATAGAGCAGGAGCTAGTGCTTACGAACGGATACATGGGTAAATGGAAATCACTCCTTAGATTGTTTGAAATGAAGAGACTAAGATGGTTCCTGGAAATAGAAAAATTATGTGTATGCCCATGTTTGCTGCTCCATTTTAGTTGAGAAGGAAATTGATTTTGTTTCATATATTTTTAGAAATATGGTCACTTAAAAATTATTAAAAATAATTACACCCATTTTTATTGCTACATTAGTTTTTATGTGTTTTCTAAAAAATTGAATTAAATTAAAAAAATTATTTTGAAGTAAAGAAAAAACAAGACCCTTATTAGCTTCTCTGGCAACTATTGTCCAGTAGTTTAAAGATATGTGATGGGCCTCCCCAGTGGCACAGCGGTTGAGCACTGGGTTGCAAAGCTGCCCTGCAGCCTCTGCAGTGCCAGTTCAATCCCCGACCGCCGGTGAGGGTCCCACATGGCACGCAGACCTCTCCTGCTGCCCACTGCTCCCCTCAGCAGTGTACTTCATCGGTCTGCCTGTTCTGTTCCCTGCTCTGACTCTGGTGAATTCTCTCACCCTCCCGTGCTTCTGACTGTACCCAGTGCTTGTATAAATAAATAAATCTTAAAAAATAAAAAAAGATATCATGTGTTACCTTTAGTTCAATGTGCGCGCGTGTGTGTGTGTGTGTATGTGTAGAGTAGAATGATTTAGTGCCAGAGAATCACTAGATTAATTAAAACAGGAGCAGAAAAACCTTCATTTTCCAGAGTATTATTTTTTGTTTATTGAATTTTCTGTTCTGTACTATTTGCTTAAATTACTTGAGAGAAGTCCAATACCAGTCTCACTGAGCTAACATGCCCGTGTCCCCTTTAGGAAATTCTGGGGACAATGCACTACTTCACTCTTTCCATCTTCCACCCATTCCATGGGTCACACCCCCACACCCACCTTCAAGGACAGCTTCAGCGCATCTGTCTGGTTTCCTTTTACTGTCACATCTTGCTGGGACTCTCTCCTGACTTCTTGTACTTCGTAGAATCCTTGTGATTACATGGGGTCCCCTGGATATATCAGGCTAATCTCCCTATATTAAGGTTATTTGATTAGGAACTTTAATTCCATTTGTAACCATAATTCCGTTTTGCCATATATCATACCAGATCAACATTTTCTAGGGATTAGGATACAGACATCTTTGGGGGCCAGTGTTCTGCCTCTTACATAATTATAGAATGTTAATTGGTATCATTCTGTTGTGTTCACTGTTTTATGATGACTGTTATTCCACAATTCTAACTCAAACATTTAAATTTTTAAAGATTATAAATGAGATCACATCTTTTCTCTTAAAACCCTCCAGAAGTCTCCTAATACATTTAGAATGAAAGGCAAACTCCTTACCAGAATTGTAGAGCCCTGTGTATCCTTGCACTGCCTCTCTGACTTCATGTCCTCCACTCTCTACCTTGACCGATATCTGCAGCCATACACACCTCCTGCCTAGGTCCTTTTCACTCTTAGCATCTTAGCTTGTCTCAGTATTTGCAATATTCTTCCTGCAGATTGTCATATCACTGTCTTTTGGATCCCAGGTTAAATTTACCTCCTCAGTGAGACTTCCATTATCTACCTGCCCCCACTTCTTATTTCAATTCCTGGCATAGCACTTATCACTTTCTAAGATTTTTCTAATTAATTAACCAACTAACTTCCAAGAGAGCAAGGAAAAGACTGGTTTTGCTTTCTGCTGTATCCTTTGTGCACAGAATAGTACCTGGCAGAGGTCAAGGTTTCAATAATTAGGGGTGACAAGGAAGAATGGACAAACAGGTTAATACATGACTTTATTATTGTGGCATCTGGATTGGTGTACCTCTGGATTCAGCACTGATTTTACAATGTCATAGAATTTGTCCTCTGTGAACATTTCTGTTCAGTGCCCATATTGCAAATCAATTCAAACTATTTTGCTTTTAAACTTGCATAACAATAGACATCTGGATTTTAAAAATTACCAGAGAAAGCACACGATGATGCAGACCTGTGATCCTAACCAGAAATAGACCTAACATTTCTTTAGGAGGTTTTGTGGTTCTGTTTTCTGTGCTAGTGATATAACTAGGAATTCACTATTAAATGAATCTTACCAATATTCTTGTTGAATGTATTTTCCAGTATGAGAAACTTCTTAGGCTTTTGCTAAAAATGGATCTGCCATACAATCCATCAGTTCCACATCTAGATATCTACCAAACACAAAAACACTCCAATGTTTATTGCAACACTATTTACAATAGCCAAGATATGTAAATAACCCAAATGCCCAAAGACGGGATCAAGCAGATATCGTATATACAACATAATGGAATATTACTGAGCAATCAAAAAAGATAAACTCATGCCATTTGCAGCAACATGGATGGAGCTGGAAGGGATTATGCTCAGTGAAATAAACCAGAAAGAAAAAGATAAATGTCAGATGGCTTCACTTACATGTGCAATCTAGAAAAATTAAAGGGTCAAACAAAGACAAATCTTGAAAGCTGACCATAGTTCTGAGTCATTCAGCAGGGAAGAAAGAGGGAAAGGATGAAAATGGGGTGGGGGAGAACACAGTGGACTATGGTAGAGGACTATGGGTGCTTTGGTGGTGGGAAAGCTACAGTGACCACACCTGAGGGGAGAAATCCTATGCTGTCAAAAAATTTACAAGGGTATAAAATAATGGTGCCCCATTAAAAAATAATTAAAATTTAAATTTAAAAAAATGTCTTTGGCTTTTGGCCTTGCTACTCAATTTATAGCTATGCACTTTGTACGTGTTAATCAATACCTTAGTAACCCCTTTCCTCCAATAGTCTTTAATCAAGCAGCTGAGAAAGGTTTTGAAATCTTAAAGTGTGGGTATGAAATCACAGCCATGGACTAAGAAGTCCCCTACTTGCTTCCCCATTTTAATTCCTTCATTGAGAGTAGAAATAACGGGTAGAACAGAGCATTTAATGGTTTTGTGACTATAGTGGCTCCGAGCAGAAGATATCAACAAAAGAGAGTTTAGGAACAAATTATAGAATGCCACCAGGGCTGACATTATATTTGAGATGCTCCATTCACATTGAAACATGCTTATTATTATGCTGATGTAATGATTACCTATTTTTAAAAGTGCCAGGATACTGGGATTATCTCCTATCTAGTGTGTTTGAATTTTATAGCTGATAAGGAGCTGATGATGGCTCAGGAAATTGAGTGACTTCTCCAGCCTTGTGCCAGAGATGGGTCTCAGGGCTTTGATTTTCTGATCCTACAAATAGTGCTTCTTCTACCACATTATATTCTAGAAAGCCATTTAAAAACTATTGTGTGATCCCAGAACATTTGATTCCAGAACAATTTAAAATTTTATGTGTAATAGTAAGATGTTTAAAATTTTTTGATGGATAGAATAAGGCAGGGGTCATAAACTGGCCTGTGGGCTAAATTGAGTCTGCTCTTTGTTTTTGTATATAAAATTGTATTGGAACACAGACGTACCCATTCATGTAGGTATTGTCTCTGGCACCACAACAGTAGAATCAGTATCCTAAGAGCAACAGAGATCATATGACCTGCAAAGCCTAACATAGTTATTATCTGGATCTTTACAGAAAAGATTTACTAAAATCACCTTGAAAAAAAAATCACCTTAAAAATTATCACTTTCGGTTTGCACTAAAATGTAAGCAAAATATGCCACCTAAAAAAGCTAAAAGGCTAGTAAATTGCTTAGAGATATGAATTACCTGTCATGAAAGAATAAAAAGTCCTCCCCCATTAAAAACAAGCTAGAACTAGATTTTTAGAGATTGTTGGAACATCTGGACTTAGAGATCTGGTTGCCAGAATGAAGCCCATGACTTGAAAGGAATGGACTCAATAGGGGAAATGCTTCCAGCTGTCATGTATGTTGTGCTAACTGTGCTAGCTGTCATGTATGATGGAACTTGATCACTCACCAACTATCCTCCTCCTTGGCAGGTGGAGTGGATCCAACAGCAAGTGGTAAAAAAACGGACGAAGAGGGATTATGACTTCAACCGTGCCCAGTCTACTTATTTCAATGATCCCAAGTGGCCCAGCATGTGGTACATGGTAAGCTTGCCCGGCCCAGGGCAGTGTCATCCAGTCTTGTGTTGCCCAGTAAGCACCTATTGAGACTGGGAGGTCCCTGAAACAGTGACCAGGGACTTTTTCCTCTTTCAGACCCACCACTGTGTAGCAGTAACTTTCTAAGTTTGAGCCAGAGGATAAGAAAATATAGTAAGGAACAGACCCTCTTCAACCTATGAAACATATATTCACTCTGATAATGCATTTACTCCTCTTTGAAATCAATTTGTTAATG
The DNA here is from genome assembly GCF_964194135.1 of Talpa europaea. Classification (NCBI taxonomy): domain Eukaryota; kingdom Metazoa; phylum Chordata; class Mammalia; order Eulipotyphla; family Talpidae; genus Talpa; species Talpa europaea. The sequence goes on from NC_140074.1 coordinate 43,511,006, forward strand.
GATATTGACTCTTAGAAGTCATTGAAATGACTATTGGCAATTTTTGATTTAAGTTTTTTAATATGTGCCTTTTTACTTCAGGTACTAGTTTTTAAAACTTGGCTAAGAAAACACTGATTGGACAAGTGTTTGATCTGTAGATAGTTAAGTGGTTGCAGCAAAACACACTTAACATGTTACAAAGCATGATCCACCAGTTCACCTGACATTGCCACCTTTGGAAATATTCTCATCCTGGGTCTATCTTCATGACTGCTGAAAAATGCATTAGCTATGTTGCTTATTATTTATTATGAACCCATATATCATCAAGTTGTCATGTAATCTGCAAAATGACCATTACTTTTCTCTTTTTTGAAAATATTTATTGGTAATTATTGCCAATGCAGTTGCCCTGAATCTTTTTTCACAATCGCTCTCCCTGCTTCTCTATAAAGTCAAGACATTTCACATACCTGCTTGCGCTTTCCTGCCTGTTGCTTTCATCCCTTGGTCTGGAGTGCTCTCTCTGCCCTTCCCATCTCCTCTGGCTGGGCTAATCCATCCTTCAGAGCTACCCCTGAAGCTGACGGTGCCTTTCCTTATGTCCTCATCTCTCACCGTTTTTCCTTCCTCTGTTCTCATAGGTCTTCTGTCCCAGTCACTTGGGACATTCTTCACTTGTTACTTACTTTTGTAGTTTATAATGTTTTTAAAAAATTTCTCTCTTACACTGGGGCTGGGAGGTGAGGTTCGGGGGGAGGCCTCTGGAGAACCCAAACTTGCACCCTGCCATGCTCAGCATTTGTTTATTTGGAGATAGGTGAATGTCCCTGGCATTTTCTCCACTTTCTCTTTTCTTAGTTTCACCCAGAAGTCAAAGATGGAAATAATTTGGACCCCAAATAGAATTTTCCACAGAAAATGCTTTCATGAATTAGGAAAAAAATACAACTAAAGTAGGAGTTAGGAGTTACCTGAGGGGATAGTAAGACACTTGAGAGCTTATTAGCTCCAAGACCAAGAAAGAGTGACACATAAGGGAAGGCCTCAGAGTGTTGGCAGGAGCTAAGGAGCTTTGTCTGCACTGACAAAATGATAAGAGTGTAATGGGATTAAGAGATAGGATGGAAGCAAAATCCCTTTTCACCCTTGTTTAGAATGTCAGGTTGGGGGAAACCCGCCTTGCCTTACATGTCTTGTTGAAAGAACCAAATGACTTTCTGTACTTGTCCTGCTAGGCAGTGGGAGTACAGCTCTCTCTGATTCTCTCAAAATTCTGCTTGGCAGGGTTCGCCCTAGTTGGACTCATTGCTGAGGTGTCACCTTGACCGCCTGGTGACCATAAAGGTTTAAATGCCTGTATGGTGCACTCTTCACTCTGAAGACCCGCTGCTATTTCTTTGGAAAAGCTCTTTTGATAGGAGAAATTGTTTCAGAATAAGGGAAGAGATTCTGTTGGGCCATTTAAAATGTTGAACATTTTCAACACAGTAATAATTAACATAGGAAGCATTTATTGTTATTTTTTTCTTATTTATACAAGCACTGGGTACAGTCAGAAGTGCGGGAGGGTGAGAGAATTCACCAGAGCCAGAGCGGGGAACAGAACAGGCAGACTGATGAAATACACTGCTGAGGGGAGCAGCGGGCACGACAGCAGAGGTCTCTCACGCCATGTGGGACCCTCGCCGGCATCCGGGAATCGAACTGGTGCTGCAGAGGCTGTGGGCAGCTTTGCAGCCCAGCACTCAACCACGGCGCCTTTAGGGGAGGCCCAGGAAGCATTTACTGAGCACTTACTATGTGCCAGATAATGTGCTATAGGAGCATTTCTCTAAAGTAGTGTAAATAATAGTGTGTGAATATTGACCCTATTATTAAATTAAATTGAGAAACAGTAAAACTTAGGTACCTTGCCTAAGGTGACCCAACCTCAAAGTGGGAGAGCAGAGATGCCAAGCCAAGCAGTTTGATGAGAGCACATAGGGTTAGCCCTGCAGCCTATCACCACCCCCCCCCTCTTTGTTTAAAGTGCCATCATAAGGAGAACTCTAGTCTTACCCTCCAGGAACTTCTAGTCTATCCACAGAGAAGGGGCTAAAATAAAGGTAGGATGGTGGATGCCATGTAGGATGAACAAAGTATCTTGTGGACCAGCAACATGCTTCAAAGCTTCCTGTTCAGTAATGGCTTTTACTTAACAAAAGCCATGGGAAATAGGTTTACACATTTTACGTTTATCTGTCAGTAGCAATATAACAGGATGAGAGCCAGAACTTCAAATTTACAAATCTGGATTCAACTTCTCATTTCTTTACTTACTATGCCCATGATTGAATCCTTTAAACTGTTCTCAATTCTAAAATAAGAGTACGGTTAATGTATTACTTTATGATGTTCTGTCAGCAACAGACAATATATGACAGTGGCCACAATAAGCCACACCATGTAGTCTAGGTAGGCAGTAGGCTATGCCCTCTAGGTTTGTGTAATTATGTCTTGTTCAACAAAAATGAAATCGCCTAACTATGAGTTTATCAGCACATATCCCTGTCATTAAGCAATGCATGGCTGTATCTAGACCTTATGTAAGTTAGCCATCAGCATTACAAATCACAGAGCTTAGTTTTTAAAACAATAGTTTTCTCATGGGTTCTGTAGGTCAAGCATATACAATGCATATACATTATCAAAGCCTTGATAATGCCTCTGTTCTGTGGTATCTGGGGTTTCAGCTGGAAGACTGAAAAGCTTGACTAGCGCTAGAAGATCCACTTCCAAAGTGCCCTAGTTACCCGCTGGTTCCCATCCACATGAGCCTCTTGTCATAGGGCTGCTTGTGCTGACTTCCCCAGGGGAAGTGATCCAAGAGGTCATGTCCAGAGTGGTGATGTCTTTTGTGATCTAACCTCAGAAACAGTTCTGTGATTTGCCATTGGTCACATGTGCCAACATGTGAGAGGGGGATTACAAGAGGGGAAAAATCCTAGGACATAAGGATCATAGAGGAACAAGATTACCAAAATCAAATGCAATACTGCTTGAGAAGCTTTTAGTAGTGTCTGACACTAGAAAATGTTCGACAAATCATAATAATTGCTATTCTCTCTGACTTAATTATAATACCTGTGCTTTCCTTTTTATCTGCTGTTTAAATTGCTACTAGTCAAAAAAGAGTGGACTTGCATGTCCAGGGGGCGTTCTTCAGAACATTCTGGTGACACATCAGTGACAGCTGAGGCAAGGTACTGATTTTCATCTTCTTCCTCTATCTGAGCCCCTGCCACAGTGTTTTTGAGGGTGCTTCAGTGGGGTCCTGCCTGAAGCTCTTTAGCCTAGGCTCCTCCCTGTCATTCTGTTTTTATTATGGGAGAATGGATATTCAAGATTGGCATGAAGTGTGCCTGAGTGTCTTTTTCACTTAATTTAAAAGCATTGCCTTTTTCACTCCTCCCCTTGGAAAGTGGGGTGTGAAACTATTATGTTTAGCCTTGCAGCTTGGACAATATATTCAGGGGAATGTGAGTGTGTGATGGAGATGATGGCTGGACAATTACTCCTCTGTCCTGAAATGGCACACTCATGCTTCCCAGAGTTGGGAGCATCTGATCTTAGAAACAGAGCCCACTTTCTGTTACATCTTGTTGCACCTTCTCCTGCATCTGCTCTTTGTCCAGCATGGTAGCAAGTACTGAAAATTTAGGAAAAAATTGTTTGTGATTTCTAAGGTTAGCAAAGCAGGGAAACATATATAATACCAGTGAAATCTTGCTGGGCAAATGACTCCTCCCCTAGAAGTTTCTCTGGGATCATATACCTGTGTCCAGCCACTGAGCTTTGGGATTTGGGCTGTAATTGTTGCTTACAGGTTTGCTTCTTCCATTAGAATCTCCTGAGTAGTTTTTAAAGCATGTCAGTTTGGCACCCGTGGGAGACTCTTTATGTGCTGGTGAGTGGAGCTCCCAGGCAGTAGAATTACATGTCAGGGCTTCCTGAGTATTTCTGATGTGCAGCCAGGATCTGGAAGCTCTGCTGCCAGGAATCCTATAATATTCAATGCCAGGGGCCTCCCCGGTGGTACAGCAGTTGAGCACTGGGTTGCGAAGCTGCCTGCAGCCTCTGCAGTGCTGGTTCGATCCCCGGCCACCAGGCGAGGGTCCTACATGGCGCGCAGACCTCTCCTGCTGCACCCACTGCTCCCCTCAGCAGTGTATTTCGTCCATCTGCCTGTTCTGTTCCCCGCTCTGGCTCTGGTGAATTCTCTCACCCTCCCGTGCTTCTGATTGTACCCAGTGCTTGTATAAATAAAAATAAATAAATCCTTAAAAAAATTAAAAAAGAAATTAAAAAAATATTCAGTGCCAGGCATGTGGTAAATAAATGCTCAATACATGCTACTTGAATGAATAGATAAGTAAACTGGAATGAAAGTGAATCTGTGATAACTTAGAGAGAGGTGATTGCTCACATTTATTGAGTGCTTGGTGTCAAGCCTTTTTGCCAAACTTTTACATCTATTATCTTATTGCCAAAATTCTAGTGAATTTAGGAACTATTATTGTCTTCATTTTACACATGAAATTAAAAAGTTAAGTTAGTTTTCAAAGTCACAGCATTTACCCGAGGCAGATGCTGGTATTCAAAACATACCCAATTGTGAGGCTTCCAACTTGGTTTCCAAAGTAGCAGGCATCACAATCATCTGTGGGATTGTTGCCCACCCTCTCACGCCCCCCAGCGGAGATCTGGGGATTTGCATTTCTAACAATTGCCCAGTTGGTACTGATGCGAGGGACCCCTTTGAGATTTCACTCTCTACCATACTTCAAGCATAATGCCCTGTGAGCCAACTGTCTCCCTTCTGCCCATTATCAGCTGGGGGAAATAGGGCTTTTAAATTTAAGGGATGTTTTAAAGCCAACTCAGTCCATTTAACTTGTTTTTCTTGATCTTATACCTTTTATTTACTGACAACATTTTCTGTTTGGAAAACTATCAGAGTTAATAGGAGAAGACATTTTCACTTTATCTGCACCGATTGAAAACACCCTGGACTTATATATTCTTTCAAGAGACTCCACAGACAGAGGATATTAGATAGGAAAGGTCAAGAGGAGCTGGAGAAGGCTTTAGGAAATTGCTATAATATAAATGGTTTTAACATACCCAGCTAGCACAATAAACCATTTTGACCTAGTGAAGAAAATTCAATATGACTCTATAGACAGCAAAGCTATATGATGCATACTTAAGAGTCATAGAATAATAATCAAGCAAATTTAGGGTGCTAAATATTTTAAAAAGTATTACAAAAATATTTAAGACATACAAAAAGTTTAAAGAATACCCCAAATACTTGTTCATCTACCCAATGTTATGGAATAAAACATTATCTATTAGTTGAAGCCACCTGTGAACCCTACCTTAACTGTCCCTTTATCCCCTACAGAATTATACAGATGCCGAAATGGAAATACTGTAGGACATCTCCCTCATAGGCAGCATGATTCTCTTTGTAGGAGGGAGGGAATTTTTCAGTTACCAATAGATTCATAGTTCTTGAAATCATAATGAAACACACATCTGCACATGGAATTCAATATGGGAGCTATAGATGAGCAGTCCCTAGAGACACCCTGGAAATGAAATGTGGATGAAAATATAAGTTTAATAAAAAAGCTCTTTGATTCCTACTGCCATAAATATTTTATTGCTTAAGGGAATGGATGCAGTAGTATCTATTGTTTCATGTCTAACTCTTAAGAGCTAATAATGATTTTGGAAAAACATATAGTAAATAACTTAACCATTTTTCCCCTCCCTTAAGTAAGCAAGCTTGAGTCACAAGAAAAAAAGTAAAAGTAAAGGACTCATGAAATCTTGCCATTTGACTATCTGACTCTACTTGTGGGTGTGATTGATATTCTAAACTCATCATCTTAGTTAGCACAGTAGAATTTTTTGTGATGGTTATTGGGTGGCCTGTTTAATATGCGTTCCTTAAAACCAGACTGTAACAAATGGGCTTTCTTTTTGATGTACTACCTCAGATTTCAAGAAAGCTTGCTGGGTGGCTTTTCTAGGGAGAGAAAAAAAGTCATATTTGTCGATCAGCAGAGTGAAAATTAGCTGAGTTTGGTTATGCGTGTGTGGCATATCTGCCAAAAACTATGAACTAGCTAGGATAGTAATTGCGAAAAATGATTTTAAGCCACATGGTTCATTCTCAGCCAACTGGATAGACTTTAGTACTCCAAGAATTTGAGGCATTGCTGTTTCTGTGGTTGGCACACATTTTCCTAATGATTTATGCTGTCATTTGACTCTAATAAAATCTGGTGGAGTTTGTGGCATTATTGTCCTGGCAGCTTGGAAATCATCCTTTTAAAACACCCCATTTAACAGTTTTAATTGAAAATGCAACATGGTGCAAATCTACAACCATGTGGCATATTCTGATACAATTGGGAGACATCCTGAGCATGGGCAGACTCCAGCCAGGCAGCAAATGATTTACTGGTAGAAACCTCTGGGAGCTGAGACATGGTTTGTTGTGCTCATTTTGGCTTCTCAGTATCTCTGTGTCCTATACAAAAGTATTTGAGTTCCCTCAAACTTAATTAACTGAAAAAAAATTAAATATGGACTAGATGTATTAGTAGACAGACTAAGGGGCACCCCAGTATCCTCAAACCTGCCTGCTTTAAGTGGGTTTTGCCATCCACTGCATGAAAACAAAACATACTCCTAGTTTGTGACACCCTTCAATAGAAAAGAACTTTAATAGAATTAGTAAGCAATCGGGATAAGAGAAAGAATATTGTTAAAATAGTTTCCAATTAAAACAACCCAAATGCCCAAAAATAGATGACTGGATCAAGAAGATGTGTATATATACACAATGGAATATTACTCAGCAATCAAAAAAGATAAACTCATGCAATTTGCAGCAACATGGATGCAGCTGGAAGGGATCATGCTCAGCAAAATAAGCCAGAAATAAAAAGAAAATATGGATGGTCTCACTCATAGCAGGAATCCAGAAAACCTAAATAAGGGACCAAAATCAATAAGCAACTATAGACCAGAGACACACTACTGTGGGGCCGGGGGGGAAGAGAGAGGGATTAGGATCAGAAAAGGGAGTGGAATTGTATGGGAAATATAACCAAAATGAAAATGCATTCATTGTGCAAAATGAAAAATGATGTAAGAATTATATAAAATAATTCATAAAAAATAGTTTCCAATTAAACACCCAAAGTCACCCCTCTGCTTGAAGGTAAATGCCCAGCCAAACAGAGTTGGCCCAAAGTGGAACCTCTTGAGGCCCAAAAGCTTGCTACAAGTCCAAGGCATCTTCTGGCAGGGAACCATACGAAAGGGGCAGGAGGGACCAGGCAAGTCTGGGAGGTAAAAAGCAAAATCAAGATACAAGTCAAAATAAGGCTGCCATTGTCAGCCTTCCCACAGGTTTCTCACCTACACCTGTCTCTTTCAAGTGTCTCCTTCTGTGTCCTCCAAGGCCCTGGTACAAGTCTAAGGCCAAGAAGCAAGAGTGGCTTCTTCACATATCTCTCTGCAACCTGTGCCTCCTCTAGGTCTTCTTCTATTCTTCTCCCATGTCCTTCTTAGCTTCCCCTTGCCACTCAGCCACACTCTTCTGTGGGTGGGCCAGGGAACCTGGAATGTCTCTTTCCATGGGGATTACACTGTTACAGATACTTTATTAAGCTTATTCCTGCTTGAATTTTGAGTATAGAAACAGAGCATGTGAACAATGTACCCCTAACTTGATCTTGACCTCAAACCTACTGCATGAGCTCTGGACTGCTGTATACCTTTAGTTTCATTACTACTTAAAACTCAGTATGTCCCCTGTCGTGGGGGTTCTCCAAGACCTCTGTTAGGAGTATTCACTTGACTCAGCATGTAGTCATACTCATGGTTATAATTTGTTGCAGTGGAAGGATCCATGTAAAATTAGCAAAAAAGAAAAGCCACATGGGGCCAAGTCCCTGAGAAAATTAGCCGCTGAGTCTCTTCTCAGCGGAATCACACAGAAAGCACTTATTTCCTCAGCAAGGACCTGAGAAGACGTGTGTGAAATCCTGCCGGTCAGGAAAACTCACTAGAGACTGCAGTGCCCAGGGTTTTTCCTGGGGGATGATCATATAGGCATTTTTTTTTTGCCTACTGGCTACCAAAATTCCAGTCTCAGGAGGAAAGTAGGTGTTGAACATAACCATATTGTCTGCATAAACAGTTTAGGCACAGTGAGACACATGTTAGCCACAAATATTTAGAAGTTCAAACACAACCAACTGAGCTGAAATAATAACCCCTTCTTTATTAAAACTATGTGTACCGAATCAATGCATAAGTGATAATTCCAAGAAAAGCAAGCTTGCATCCCAAGTATGAGCCATATTTGTTCTACAATCTGGGAAATGCCAACTGTATTGAAGTTCTTGAGAGGCAGATTTCTGTTTGTTCATTCATTTATTCATATTTAGCAGACGTTTATTTTTTTGTTAATCTCAACACCTGTGTTCCTGACACCAAGGATAAAATAGCAAGCAAGATGGTCATGGCGCCTTCTTAAATGAAGAGTGGGAGGAACACATGGGTAGGGGTTTGATAATTTTGTTGTTTGTGCTATCAGTTGATGCTGGTCCCCAAATACCATAGCAGAACCCTATTTAGTACTGACCGATTACTTCATGATGATTGTAATAATTTCCTGTGATTTCATTGTCCCAGATGAGAGCTGGGATAGAAGTGGTTATATTAGGAAAATTAGGTTAACCAAGAAGTAACTGCTCAAAATGCTCCCAGAACAGGCTTATAATGAATGATCCACTTTGTGAAGCACTTCAGAAAATACCCATTCCTTCCTTGTGCAAATTATTACAATCTTTTATGAATTTCCTCGAGCATACTGATATGCTCAATTATCAGTATTGAATACTGATAATTTATCTTCTCAGCTTTACTTGCAAAGATTAAAAATACATGGGTAGTCTGTCCCTTTGGACCCCACTCTAACATGAGGGTCTGTTAACAGAAACAAAGTTGTTTTTATCAAGATGTTAGTCAAGATTTTTCTTTAATTAGTAACTCATTTTCTGCTAGAGAGCAGATAGCATTGACCGTTGAACTCACCTAATCTCTGATTGTCTTCTTGAACATGTTGATTCAAGTTCTTTTATCAAACAGTCTCTCTAAATTGCTCATTTCTCATTTACTTTTCCTTCAATATTGGAATGAGTTCTAGTGATCAAGGCACATTTTTTGGCTTATTTTAACCTATCTCTCTGCCAGTGATGAGAGTTTTTTTGGTTAAGTACTCAATAAGTGTTTGCTGACATAAAGTGAGGACACACTGGGTCATTTAGACTTTATCATTTTCCAAATTCATAAACATGAATTTGGCTGTTTCTAAAAAATGATGATGCTTTCAGATGTCCTATGTTGAGAATTCAAATTCTAAAATTATCTGGGAGGCATCTGGAATGCTGTTTTTCCTTAATTTTGGTTGGCAATGAGCTTTGCCAGGAAATTTATGAAGTAAAAGAAATGATTCTTCGCAATCCAATGATGAGAAGAAACAGAAAAAAGAAAATGCCTGAATTGCCTGGGGAGTAAAAAGTAATAACCATCTTCAATTAGAATGCACATGCATATCAATGTGATTTTTCCAGTGTCTCAAATGTAAGAAAATCCTTGTTAGTTGCAGCCTAGGGATGGGATTCTAAGCTAGTGATGGATAATCCATATGCAAATGGCATAAACTGAAAGAACTAGCACATACTAGGTGAAGTCAAATTACAGTGGGAGAAAAGCAGAATAACAGTATAAATTTCTGAAATAGGACTTGATTAGTTAATTACATAGGTTAGAATCAAAATTGGACTCACAATGCAGAGGTACTATTCTTGTTGGAGATGATGTGGACAAAGTAAAAAAAATGGATTCACTGATTATTCTTCTCCTTGATTAAAAAGGAGAAGAACCACCTGATAACAAATTTCTTCCTTTATGCTAAGGAAAAAAAGTCAAGTCTGTATAGTGTCTCTTCAAATATTTGGTGCAAGATTTATAGAATAGTCTTAAATACTTCTTGGAATAAATGCATCTTTTTGGTCTTTTCTTTTTCTCTTTTAGTTTCCTGGTGAGTTGAATTTTGACCCTTAAGTAAAAAGCCTACTAGGGTAGATTCTGACCCAGACATACTAAATTAGTATGTCTGAAGCAAAGCAAAGCAAATTAGGCCCAGGCAGCATAGGATTGTGTTCTAATTATCTCTTTGCTTGGTTTCCTGAAACTTAGCTAAATTAGTGTCTTAAAAACTTGATGTTTGGGTTTGTTACCTAGTTATGAAGAAATTATTCTAATCTGTCAGTGAACTGAAAGAAATCCAATGGAACAGTCTGCAGACATAAATTAAGCATTGCAGGTCTATATAATTTTTCTTTTTAGATCATTCCTGTTCTCCTGGAATGTTTTATATGTCCATTGTCATTTTTCTTTTATGCCTATGCTCTGTAACCCAGACTCTTCTTTATATTCCTGTACATTATGCAAGCTTATAGAAATAAATGAAGTGCATGTTTTTGCAATTAGGGCTTTGAATTGGGTTGTCTTTAAGAAGAAGGTACTGAAAAAAAATAGACCACCTAATTGTAATGACCCTGAAATGTAACTTAATTCAAATCCCCGGTTCTTGCTTAATAGCCACCTTGTATATTTTCAGTAATCAGAAATACACTCTACCCAGATAACTCTTTCTTTCTGTTATCAACAATTCATTTAAAAAATTTCCCTGTATTTTATCAGAAAGTTATGTCCAGATCATTGCAGGTTGAGAACCATATCTGATTCTGACTTTGCCAGCTTTCACTACAAACTTTACAGAAACTTTTTAGAAACTTAATTCAAAAGTAGAGAGGAGAATATAATGAAACCCACATCTCCATCATCAACTTTAATAACTATCAACTCAAGGCCAATATTCTGTCATTTATTGCCTCCTCCGCTCTGATAACCTTAAGGCATGTCACACACATTATTTTATCCATGAAAATTATAGTATATATCTCTATAAGGGCCCTTATTTTTACAATAAGATCATAATATTATCATATGTAAAAATTAATGTTTTACCAAATAGTGGTCAGTTTTAAATTTTCCCTATTGTCTCGGGATTTTTCTTTGTAATTTGAGTCATGATCCAAATATTGAATAAAACTCATACATCACTATTGATTGGGATATCTCTTCTCCATTTTTTCTTTGAAAATTTTTGGTTGAAGACTATGTTACATAGCTGTGTGTGGTCTTGATTTTGAAGACTGCATCCTCATAGGGCCATTTAGCATGCTGTATTCTCAGTATTATCAATACATTGGTAGGTATAAGAGCTGAAAACACAAGCTCAAAAATACAGAATCAAGCTCAATTTTTACTTTTGAGAGGATGAGACTGAAACTTCTTATTGCCTAGATGGTGTGTATACTTACATCAGGAAGTACAATATGTCTGTGTGTCTCTGATATTAGCTACCACTGTGTAAAGCCTTTACTTGTTCTTTGGGGTTTGCAAAATAGTGATCTTTCGGTAACTCATCACTTATAGGCTGAGATATTTTAACAAAGAGAAACTTCTCATCTATTATGTGGTAGAGTGAGATACAGTTCCTCTAGGGAAGGCAAGATTAATACATAATTCATTTATTAGGGAACACTTCCCTAATTCACCAAATGTCACTAATGACATTTTCTTCTAGTTTTATTGCAAATTTATTAGTTTAAATCTATTTGATGTGTTTTATTTCATTGAAATTGAGGCTTATTATTGCTTAAATTCGGCTTATTATTGCTTAAATTCTCCATCTTTATCCAATGAGTGTCCATTCAGGTTAGCTCCTAGGTCCATGTAGTAGGTTCTCAGTATTTATTTTTCTGGCATGAAAAGCTTTTTCATATTCATCTTATATATTTCCTATTCTTCAAATATTTCTTCAAAGTTCCTTGTTCCCCTTTTTTGAAATTGGTATTTAAGGACCCCATAATGTAAGTGCTAGCATTCTTTTTATTTATTTGTTTATTTATTTATTTATCGAGTGTGTGCTTTTTTTTTCTGTTGTTGCACAGAGTTTAGTAATGTTTCATTTGAATTAGCCTAGTTATTAGATTACATATGTTTTTTTTTAATAATACATTTTATTTTTATATTCCCCCATACAATTGCAACCCCCCCATTCTGACACCAATCCCTCCCCTCCCGCCCCCCACCCCCCCAAAAAGTGTCTCTGGTTCATAGTTTTTTTAAAGATTTATTTATACAAGCACTGGGTACAGAATTCACCTGAGCCAGAGCAGGGAGCAGAGCAGGCAGAAGGACCAAAGTACACTGCTGAGGGGAGCAGTGGGCAGCAGGAGAGGTCTGCGCGCCATGTGGGACCCTCCTCCAAGGGCCGGGGAGCAGCCGGGGATCGAACCAGCGCTACAGAGGCTGCGGGCAGCTTCGCAACCCAGCGCTCAACCACTGCGCCACCGGGGAGGCCCCTAGCATTCTTTTTATTTGAAGATTTGTTTTGAGGCATTTTTCATCAATAAAATTGGAAATAGGCTTTATTTACTTTTATTTTGTGTATTTTTTACATCATTTTTCATTTTTGCACAATGTATGCATTTTCATCTTGGTTATAGTCCCCATACAATTCCCATCCCACTTGTTTTGATCCTACTCCCTTCTCCCCCCACCCCCAATAGTGTGTCTCTGGTTTATAGTTGCTTGTTGATTTTTATTTTTACTTTACTATAATTAATCTTTCTCCTGGTCCCTTATTTAGGTTTTCTAAATCCCTGCTATGAGTGAGACCATCTGGTATTTTTCTTTTTCTCTCTTGCTTATTTCGCTGAGCATGATCCCTTCCAACGCCATCCATGTTCCTGCAAATTGCATTAGTTTATTTTTTTTGATAGCTGAGTAATATTCCAGAAATAGGCTTTTAAAAAAAAAAAGATTTATTTATTTATGCATACAAGAACTGAGGTATAGGCCAGAGGTTTGAGTGGTGAAATGATTCTCCAGCTACAGTGGGGAGCAGAACAGGCAGATCTACTGAAATACACTGCTGAGGGGAGCAGTGGGCGAGACAGCAGAGGTCTGCTGTGCCATGTGGGTAGTTCCCTGGCAGGAGATGGAACTCATGTTGCAATGCCTGGAGATAGCTTGATAGTGCTGTGTCTTTACCCCCTGTGCCACCAGGGAGGCCCATATAGGCATTTTTTATGTGTAAAATATGCCATGAGTTTTTACAAAGATTTCCAATTTAAAATAAATTCTACAGAGTTCCTCCCCCCTCCCCCCCATCATCTCTATCTTCTTCCTATGCTGAAAAAATCCTATTCTCAGTGGCACTAACGGAATTCCTCACTGTTTTATCTCACATCATGTATTACTTACTCGATAATCATAACACGATCACCTGCATGAGGTAACGACAAATAATTTAAATTGTACATAGTTCTTTTTGTCCTTAAAAATACATCTCACTCATGTCACGTGGTCAAAAAATTTCATTTTGAATTAATGACGTGATCATTTTCCATCCTTGTTTGTTTTTTCGCAGTATAGGATTTCTCCCCTCAGGTGTGGTCATTATAGTTTCCCCACCTCCAGAGCACCCTAGTCCTCCACCACAGTCCTCCACCGCAGTCCATTGTGCTCTCCTCCCTCCTTTTCTCTCCCTTTCCCCCTTCCTTTGTTTATACAAAAGTTTTATTTATTTATTTTCTCCATTGGCAATATAATTTATTTGTGCCATTACTTTTTTCTTCTTTATATATTATTTTTTTTTACATTAGTGTTCATTTTTAAACAATATCTGCTTCCCCCCACACCCTCAGGTTCTACAAACATTTTTAAGTGGCTCTTAGGCTTCCCTAGAATCTTCTTAGAATTATCATCCTCATTTCCTTAAATTCCTTTTATTACCTTATCTATCACATGGTTTTAAGTTTATCATAGTTGTTGCTATTTAAAATCAACAGGTTTTACTTTATTTCGTGTTCTGCATTGTCATTGGAAACATAGAAAATCCTACATAGACATGCATTGCTCTGGCTTATAAAGCAGTGGATGGAGAGATGCAAAATCATCTGTTCCAGAAACCTGATGTCTTGGAAATTAATATTCTGTTTTGAAGGGATGAAATTAACACTAGATCTACACACAATAGTGTATAATTATTTCCTCTAATGTGTCTATTTTGGGAAAGAGTGTTAAATTTGCCATTTATTAGTTTGAAAGATGCAGTAAAACAGAACTAGAAACATTTCTAATTGTAGAAGGCTGTCCAAGAAAATGAAAGATTTATTCTGGGCAAGTAAAAGGGAATGTGCAGTGTAGAAATCATTTAAACTAGTTGTATACACTAATGAGCATTGAATTAGTTCTATCCTCCAAGGACTTAAGCACTAGGAGTTATCACAGACTGCTCAATAAAAGCATTCATTCAATGTGTAACAGGAGAGAAAATGAAGGAAAGCAACAAGAAATGTAATTCCCACAGAAAAAAAAGTAAATTGGTAATGATTTTAATCATTCAGCAACAGTGCACTTCTATCAGATATAATTCAACTTGCTGGGGTTATGAATATGAAAAGGTTATGTTCTCTGCTCACTAGCCAGGTCTTAGACAAGCAGGAAAAAGTTAATTTTCTTTCATATCTAACAACATAGTGCAAGCATGCACAAAGGTACTGTCAACCCCTGCACATATAGTTAAGCATTTTGATATTGACTTAGAATCTGGTTTGATTATATGAACCTAAATTCTTAATATAGAAATTAAGTGATATTGAAATTAAACGATGATATGTGTGACCAGATGTTTTTGCAGGCAAATGAGTGGTTTTCGCACAGTTATTGTAAAAGGTTTCCCATGAAACACTACTTCTAAAGATTGTTAATAGGATTGTCAGTACTCCAAAGTCAAGTGGTTTGTGACATACTGATTTAAGCAAACTTAGAAAGGTTTCTTTACTGCAGAGGCTTTATTCTGAAATACTTTGTGAATTGGCAAGAGGGGACTACAAATGTAAACAGTTATTTCCCTAATATGTTTGTCCAAGAAAATAGTTTTAAAATTAAATATATGTTTTGAGTTTAAGTGATCAGAAAAGTTAGTCCAAACTAAGGGGAAAATAATGGAAAGCGAGGAACTCAAATGGCTCTTGTAACTCCAGACTGGTCACGTCTCTCTTGACCCAGGAAGTAAAGCTGCTGTCCAGGAACTCAGTTGTTTTGTTTTGTTTTAAATGCTTACACTTTTTTTGGTCTTTTTGTTATTTTAGTTTAGTTTATATATCTTTTGCATCATTTTTCATTTTTGCACATTATATGCATTTTCATCTTGGTTATATTCCCCATACAATTCCCACCACCTTATTTTGACCCTAATCCCTTCTCCCCTCCTCACCCCCTCCCCCTCGTAGTGTGTCTCTGGTTTATAGTTACTTGTTGATTTTGATTTTTACTTTATTATAAGTAGTCTTTTTCCTGGTCCCTTATTTAGGTTTTCTAGATTCCTGCTATGAGTGAGACCATCCGGTATTTTTCTTTTTCTTTCTGGCTTATTTCGCTGAGCATGATCCCTTCCAGCGCCATCCATGTTGCTGCAAATTGCATGTGTTTATCTTTTTTGATTGCTGAGTAATATTCCATGGTGTATATGTACCACATCTTCTTGATCCAGTCATCTATTTTTGGGCATTTGGGTTGTTTCCAAAGCTTAGCTCTTGTAAACAGTGCTGCTATAAACATAGGGGTGCAGGTGCCCTTTTGAGTTAATGATTCTGTGTCCTTTGGGTAAATACCTATGAGTGGAATTGCTGGGTCATATGGAAGCTCCATCTTTAGCAGATTGAGGAATCTCCACACAGCTTTCCATAGTGGTTGGACCAGTTTGCACTTCCACCAGCAGTGAAGGACAGTTCCTTTTTCTCCACATCCTCCCCAACATTTGTTGTAGCTAGTTTTTTTAATATGTGCCATTCTCATTGGTGTGAGATGGTATCTCATTGTAATTTTGATTTGCATTTCCCTGATTACGAGTAATGCTGAACATTTTTTCATATGCCTGCTGGCCATTTGCATTTCCTCTTTGGGGAAGTTCCTTTTTAGCTCTTCTGCCCATTTTTTGACTGGGTTATTTACTTTGTTTTGTTGCATGTAGCTCTTTGCTACATGCAAAAGAATGGAGCTTGACTACTACCTCACACCATGCACAAAAACCAACTCTAAATGGATTAAAGAACTAGACATAAGGCCTCAAACCATAAAATATGTAGAAGGAAATATAGGCGAAACACTACATGACACACACCCCAGCAACATCTTTAAAGACCCATCACCCAAAGCAGTGATAGCGAAGGCAAAGATAAACAGCTGGAATGACATCAAATTAAAGAGCTTCTGTACAGCAAAAGAGAAAGTAACCAAAACAAACACCCCACCGACTGGGAGAAAATTTTTGCACACAACACTAATGATAAAGGACTGATCACAAAAATCTACAAAGAGCTGAAGAGAGTGAAACTCAGTTCTTTTGGCCACCCAGTGTAGCTCTGATCTCTCCAATTGTTCGTTTCCTTTTCAAGCAAACTTTTTGCTTATGGTTGTTTTTTTTTAAAGGTTAATAAAAGGTTTATTTACAAGGGAAAGGCAAATGAGGAAATGTACAGCTCAGGGAGAAAAATGAGAGACAAAGTTTTAAATGCATCCTACCCGATCCGCCGATCTGGAATCCCAAATGGCACTCTGAGAGCAGGCCACAAGCCAGGAGCCGTGAAGCCAGGACGGTAGCGAGAGCACGAGAGACTCTGCTTATGGTTGTAAGACACCTGTCAGTAGTTCCTAGCTCATACCAAATGGAAAAACTAAGAGTCTTTGCTTTGGTATTCTGAAAGCAATTCTTGGGGATACTTATCTTTTCTTTCCTCTCCTCTTTCTCTATTCTTTTCTTGTTTTCAGCATTCTGAGCCTCGTCTGCCTTGTTTACCTTTGGAGCAAAATTATTTAGAGGGGCAATGCTAAGAGTTAGTAGCGAGAGTCCATGGGGAAATGGACGCAGGAAATGAAATCATCTCACCCCAGGAGAAGATTTGGGGTCAGGGTGGACATACTGTTATTATGTTACAAGGACAGAATGAAGCAGCTGTTGATGAAAAGCTTGTACCAGACAGCCATAAAGAAGGAGCAGTTGGGGTACCCCTGAAGAAGGGCAGTGTGAGGTGTTGCTTCAGCAAAAGGGTAGCAGGCCATCTATATACCCAGGCCTGGCTTCCACTTGACTCTTAGTGCTGTTTGGTACCAACTAATTTTCCCTGGGTCATCTGGAAGTCTGTGGTTACAGCCTGAGCTCTGTGCCCTTTTGGGGCCTAACCTTTGGATATATTTTTTTTAATTGCAGTTGTAATTTTTTATCCCTTCTGTTGTTTTGTTTTGATAAATTTGAAATGTATAGGTATTTTGAAAGAATAGTAGGAACAAGTACATCCTATTCACTTGGAGTTACCAAAAGTTAATTCATTGTAATAGTCTCATTCTCTCCCTCTTTCCCTATCCCCCAAACCTCCCCCCCCCAAAAAAAATACCCTTTTCTCTGAATTTTGAAACTAAGTTGCAGACTTTGTAAAAATACACCCCTAAATATTGTAGGATGCATTTCCTAGGAATGATAATCTTTTATATAATCAAAATACCATCTGTAGTTCTAATAAAGTTAATGTGAGTTTATTCAATTTACTGTTTTATCAGATTTCCCCATTGTCACACAGCTATTTTTATAGGTCTCGCCCTTTCCATTCAGAACCCAGAATCCACATTGCCATTATTTGCTGCTTCTTTCATGTCCTTTAATCCAGGAGAGTTCCCCTACCTCTTCTGGGGGTGAGGAATGGTCTTTCATGTTGATCTTTTTGATGAGGTCAGGCTGGTAGTTTGTAGATTCACACTTTGGACTTGTTTGATAGATTTTTTTTTAGGGATACAGGAGGAATCTAAAAAAAAATTGGTTCAAAAAGCACCCAGATTGTGTACTTTCCAATCCTTCATGACAGGAGGCACAATGTTAGAAGTCCTCTGATGTTAGATTTATTTACCTGGTTGGTTGAGGTATTTGCTAAATTTATCCAATGTAGAGATATATTTTTGTCTTTCTGATTAATAAGAAATTTGGGTGATATTTTGAGACTTGTGACTTTCTTATTTCCTATCAACTTTTTCTTAGATTGTTGTGTCTCTTGATGATTCCTGCCTAAATCCATCATTAGATCAGTGGTTGCAAGTTAATGATTTTCTAATTCTGTAATCCCTTCTTCACACCTCTTCCTTTTTTTTTTTTTTTTTGTGGGACCCTCGCCGGAGGCCTGGAAACGAACCGGCGCTGCAGAGGCTGCGGGCAGCCTGGCAACCCAGCGCTCAACCGCTGCACCACCAGGGGAGGCCCCACACCTCTCCTTTTTAATATCATTAAGAGCTCATGAATTCTTTCTAAATGCTGTGACTCATGTAGACAATATTCCTTTTTGGTTCTTAAGTTGTGACAAGTAAGGTGAGTGGGCAACCTTTTAAGTTGACTCCATGTCATTTGAAGGTCCCCCATCAGTCTTTTAGCACTTTTTCCTTTATGGTACCATGTTCAGCCAGTATTGTCTCTGCGCCAGACCTAGAAATGGCCATTTCACCAAATAGGTGGCTTGTTTTTATTGAGGAATGGTATTTAAAAGTCAAAATTTTGATGTAAGAGTGTCTCTTTTGTTCTCAGAGTGTATACTAATGAGGCAATACAGTCAGACTATTTGAATCAGAAGTCACTTGAATAGTTTTCCCTCTATGATTGTATCATTAATTTATTGTACAACTAGTTTAATTTATTTTTGATTTGTTCAATTTTGGAGCTCCCGCCCCCATCTTTATATTTAATTATATTAACTTAAAATATATTTTGAAAAATATATGGTTTTAAATGTATAGAATATTATAAACGCATTTTCCATTGATTTTGGAAATCACTTACTGAATTCATTGCAGTCTTTTTCATTTTTTATAGCTATATTGCAGGAGAGTTATTATAATTTATTTCACTAGACTTCAATGTTGCACAGTTAGGTTATGTCCAATATTTTGTTTTCAAATAACTACATGCTGAATAACCTGTGCATATATATTTCATGTGGTGCTGTAGGTATATTTTCAGAGTAAATTCTTAAGAATTGCTCAGTCAAAAGTTAGAAGGAATTGATCTTGTCCATCCCCCTCAGGAGGGAATAGATCAGTTTACATTTCTACAAACCATATTTGACAGTACCTGATACCTTTCCTTACTATTCTGCCAATTTTGATTTTGACATTGGAACACTATTTCCATTTTTCTGCTATCTGTTGCCAGGTTCACAAGCCTGCTTTGTATCATGTGTATTACTTTAACCCTTTTTTTTTTAAATTTTATACCCTTTATTCTTTATGTTGGGCATTAGAGTCTACATTGTGAGTAAATTTTAATGTATTTTTCTTCTAATGGATACTTTTAAGCTCATTTGTATTTATAGATATGAGCCCAATGTCTGAACTCTGTCATGTTTTTCTTTTCTTAAAGATTTATTTATTTATGCATACAAGAGCTGGGGTATAGGCCAGAGGAGGGGTGAGAGGATTCACCAGAGACAGAGCGGGGAGCATAACAGGCAGACTGACTGAAATACACTGCTGAGGGGAGTAGAAGGTGATACAGGAGAGGTCTGCTGCACCACGTGGGTCACTGCCCTGGCTGGGGATAGAACTTATGCTGCAGTGGCTGCGGATAGCTCCATAGTGCTGATGCTTAACCCCTTGTGCCACCAGGGAGGCCCATATTGTTTTTTTACTATTTTTATTATGTTATGTTATAAAATGTGATTTGTATTTTCACTGACTTTCACTGTGTGGTTTGTCTTTGCTCTTAAAATAACTTCTTTTGCCTTTTAAGAAGGTTTGTTTTACTGTTTTGTTGATTATTAGAAACAACTTTATAGCCTCTCAGTTCCCTTTTTTCTCACTTAGGCTTCTATATTTGGTTTGTTAACCTTAAATGATATACTTTAACTCTTATTTAACCGTCTATCCATTACCTAATTCTATTTCACCATTTCTATTTTTCCCTTCCATTTTAAATTCATTATTGCTGCTTGTCAGAACATATAACATATGCTTAGTCTTTTTCTGTTCTTGTTCTCACCTTTGCTTTTATTCTTAGCTTTACACATAAATATATGTATTTCATGCTCACCATCAGTTCTTCCCTTCTCTACTCAGTACCTAGAAAGAAAGGCAAATAGTACCCAAGTTTTTATTTGTGTGATATATTTTCAGTAGCCTTTATATTTAAAGGACAGCTTGGTTGATTTTTCTTACAAATAACTCCTTTTTGTGGGGAGAGAGGTTATCTAAATTTTTTCTTTAAAAGTAAACTTCAGAAATTAAATACAGTTCTAAGCACTTTGGACATCTTTGCCCATGTTCTTTATAGTTCCTTGCACTTAGCTACTTTTTAACCTTTACTTTGGTTTTTGTTCCTTTTTGATATATATACCTTTCTTCAGTGCTCCTTATTAAATTTACAATTGAATCAGTTCTCGGATACCTTATAATTTAGTTTTTATGTCTAATATAATTTGGCCTTCTCTTTTCAGGACTTAGTCAACTCTAATTTCACATTTTCCTGTCCATATATATTTTTTTTTAATAATTTTTTTTAAAGATTTATTTGTTTATTTGTTTATTTATTTATTTGTACATACAAGCACTGGGTACAGTCAGAGGCGTGGGAGGGAGAGAATTCACCAGAGCCAGAGCGGGGAGCAGAGCAGGCAGAAGGACTGAAGTACACTGCTGAGGGGAGCAGCGGGCGGCAGGAGAGGTCTGCGCGCCATGTGGGACCCTCCTCCGGTGGCCGGGGAGCAGCCGGGGATCGAACCGGCGCCGCAGAGGCCACGGGCAGCTTTGCAACCCAGCGCTCAACCGCTGCGCCACCGGGGAGGCCCCCTGTCCATATATTTTTAAAATTTATTTAAACTATATTTTTATGTCTGGAGATTGCATCTTAATATATTTCATTTAGATTCAGGTATTGTGTTACAGTTTTGTTATGGTGGAGATTTTTGAGAATTTCCATGAACTGGAATATTTTGATTCTTAAAGAAACATTGAAAAGTGTGATCCTATACATCTAAATCACATACAGTGTTGTAAATCAATGTTACTTCAGGAAAAAAAAAAGTTAAAGAATTTTAAATGGGGCCTCCCCTGGTGGCACGAGCGCTGGGCTGTAAAGCTGCCCACAGCCTCTGCAATGCCAGTTAGATCCCCGGGCGCCAGCGAGGGTCCCACATGGCACTCAGACCTCTCCTGCCGCACCCGCTGCTCTCCTCAGCAGTGTATTTCCTCGGTCTGCCTGTTCTGTTCCCCACTCTGGCTCTGGTGAATTCTCTTACCCCCAGTGCTTGTATAAATAATAAATCTTTAAAAAAAAGAAATTTAAATGGATATTTGTCTATTGACTTCCATTTATTTTGAAATGTTTTATTTTCTCATACCTTTAGCATTACGTTGTGTGTAGAAAGAAGAGGGAGTTTGAGTACTTAAGTTCCATAGTTTAAGTTCATTTTGATGACATTCATTTGTTTTGATCAATATTTTTGGAGAAAATGGGGGAAGGGTAGTTAGTCTATTAACTTTAGAATAAGCCTTTCTTCTCTTCTTTTTCTAGTTCTGCTTCTCATCATTTTTCCTTCCTATCTGTTTTCAAGAAGTGTCCCTTCCAAGTTATCCCTTGCCCTCCCCCCACCAAAGTGGTGCCTTCCTATGACTACCATCTCTGCTCCTTTGCACCTTGAGCTCTGTCCAGGCCTCGGGTGTGTTCTGTGTTTCCTTATCAAGGGTGGGGATTTCTTTATATGTAGTTATTTTTTTTTTAAAGATTTTTTTATTTATTTAGGCACTGGGTACAGTCAGAAGCGTGGGAGGGTGAGAGAATTCACCAGAGCCAGAGGGGAGAGCAGAACAGGCAGACTGACGAAGTACACTGCTGAGGGGAGCAGCGGGCAGCAGGAGAGGTCTCCGCGCCTGTAGGCAGTTATTTTGTCTCTGTTTTACCACCACTGGAGTCTGCTCCCTCTTTACTTTTCTGCTCTGCTTCCACTTGATTTTCTCAGAGCTGGTTCTCCAGGGATGGTTTTCTGCTACTTGAGGTTTGCTGTATTTGCCTTTATCCTAGTTATGATACAGATATATGCTGTCAACTTTTAATATCTTCTCCTTGTTGATCTATATGTGGTTTTTAAAGGATGTTTGGATTAAGACTTAGGTACTTTTTATTCTATTGCAACTGAGATTT
Source organism: Talpa europaea (assembly GCF_964194135.1). Lineage (NCBI taxonomy): Eukaryota > Metazoa > Chordata > Mammalia > Eulipotyphla > Talpidae > Talpa > Talpa europaea. The sequence continues at coordinate 43,533,432 of NC_140074.1, forward strand.
GTTTCTGTAGAGCTTATCCTGGATATGAAGAAAAGGGAACATTGCAGGTTTCCACCTCTGCATTCCTTCTATAGTAATCTGATTTCTTCTCTAAGAAGCATAAATGCAATTGACTAAACTGGAAGTCATCATAGTCGATAACTGACAAATCATTATCATTCCACAAAGTTTCTTTCTGTTAGACTGGTGGTGCTAAGAGCTGTCATGTATAGCAAAAAAAAAAAAGTAAGTATACACACACACACACACTTATATATATATAGGGCACTCAATTTTAAGCTTAGATTGACAATAACTTTAGTGCAACTATTTCAAGCAAACATCTACTGATGGGTGTGATACTGAGAGGCATCTTTCTTTAGTGAAAAGAACCTTTGCAATTTCTTTCTTCCTTCTTTGATACTGATGAGAGATAAAATGTGAAGTGCTGTGGCAGTTAGCTTGCAAGAAGGAGACAGTTTCAGAGGACAAACATCAACTAAGCAGTGGTGGCTGAGAAGGTGCAGAGTCTGGTTCCTTGATGATGTAATTAAGGTGCTGCACCCAAAATGGAATCACCTGCTTCCTGATTTCTTGATAATTAAATTCTCTTTCTGAATATGATGATCTAGTTTTCTTTTCCTTGTTGCTGAAAACTGTCCAAACTAATACAAACTCTTCAATAGAAAGTAACTTCAGGAATTTATAGACTAAGCTCATCTTTTTAAATGAAGTTGCATTTTTGTTTGTTTTTCTTAGAGTCTACTTTCTTCCCATATACTGAGAATAGGGTGTGGCAGAAAGACATGGAGAGGGCAAGATATTTCTGCCATGTCGGCTAAGCAGCTCTTTAGGTTTTTTTCAACTCCAACTCAACATCATTCTCTACTTTTTTCCATGTTGAAAATTCCTATCCTAAGCCAAAAGTGAAAATAGACCACAGTTAGGACCTGAGATGTTTTGAAGCATGATTGTCTCCAAAGTATTCACATTAAATTACCCACAAAGAGCTTGCTAGCTATATTGTTAGAAAAGACAACAGATACTTGAAAAACTGTGTTCTGGAGTACAGTGTAGTCCAGGTGAGGTGGCTATGGAAAGCTGCAGTACTAGTGTTTAATTGTGTTAACGTTCTCCTTTCATTAATGAACGAGATAATTACGTGACTTAGGTTACAGAATTGATGTTCTAGTTTACCCTGTATATGCCTTTGTGAGAGTGACTACACAGAGTTACTATCAAAGAAGTTCAGTGTCCAGACCCTATAAATGAAGATGTGTCAATATGTTTGTATGGCTACTTTTCTGGCATTATTATTTTTCTCTAACAGAAGAAATTCTGTAGGATACTATTAAAGCAAGTTGCTTGGTTAGATTCTTGAAAGGATTCGACATTTTTTTAATAAGAAGAAAAATATTTGCAATTACATTTGCTAGTGTAGGCTAAAAATGACTTTCTTACTCATTATACTTCAGGATCTGGGGAGAATCTTACCAGGTCAAAGAGGCAATCTTGTCTGTGGGTTCCTTTATTGAGTACCTAATTAAATGCCTCATGAAATCCTTCATCTTTTCTGAAGCATCTACTACTTCCTGCAGAAGAAGCTCTAGACTCACTATTGGATTGTTTAAACAAAATGTTTCATTTTCCTTTCAGGCAACTTTGTAGATTTTATCAGGGCTTACATCTTCAAGTGGACAATACAAGCAAGATGTCAAGTTGAGTCAGATAATTATGTGTACTCAATTTAAAATGAACAATATTAAAGCAGGCTTTTTGGAAGCTATCTGAATTGATTTTGCTGATTGTCAGAGGAAAGATTGTTTTTGCTTTACTGTGTAAATAGATTATTTTTTCCTCAATGGATACATCACAGAAATTGCACACATCATACCTTTGATTGTTGTGAGATTTTTGTCTTAGGAAATTTTTTGTTTTCAAGTTTTTATTTGAAATATAAACATGTTTTTGTTTGCTTTGCTTTTTAATTTTAAATGGCATTAGTTCTGGAACCTCAGCATTACTCCAACTTGCTCTGCTAAGACTGGAATTTATAGCTTAATATCTATAAACATCTCTTTTTAAAACAAAGTTCTATATTCACTGAATAACGTTCAGCTCAATAATATCACAATCATAATGAACTCAAGGTACATACTTAATGGCGCATTTCCCTTGATGTTAGCCAAGGTCTCTCTTTTTATTTCCTCCGTAACTATTACCATAATCTCTAAGTGTATTGTCTGTCTCATTGTCTATTTGTTTTCTGTTATACTCCAACTTGCATGTAAACCTTGTGATGGTCAGACCATGTGTTTTCACATTGCTGGCTGTAGTGTCAGCATCTAAAAAGCATTTAATTAGTATTGGTTAGAAAAAATCAAAACAAATAAAACACAAGTGAATGAATGAAATGTTTTGATAGCTAACAGATGTGGAAAAATGGTAATATAACTGTCATTTCTCTAGCTATTATGGGATAAAATCATTATACAATAGATAAAAATCCTTCACAAAAAATTGCAGAGTAACTCAACCGGGGAAAACATACATTAATAACAAAATTTTACACTTTGTTTTGCAATTTCTCCAACTGTTCATGTGAATGAAGACATCACCTTAAATGCCCATATCTGTCCAGCTGTTAGGTGCCCTATCCCTGCTGGACATGTGACCGCTTCAGCTTGAAAGACCCTGGGTTAGAGCCACTTAGCACAGTCTCCTCCACCCTAGAGCTGTGAGCTGTGACAGTTACTGCTTTCAGCCATTAATTTGGAGGTAATGGCGTGTACTAGTTAGGAAAAATTTGACAATATAAATTGTGTCTATTGCAACCAAGAAATTTTTCTGTTTTTTCTAAGCAGCACACATTGATTACAGGTAAGTATAACAACTAGATTATACCAGAAGAATTCACATTACTAGGAAAAAGAAAAGATTTATGGGTGTCAAAGTGGGCTAGTGTGTTATAGAGACACAAAAGTGATTTCAGATTTTGTCTGCAATTCATTATGACCATATGTGGGTTTTGACCAGACAATCTCTTCTGATTTGATGGTTTAGTTTGCAGAGTAAGAATTTTGACATAGTGATAATATTTTCCCCTCATTTCGGAGTTTCTGTACCACAATTATTACAGGTTTCTTGCAGAAATAGATATAATTGAAGTTAAGGCTTCTTAAAGAGCACCACAGAAACCTTTCATGACCACAGAATATTCAAAAATTTGAGTCAGTAATGTCATATATCTTGTATTTAAACAAGATAAACTTGTAGTCTAGTGGGAAAGTGTGGGTGTTTTTTATTTTGGAAGGGGATGCGCTCTCTAACACTGGGCATCACTGGTTAGGACAACACTTCAGTGTGGGGTATGGACACAAACCTCTTCCTCTCTTGTCCCTGTCCCTTTGTATCTTCTTCCTTCTCCCTATTATGTATCATTTGTATGACTTGGTCTTGATTGAAAATATCCTTTGGGAGCATCTGCTGGAGTATGAGGTGTTACTGTTCAGGAGTCTATAGGGTCCTAGAACTGGGTCGATCTTCAATAAAATTTGAGAAAAATTGAAATGTGATGAAATGTAGAAGTCTAACTGCACATATTTTCCATTTATTGTGCGTCTGTTTGTTCATCTTTTGTTCATCTACTTGGCCCTCTGTCCACCCATCCATTCATCCTTCCCTCCATCAACTTAAGAAAAAATAATTGTGTAGTCAAAACCTGATTACAGAATAATTGAAGGTTTATAAGGACCTTGTGTGAACTTATCCCTTTTTCTCATTTTTTTCCAACTGAAAAATTGGAATTTTTTCTCACATGAAATATAACTACTTCTACCATTGTTTCATTAAAATATTGCTATTCACAAATAATATAAATGAAACATTATATATTAGTGAGGTTGTAACAAATATTTTCAAGTGATATCCAAATTCTTCCTCTTGACCTTAAATGACTCCAATATTAGAATTCTTATCACTCTTAAATTAAATTTTTTTTGTGACTTTAAATATATACAAATAGTGGGGAAAAGTAAGTTTTGACTGCAGTTGACTATATTTATCGAAACCATACCGTGTCTTACTTAGTTTAAAGAAAATGAAATCTTTTAACTCTTTATTGGGAAAAAAGAGGATTTTCTGAGCCAAATTTATGCATAGAGACCAAGAGTGTGAAAAGTTCTATGCAAGCAGAATTTTGCAAACAACATAAACAAAGAAATTACATTTTAAAAAAGAATTGGGCCTGCTTTTTGCTAATGTTCGCATAATTATTAAGTAATGCATCTCAGTTGCTCTTAAAATTAATTTTCATGAACACCAACACAGAAATTGTTTCTTGGCATTATAGGCACTTAAGGAAAACATTTTGAAATCATCTCTAAACAAACACAACTTACTAATTTATTAATTGCACAATTGGGGCAAAGAGTAGTATATTACAAATTTTTGGTTCTTGATGCACAGCCAGGAAGAAAATCATTTGATAAAACCCCTTTTCTTCAATCCATGGAAGAATTTGCCTACATAATCTAGAAGAAAGACAATGTCAAGATTAAGCCTTTGAATTAAAACAGATGAATCAAGAAGTGTTCACTTCTCAGGGTTGTTAAAAGGAAACAACTTTCCTGCAGGAGAAATTTCCCAGCCTGGAGGGGGATAATATAGTTCACTTGGTCATGTCACAATTACAACTCTTCTGGCTTCTCCAGCCAGGAATGACCCATTAGGATAATCAGCATCACTAAATGAAGGTCTTCCTGTCTTCTGACATAATGCCTTGTGAAGGCTTCAGTCCCTGCATATTTCCTGTTAATTCTTGAATCTTCTCCTTGGCAAGGTTAAACAGACAAGTGCCCTATAAGACACTGTGCTCAAGACAAATTTTTTTTTTAATTATTTCTATTACCTGCATTAGATCTTGACTGTAAGTGATATTCTTTTGCATATAATCTCAGAATTCATTTCTGCCTTCTCTTTATTCTCTCTAAATAAATAACAATTCATGAATTATTGAATATTTTTATTTGAGCTCTAGAGGTTATGAAGATAAGTAATACAGGCCTTGTTATTACAAGTGTCTTAAAATTTTATTAGAAAGATAAAACTCATATTTAATTGGAGATTACTGATATGATGGGTACTGGCTTGAGGTTATCAGAGAAAATACTGCTGCTGCCCATGAGGAAGGTTTGCATGAATGTACAGGAATCTTAAGATTGCTTTAGAATCATATATTTGACACATTTCAGTGTCTGTCCTCATGGCCTTTCCTCCCCAACTTTACAGTCAACTCCTCTTCTAAATTAGCTGCTTCAGTGTGATACATGGATATTTCTCCTTACATTCTGGTTTGGTTTTACTTCCCTTAGACTGATAACCTCATGTATTAGTTAGCTCCAAGAATTTTTGACTTAAAACAAGAGCTGTTTATTAGATCTTTGATTCCATGTATCTGAAATTTGAGCTGAGCTTGATTGAATGGTTCTGGTTTCATTTAGACTCTTGCATCTGAGTCAGCTGAGGGCTAACCAGTCTAGTGTGGTTTCAGCTGGGACAGCTTTTATCTGTTTTCTGGGCGTCTCATCTCTAGCAGGCTATCTTGGTTTGTACACATGGCAGCCGGTAAGGATTCTAAGAAAAAGGGTGTAAAAGCTTAGAACTGGGGCTCTATTGCTTCTACTATATTCTTTTGTCCAATACAAGTCCCCAGGCCATCCCCAAAGCAAAAACTGTTGAAATAGCCTTATCCCTTAATAAGAATTGCAAGTGCCTTAGGTTAAAGGAGAGGTGAAATATATGCCCATTTCTGCTCTCAGCCACATCTGGTAATGGCTCTGAATTTGCTAAGATCATCAGATTTATACAACATATGTTGCCCTTGGGAATTCATAAACTTTGAGGCAACAAATGACACCCGACAGTCCATGTTCATTGGCAAATTGTGGAGTGATTTGGAGGCCAAGACGTTAGTGCTTTATAGGCATCAAAAAAATGTAAGGTGATAAGTAGTATGGTTGTAAGAAGAATATAGTAGGACACAGAAAGAAACTTTAGATCCACATGTTGAATTGCTGCAGTCTATTTGAATTTTCCCTCAATTTCCATATTTCCAAAACTGAACTTAGTATTTTCATTCTCCAACCAAATTTTCTTCTCTTCTTGAATTTCTTTTGTCATAAGTGATCCTTCCTATATAATGTTACACAGTAGTACATTTGCTTTATAGTCCAAGTCAAATATCATGGATAAGAATTAGTGGGGTAGGTTGGTGAAGAGGTCAAGGAGATGATTTTACATCATGTAAAACACTTTCTAGGCCATGAAATGGACAAGGGATATTCCTGAGGGTGTGAGGGAAAATCATCAAAGCTTAGGAATTATTGGGAAGATTTATTGTTACTAAATCTGTCATAGTTTATAATGATCTCTTAGATTATTGCATGGAGAATAAACTGTAGAGGATTAATGGATGATAGTAACGTGAATCATTGTGTAGCTGTGAAGATGATGGGAACAAGTGAGGTTCAAGAACTGTTTTGAATGATTTGCAGGTTGATGTTCATAGGAGTTATAGGTGCCATATTCTGGCATAAAGGAGACAGTTTCCTATCCCCAGCCCAGGGCTCAGCCCCAATTATAAAATATTCAGGTCATACCAATTAACCTTATAAAGGAACAATTGTCATTTGAAGTTTGCCTAGCCTCTCTCTCCAGACTATAAAGAAAATCATCATCTCTTTATTTTGTGGTAAACTATCCTTTTTTAAAAAAGAAAAACAAATTCTTTTCCCCTAAACACTGGTAGCCTCCTATGAATGTGCTGTCATCACATGATTGTAATAAAAACAGCTATTATCTTCTTTAATCTTTATAGCAGTTCTCTGCAAAGTACAGAATAGGTTTTAAGAAATTAGGTAACTTGATAAAGTCATAGCTGGAAACTAGAGTGGAATTCAAACTTGCCTCTGCCTCATTCCCCTCGCTAGAGTCTTTATCTGTTATGCTGAGTTTTGTGATTTTGAAATGTTGGAATTTCTTGGAAATCCAAAAATTGAGTAATTATCTTTGAACAATTGAACCTTGGGTCTGTTTTTGTAGGAGACATCTTTTTTATATATATATATATTTTTTTTTTTTCAAGATTTATTTACTTACTTATACAAGCACTGGGTACAGTCAGAAGCGCGGGAGGGCGAGAGAATTCACCGGAGCCAGCGCAGGGAGCAGAGCAGGCAGAAGGACCAAAGTACACTGCTGAGGGGAGCAGCGGGCAGCAGTAGAGGTCTGCGCGCCATGTGGGACCCTCCTCCGGTGGCCGGGGAGCAGCCGGGGATCGAACCAGCGCTGCAGAGGCTGCAGGCAGCTTGGCAAACCAGTGCTCAACAGCTGTGCCACCAGGGAGGCCCTGTAGGAGACATCTTTTTTTGCATGTGTGTGTTAGAAAAGAATTTAAAGTCTGTCAAATTGACCCATAAATATAGTAGTAAATATCTTAGAACTTAATTTAGATTTTTAAAACTCTGTGAAGGCATCTTGTGGATGCAAAAATCTCTACTTCATCCCAAGGAGAGAACATCAGCTAACTTTATCACAAAAATCCAACATCCTATATTTGTAGGTAGATTTGAGAAAGGTTAAAGAAAGAAGATTTTATGCAAACTATTTTATAAAGCTGGGAAAGGGGGAAAAAATAGGGCCTCCCTGGTTGCCTAGAGGTTAAGTCTCAGCACTATCACTGCTTCAGCCTGAGTTCAATCCCTAGCCAGGGAGCTAACCCACATGGTGCAGCAGACCTCTCATCTTCCTACTGCTCCCCTCAGCAGTGTGTTTCAGTCAGTCTGCCTGTTCTGCTCCCCACTCTGTCTCTGGTGAATCCTCTTAACCCCCACCCCCCACCCCACCTCTGGCCTACACCTCAGTTCTTCTACACACAAAAAGAAAGAAAGGGAGGAAGGGAGGGAGGAAAGGAGGGGGAGAGGGAGGGAGGGAAAACTAAGCTTGGGTGCCTCCCAGTACTTCTCAAGTACTGAGGAGCAGATGTCAAATCCTTTAGAAGGGATCCTTCATCAGAAATGGAGCAAGATTAACAATGAAATGAACTGCTTTCAGTGGTTGCTGGTCTTGCCTTCTAATAGCTCATGAAAGCTTATTGTTATACATTCAGGAATTTTTCAAGAGTGGTGCTTTAAAACTAGCCTTGTTGGATTTACACCATGGAAATTAACAAACACCACAAATAAGGGATTTTTTTTTTTAAAGAATTGATTTACCAACACAGTCTATTAGTAAAGAAGTAAGCTTCATGTCATTGAAACCATTCAAATAGACACTTGGTGATTTCCTAAAAGATATGTTGCAATAAATGGAATCAGGAAAAATTAGAAGATCGCTAAAGTCTTATCTATTTTCCACCTTATCACTTGACTGCACTTATCACAGTGCTAAGACTGAAATTTATATTATTTGGATTTCTTAACTAGTGCTGTATGCCCCAAATCCTTTCATAATATGCTCCTTATCTGAATTTGCATGTGTTTAGGTTTCCTGTAAGCCCTTTCTCTTTCAGCTTTTAAGAGAAGAGCTTAATCACGCTATGATCTGCTGTCAGATTGCTTGGTTCTGAATCCTCATTCCACTATTGACCAGCTGCTTGAACTTAGCAAGGTTAGCTGGACTGCTTAACTCTCATTCTCTAGCTGTCAGAAGCAGGTGATTATAGTACCTCCCTCAAATAGTTATTCCAAGTCTTAATGCGCATGCTAATCCATATAAAATAATTGATACAGTGCTGAGAATCTGTAGATGTCTGCTATCATTCCACCTGAGAGAAGGGTCCATTCTAGTTTTTTTTAATTTCTTAAAACCCTTGGACTCCAAATTTTATAATTTCCTAAGCTGACTAGATAAGTTTCTGCAGTTGTCTGTAAAACAGATTTTGTGTCTGTGTATTTAGTTCTCTGTTTTACTAACATCATATAGTAAGTCAGAGGTGCAGTCTTATGAGCCACTGTATCAGTAACAATGAACAACAGATGTTTTCAGAGTTAGCAGGCTATTGGCAGCCTCTAAATTGGCAGCTCGTTGGAGGCCCTTAGAACTTGGAGAAGTTTGAAAAGAATGACATTGAGGTTTTTTTCCCCTTCCAGTCTGAAGAAAATGATGAGACCATAAAAAATGTTTATTTGGGGTATAAGCTGTTCTTTCACTGGCCAAACACTATGATATATTGATGAAGATGCAGGAGAAGTAGACACACCCAGAGTGGTTTATATGGCAGACTGGTTCATAACCCTGGTGTGGAAAAGGCCATTTCTAGAACTTACAGAACAATCTCTTTAAAATTTTATTCCTAAAAAGAATAAGAGCTTTTATGAACAAAAAAGTGAGAAACTAAGGTGGTAATCATTGTTTCTGCAGATATTTTCCATTTTTTTATGTTTCTGTTTAATCATCTATGTAGAAACCATCATGGAAATACAGTACATTATTCACAACTGAAGGTACATACATTTACTATAAATATTTATCTTACATATAATGTGTACATGTGTGGTTTACATCAGCTTCAAATGTGCTGCAAGTTTCTGACTAACCACTTTTGTGAATACTGGTCTTTGACTGTGGATGTTGTGACCCAATTCCAGAAACTAGTCTTTGGTTCCAGTTCTTGCTGAGGTCTCAACATGGCTGATTGGGTATGGGGGTGTAAGTTCCCTTTGCCTCTGTGTACTGCTATAACATAGATTCTGTCAAGTAAATAGATTCCAGTTCAAAGACCATTTTGATGAATCAGTTAAGGAAATGACTAACTTGTATTCATCTTTGATGAGTTTGACCAGCATCTGTATTTACTAGAGTCTTTGGTGTTTGGATACTTTGGGTATATGAAACGACGTTTATTAGAAACATGTCTGGAAGGCTGGACCATTCGAAATACGTGTTAAAAATCTTAAGTTCCTATCAGGATTTAGGGGTGCTCTGGCCTTAAAACTCACTTGCAAAAACCTCCTTCCCCCGGCTCTGATTTTTTTCTTTGACATTTTAGTTCTTCACTATGTTAGATGATCCAAATGAAACTTTCAATTGGATATTTCCCCTCCTTCACCTTCCCCCAATACTATGTTAGCAGATTAAAAGCAAAGTGGGACAAAAAAGTTTAATTGTAAAGTCAGATTCAACAGAAACAAGGGTGGAAGAAAGAAACCTAATTGCTCCACTTTTAACACACATGTTTTCCATACACGACTGGTTTTCTTCAATTTTCATAATTACAATTTCAGGCAGCATCCCTCCTCTCCAGCACGGTTATCCCATTTGTGGGTTACCCATTTCCTGTGCATTTCCTTCCTCCAGCCCACTTCTTGGCCACATTAACATTACTTCATGTCACAAATGATACCCCAGGTGGCCAAAGCAGGCTTTGAAAAAGAAAAAATGAAATGCGAACCTGTCAAGGTTTCTTTGTGTTAAGTTAAAATATTTGGTGTGGAGAGGCACTAATTTTTGGCTAAAATGAGACTTCTGAAAAACATAAGATATTTTGGAAATCTACAATGTTTCAGGATCATCTCCATTAATCAAGCATCAGCTGACTAGGTATCTCAGGAGAGGTCAGGACAGTAAGCACATGGCTTTTGTGAACTTGGACAAAAATTTGAAAATATACTCTCATTTCTGACATGTAATCAATCAGCCAATATTTACTGAAACCCTAGTTTAGATTTGGTTTAATGCATAGTTGTCTAGAGGTTTATAGTCAAGTAGACAAAAGTCACATCCAAGATTCAATAGCCAGCAATAGTTCAGCAGAACTTGATGAGTTGGGAGTTAGGCTGTATGGCATGGTGTGTGTGTGTGTGTGTGTGTGTCTGTCTGTCTGTCTATCTGTTTCTATCCCTTAAGTTCAGGATACTAGAGAGACTGAAGAGTAGAACTCTAGAAGGCTTTGTGGGAGAAGGTAGGATCGAAATTATGCCTGTTAAACTAGGAAGAGGGAGGGAGAGTGGAATTTGAATCAGTGCAGTTGTGTGTGTGTGTGTGTGTGTGTGTGTGTACCCGTGCGCGCAGGGCCATGGGTGCAAGAAAGAAACCAAGAAGGTGCCAAAAAGATGCAAATGCTCATGAAATATTTAAGACCCTCCTCCCTCTGAAATACATATCTCCTATGATGAAAAATGGTGGTGCACCCTGTCTGAAAATGAATCCCTGAAACTATTCAAATGTATTTATAACATTTCACAGGTCACTTTAACTCAGGAAATAAATTACCATTGGCAGGGGCGGGGGGGAGCATTAGCGGTATCACTATTTAGCATTGATTTTGAGAGATGAAGTTTAGAAAGAGATAAACTTCCATTTTAAGAATAAAACCCCAGGAGTGGCTCCAAAGCCCCGGATGATGGGCCATCCTTTTCCCTTTTAATTTGCTGCCTTCCGTGCCACTGTCCATCCTTAAGCTTCACTGTCCACATCCTTTTTTTTTTTTTTTTTTAAGATTTTTTTACTTATACAAGAACCAGGACACAGGCCAGATGCGCGGGAGGGTGAGAGGATTCACCAGAGACAGAGGGAGGGTGAGAGGATTCACCAGAACAGAACAGGCAGACTGACGAAGAACACTGCTGAGGGGAGCAGCCAGCGAGGCAGGAGAAGTCTGCTTTGCCATGTGGGATTCTCGTCGGCCTGCCGGGATGGAACCCGCGCTGCAGAGGCTGTGGACAGCTTCACAGTGCGGTGCTCAACCGCCTGCGCCACCAGGGAGGCCCAGTCCACATTCTTTTATCCTTTATTGTACTGGGCTCCTTCCTGACTTACAATCTTTGCAATTGCTGTGTCTTCTACCAAGACCACTTGTCTGTCAGCTGTTGTGCAGATCTGCCCTTTCTTATCAGGCATGTCTTAGTTCACATTTCCCTTTTTTCAGCATTCAGTCTTTTTCTGACTTTCCCATTAAAATTGGTCAGCTCCAGTCCCAGCATTCACCAATATAATACCTTTAGTTCTTTTAATATATACAGAGTGCTCTGAATGGTCTTGTTTGCTTATCTGTGTCTGCCCTATAGATGGGTTATTAGGACGAAGACCATGCCTGCTTGTTCATTGCCATAACCCAATGTGCAGTATGTTCTCAATAAAGTGTGCAGGAGGAATCAGTGGCAGTGGGCTGTCCGTTATGCTTGGAGCATACCCAGCTCCCATTCTGCTCCCCTCCCAAAAGACTGCACTGTTCAATAACCAAAAGAAAACAGCAACTGGTGAGGACCTAGGTGGCTCGTGTTGCTATGGCATCTGTCACAGCACATCTCTTTTCCTTTGTCTCTACTGAGTCTTCAAAATCTGGAAAATAACACCACTCAGAGGGTAATTTGAAAGAGATGGACTTTGAAGGAACAATTGTGTGGGTTGGACAAATGCTAGTAAATTATATCAGGAAAAGCTGCTGGTTTAATTCAGTTCTCAGTACATTTGTATGTTGTAGGCATTGTGGAAGAAAATTACTACTCATAATGAGCTAAGATTCAGTGTTTCTACTGCCCACCTCTTGAAGCCCTTACCTGCATTTTCCTGTGTATGTCACCTTCCAGGACTTTGCATTAGCCTTCTTTCTTCTCTTGAAGTAGGGCTGAATGAGTTTGTCTACCCCCTGCAAATTATAGTACAACAGCCATTGTTAATTTATTGAAAGAGTTTGAAGAAACTTATTTTTTTCTGTTTTCTGGCTTTTTCACAGTAGTGCACTCTGGCTGCTGCTATAAAAGCTACTTTAGTTAGTTCTCAGTTTTAGCTTGATTGGCTTCTAGTGCCTGAATAAGAAATTGAACAATGATGTAAAAATAAATAAATAATTAGAAATTATACATTCTTCAGTTACCCAGTTTGTATTTACAATTGAAATGCTACAATGTCTTTTTCTGTGTCTTTAATATATGCTAACAAAAAATAATATCCATTATTCTGCTGTTGCAGCCTATTTTTATGTTTCCCCAAAGGATCTATGGTATTAGAACAGGTCAGAACAGGTAGAGATACTTCTATTTCACTTGCCTTCCACACATCTGTTCTTCGTACCTTCCCCTGTCATCGTATGAGAGATCCATGCATCTCCTCTACCAGGCAGTCCACCCTGTTAATTTAATGTATCACCTAACAAGGAGGTGATTCTCCCATGTCCTCATTATTTAGCCATCAGCACCGTTCACTTCTCCCTCTTCGTCCCTCAGCACTGCAGTGACAACACGCATCCCTGCCAATCAGACATGAATATTGAAGGAGCCTGGAAGAGAGGCTACACGGGCAAGAACATTGTGGTCACCATTCTGGACGATGGCATTGAGCGAACCCACCCGGATCTGATGCAGAACTACGTGAGTGTTTGCTGTGGTAGGAACGCCTTCCCTCCTCGGAAGCAAGGGACCTTGTGTTAGGATTAACAGAAAGGGGGAAACTACTGGCAAATGCAGCTGATAGACACTGTAAGCTCCCTGTGTGTTGCCCCCTCCTTGTAAAATAGGGCTCTCAGGGTCCAGGCAGCATGAGATAACACTTTCAACTTTCGAGTGCCTTTGATGTTCTGACTGACAAATGGCAGGTGATTTGGTAGCAGAATCCCCACCTTCAGTGCCATCTGCTGCCCACACAACAGTTCATCCGTGCAGCCAGGCAACACTCTTTGTTTCTTTCATAGAAAAAAGCATGCTTAGAACTTTTCCCAATTTATTCTCTTGGTTTCTCTCTCTCTTTCTGCCTCTCCTTTTGTAAAGGACAGTACTTTTCAGCCATCCAACAGTCCTTAGGAATCATTCAATTCCCTTTCATAACAAGGAATCATGATTCCAGGTCTCAGAGACAATTTAAGATGAGCCCAAGGTTACAGAGCTAGTGTCAGTGCTGAAACTTAATACTTTTCATTGAAAACCACGGTCTTGATATCAGAGCCCACTCTAGGTGGGTGGTGGCCTGTTCCTGGAATCTGGAGCTCATTTCTGGGTCATCGGTTTCCCCTCCCTCTGTGATATTCACTACCTGGAAATGTGTCAAAGCCCCCTCTGTCCTCTTCTCTCTACACTGCTTCTCCCCACGTTTGGTTAAGAGTGCCTTGATTATCTCCCATTATGCCATGTTCTTTCTGCTCCCAATTCATGTTTCCTGACACCTTTGTGTTCTCCCCAGAATATTTTGTTATTAAAAAACCTGCAGTGACTCCCCATTATCTGCAGATATGGCTCATCATTCCATCAAGGCTCAGCCGAAAGCTTCAGTGGCTTCCTCTCACGTCCAGGTCTCCTGATTTCTCCTCTGCCTCTATTCTGTTGACTCAAAATCATGTTAACTTCAATCACTTTTATCCATCTATCCCTATTCCTTCAGGATTCTTTGGAAAGCCAAGATTTTGGCTATGTGAGTTTTCCTAAATTGTATCTCATGTTGGTAGTGAAAAGTATTTCTCTTAAAATTGGTGATTTTTTTTTTTTAAATCAGCTTACAAGTTTCTCTCACAGCCTCACAAACACAGCAACTCTAAATCATGGTGATAGCCACTTCCCTTTATATGATGCATATCGATCTAGACAGAAAATCAGGGGCCAGGGTGGGAAGCTTTGCCTCTGTTTATGGGGGGAGGGCAGAGAATCCTGGGAGGACCACATCTCCTCAGCTCTTTCTCTTCGTGGTCCTTAAGGGAGCAACTTCAGCAAGCCCAGCCTATCACACAGTACCTGAGCTGGCAGAGTTCTGAGATGGTCCCTGACTTTCAGTTCCCTGTGCACATCAGCACGAAGGACTTGCCATCTTAGCATGCCTGCTACCTCTCTCTCCTCTTTTCTCCTCAGAAACTGGTAGACGCAGCGCTGTCCCTGAAGGGCATTGTCCTGGTCTCACTCAGAGTGGAGTGAGCTTCTCCTGAAGTGACATAATAGCCTCTTGAAATCAGATCTATCGGGCCTCCCCGGTGGTACAGTGGGTTGAGCACCACACTGTGAAGCTGTCTGCAGCCTCTGCAGAGCGGGTTCAATTTTCAGCTGGCTAGGGAGATTCCCACATGGCGCGGCAGACCTCTCCTGCCTCGCCCGCTGCTCCCCTCAGCAGTGTATTTTGGTCCGTCTGCCTATTCTGCTCCCCACTCTGCCTCTGGTGAATTCTCTCATCCTTCCCGTGCCTCTGACCTGTACCCCAGTTCTTGTATAAATAAATAAATCTTTAAAAAAAAAAAGAAAGAAATCTGATCTATCTTCTTCCCTCATCCACACCCCCTTCATTGCAGACAGTCCTGGAAAGAGGCTGTTTTCTCTGCACAGTGGGAATCACTGTGTGTATTTTAGACTGTCTCCTCTGGCCTCTCTTACCTACTGCTTCAAAAGTTTCTGGAAGAGAGGCTTAAATATAAGTAGAAATCACCATAGGTTCTCACCAACATTTCTTTCTCATTTGTGCAATCTCGCTTATTTCATATTTCATCTGTTAAATTAATTTTCCTTTTGTCACACAAACCTGGAAAGACTGCATTTTATCTTTACAAGTAAAATACTGCCGGTCATATCAGCAATGAGCACAGATCACCCTATTTTGACTATGAAGACCTCACCTCACAGAACACCTTAGACTTTCATTCACTTCAAAGACTTTTCCTTTCAATAGTCTACCTTGTTGCCCCTTTTGTTTAAAAAATTCAGCCAAGAAATTTCACAAATTGATTTTTTATGACAGATTATTGAAAGTTTCCCCAAAATGAGATGATTTTTTTTTAATAAAGGAGGATATTCATGTAGTTTTCATTTGGATAAAATGTTCAAGTGGCTTCCCTCACCCTATCTCCCAGCTTGCTCACATAAACTTGTGTCTTTTCACAACCTAGAATTTTAGAGCTAAAAAGTAACTGCAGTTCATCGCCTCCTTCCATAGGATAGAAACTGAGGCCTAAAGGTCAGAGTGAATTAGTTAAGGTTATGTAAACATCATAAAAATGTCACCCTGTCTTCTAGCAAGGAGGGCTGCTGCTTCTATGCAGAAAGGATTTTACAGTGTGTTCCTGCTTACTACTGCTTGAAAATATGCTTGATTAAATATAAACAGCTTTAGCCAAGCTGTGATTACTTCTTTATTTTCATTTCATTTACCTTTATACCTTTTACACTTTTCCCCTTGCAAGAAAATTCTCCAGAATTTATCTGTACAATTAGCAGTATGGGTGCCCTCTCAGTTCTAATGCTGGAAAGGTTGCAGGCAGAGAGAAGCTTTTGGTATGAGGTGTCAGATCACCAGGAGCCAGTCTCTGTTCCACAGGCGGTTCCTTTCATTCGTTTGGTGAAATTACCTAACCTGTCTCGGGTCTCTGTTTCCCTTTAAGTAAAATGAACATGTTCCACTGCTAGTGCCCTTCATGTTCTAATGACCAAATAGACCAAATGACTGCTGGGAACCCCTTTGTAGAGAAAGCAGGCACTTTCCACTTTAATATATAATGTCCATTTTGCTTAATGCCCCCAAATATTTCACTCTATGAGTTATCAATTATTTGCAGAAACAAGAAATCAAAAGTAGTAGCATTTTACAGACTGAAATCAGGAATTACAAAATGTAAGAGAAACTAAGAACACCCTAAATTAGTTCTGTCTACAGTGATGTAAATTCACAGAACAGCCCAGTAAATTCTCTTCAGATCATTCACAATTATTTCTAAAAGCAAACAAATCCAACTTTGTTTTCAGAGATAGTTTCACCTCATTTTAAAGCCTGACATGCAATAAAACTATTATTTTGGTAGGGGTGAATGGCCATGGCTATTAGTAAAATGTCTGAATTATAGATTCTTATATAATAGGTCATACATCTGCAACCTTACCAGTTATTATCTAACAGAGACCCCAAGATAATGGGGAAAATATGACACTGATTATTACTGAATGAGTCATCCCAACATTGTGAACTTTGAGTGTAGTATTAAACTTAATTACTCTCTTGCAGAAATGTGTTTAAGAATGCACGAGCCTTTAGATTAATGGCTAATTAATGAATGTCCATCTTCTTTCTCCTGCTCTCTCCTCTATGGCTATAGGATGCTCTGGCAAGTTGCGATGTCAATGGGAATGACTTGGATCCAATGCCTCGTTATGATGCAAGCAATGAAAACAAGTAAGGCCCGAGTGAGGGGTGACTGAGTGATTGGCATGGAGCTTTGTTTTTCACTCTTTCTGAAGGAAGTATTTCTTGGAAATCCAGGAAACAAATGATACCTAATTTGCTTCGAGATAAGTAAGTGTCTTCCCACTGAAGCTTCTGGATAATAAAAGGGGATGATCCACATAGTAAGAATGGTTTCAGAGAGACTCTTAGGGGAATGGCTCAGCATTTCAAAATCTTGAGGGTACAGCTGGGGAATATTAACTGTCATGTATTATTTGGTCCATGACCAATTTATTTAGGAATGAGTGCTAAAGAGAAAAACCAAAACAAGTACCCCCCTCCCCTAAGAGAATTACTTTATTCCCTTAGATTCAACAAACTGGAACTGTCTTGAGCTTGAGGTCTCTGCCAAAAGCTGTCTTACTTTGCTTCTTTTCTTCTTACCTCAGCTTTGTAGTGAGTGTATTTTCTACTTATGTACCTGAAATACTTATGAGGTGTACCATATGCAAAACATATTACCTTTTTAATCTCACACTCAAGAGTCATGAGAACCCATTTAATCACATTTACATTTTCCAATTAGTACAGTCATTTTTGCAAAAGCAAATGAAAATGTGTATCTATCGATAACAAAGACTACCTTAACATTCCTCAGAAGTAAATGGAAATGATTTTTCCTGCTTACAATGGCCCAGATACTTTAAAACATTAGTAGATGTTGCTAATCTCTAGATCACATTGACTTTTTTCCCTTTTCCTATAAATGTCCTCGAAGATAATATGTGATTTAGACACTTTCATTTGTGTATTTTAGTTTGGAATCCTAGTAGTCAAAAGAGACGTTATTTTCACCATTCATTAAGTGCTCTTTCTAGCCTGTATTTTTCTTTAGGAGAACATTTCTCAGCTAGTATTATTTGATTAAATTAGTTGATAAATTTAAGTAAAACTATATAACCCAGAAAAATTGTGACCATAAATGGCTTTTAACATTATTATACCATCTATAAAGAAGCCTGAAAAAAGTTACAGTGGGAAAGTTGTTTTAAAAAAATACTTACAATGAAGTAAATATTACAGATCAGATTTGGTGACTCAGTGAAATCCTGTGAAAACATTAATATACAAATTGATATAGGTTGTGATTTCCAGAATATGCTAGAAAAAAGGACCTATGTCAACCTGGACAGTTTTCTTGCAGGCCTGGTCATTTCTGTTTAAATTGGAGTGTTTAAAGTTATCATGAATTTCACATAAAAGGGATATAATTTGAGACATGTGAGCTAATATACTTAACCTAATTTACAAACCAGCATGAACACTGAAGGAGAAACTTGAAACTCTAATACTTAATAAGTCACCACTGATAAGTTTAAATATGCAGTCCATTCTGCTATAATGTGACCTGCATTCCTAATTATAATCATATTCTACAAAATCAAAACCACAGAGCAATAAAAAAATGAAGTTGTGGCTCAATATTCAAAAATCTTCATTAGTGACACACAAATATGAGAGGAACCTACCACAAACAGTAGCCCAGTTTTATTCATACTAAGTGGTTAAATAATAAAGTGTAATAAATGTAACCTGTATTATATTAGTATGTTATATTAAAGGAAAGAAAGATTAAAGGAAAAGAACAGAGAATAAAGAGGAAAACTGTAAGACAGGTTGAGAGGAAAGAGGTGAAGATTAAATTTCACGGAGGACACTCTCCAAGATGGTCTTCAGAGGTGTGACAGCTTGCAAGGTGTTGTGAACAGGAAGAAGGGTTACCTGACATCATATGGGAAGCTACACATCAGTTGTGGGCAAGTGAGAAATGAGACTGTGGGGTTTGTTTATTCCCACATTGTTCTGCTCAGCTTGGTGTGTTTCTAGGATAAAATGATGCATAAACCAATGCAAATTTCATGTTACACTCAAATTGCTCTCTAATGTATCAATCACATTGGAAGGAATTTATCTTTCCAAGGCAAGCATTATAGCAGAACTGACTCGACTTATCCATTGGCTGAATTTATCACACCAACATTTGTACAGAGGAAAGAGAAACAGGGAAACTCTAGGAGAGACTAGAAAACACATGTTAATACCCAAAGTAGCCTCATGCAAGATGTTGAGGGACAGGAAGGGCTATTCATAGAAACTGAAAGTGTATTGATCCTGTAACCGTTTCCACTTGGATGTACATATGGCAATTTGGGGCACTAAAACACTCAGTGATGGTGACTATTTTTCTGGAGTGTGTCTGGCCTGTGACAAGCATTGCTAACTGCAAAGTCTGTGTATAAAGACAATTCTTTAAGTATTGGCTTTGAAGGCTTTTTATTGGCCACCTTATAAAAACTTTTTTTTAAGATTTTTTTAATTTATTTATTCATACAAGCACTGGGTACAGTCAGAAGCGCGGGAGGGTGAGAGGATTCACCAGAGCCAGAGCAGGGAACAGAACAGGCAGACTGATGAAATACACTGCTGAGGGGAGCAGTGGGCACTGCAGGAGAGGTCTGCGCGCCATATGGGACCCTCGCCAATGGTGGCTGGGGATCAAACCGGCGCTGCAGAGGCTGCGAGTAGCTTCGCAGCCCAGCGCTCAACAGCTGCACCACCAGGCGAGGCCCTAAAAACTTTTTTTTAATGAAGAGTCCTTTTGAGCTTGGCCTCTCTCCCAAGACCTTTGTTTAAGAAGAATAGTCAAAGTCCTGTGGAATGTATACTCCATGCAATACTCCTTAACTATTAAAAAAGATGAAATAGTGCCTTTTAGCATCTTGAGATGATGATGCTAAGTGAAAATATACTAAGTGAAATAAGTGAGAAAGTAAGTGACACATTGACAATTTCACTGATCTGGGGAATATAAATAACCAAGACCATATACTGGCAAAGCACAGCAAAAACAGTTCTTAGACTCAGTGAAAAATATGCTGATTACTAACTAGAGGGAACAGCGAGGATAGAGGCGTAGGTAGGGAAGAAGGGGCTGGGGCCTTGACACAGGTTTGGTGGGGGGCGAGTGAAGTTTACACATATGGAGGAGTAAAAACATATCCCAAAATTACATTTATATGCAAATGACTGACAATTTTCAGAAATTAAAAAATCACCATGGTCCTGTTCATTCTCTGTTAATTTGAAGAATTGTCTGTGGTTCTTTGAGTGTGGTGTGGAGGACACAGTCTTTGTTTAGATGTGTGCCAGGACTTGTGGAGTTTGTCCTTTTCAGGGGAGCAACACCACATCCCCAATCTCTGTTACATGAAGTCGGCAGTCAAATGGACATCCAATGTCCCTTCATCTCCTCTCAAGATGCCCGCCTGGTGTTATCTTAGCCAAGCTAGAGCATATATTCAGGCATTTAGGATTCAGATATCTGCACTGGGGCCTCCCTGGTGGCCTGGGGGGTTAAGTCTCAGCGCTGTCACTGCTACAGCCTCATGTTCAATCCCCTGCCAGGAGCTGACCCACGTGGTGCAGTAGACTTTTCCTGTCTCACCCGCTGATCCCCTTAACATTGTATTTCAGTGGATCCACCTGTTTTGCTCTCCACTCTGTCTCTGGTGAATCCTCTCACCCCCTTCACCTCTGGCCTATACCCCAGTTCTACACAAAAATTAAAAAAAAAAAAAGATTTTCGTATATATCTATTGTGCTCGTTAGACCATGGTTATAGCTATGATTGATGGATCTGTCTTTAAGTGTGGATCCATATTGACAAATAAATTCTGTTTAAATAGAGGTCACTTGGCATCAGGTCAAAAGAATGGATTTATAATTTAGCAGAGTCAACTTTATCCTCAGTTCTCCTTGATTAGCTTTGGACCCAACTGTTCTGTGCTTTAGTACTTTTTTACATCTCTAAAATGGGCATAATAATACTTGTAAAAGGTAACAATAAAATATGTAAAGCACCAAGCTTACTGGTGACTAGATCATTATAACTGTCATAATTACTGTTCTATTCCTTTATTTGGGTTTTGATAAATAATCAGTTAAAAATTATAATGGTCTCAAAATATGTATGCATGTGAGCATTTCAAATTAAACTAACTTGGAGGTCTTTGTTCATTTCCAATGTTAGAAGTTGGGATAGGTTTACCTGCTTTTCTTTTTCTTCCATTTCTCATCTCTCTTAGTAAAACTTGAGTCCTTGAAATTGACATAAGATAGTGAAGAAGAGGAATTTCTATCCTCCATCAGAATTAGGAAGTTGAGGCATATGCAATTCTGGCCCCCCTCCTCCTACAACCTGATCTGTAGACTTCAGAGCATATTTAGGATTATTTCATACTTGACTGCATGTGTGCATTCATTTCACAGGTATTCTCTGAAAGCTTATTTTGTGGATGGCTGTGTGTAAATGCTTGGGGGACACAGTGATGAAATAATATAGCCTGCTCGCTAATGGATTGAATTGGGAGATGACTTAATAAGGAACTGTAGCACCTGAGGGGTTTTTAGTACTAAGCGAGAATGTACCTTCATAACTTAATGCAAAGCCTATCTCTTAGACTCACTTGATTACACTTCTAGTGCCGAAACTTTGGAGTAAAGGAAATCACCTCTCAAGTACAAAAGTTATAAAAATCTTTTTCTTGTCACTTTTCCAAGTTCCCAAATGGTGATGTTCAAACCTAAATAACTGATGCTAAAGAAATAGCATTCTCAGAGGGCCATAAAACCTGTCCTCCCATTCAACGTTGGTTCCATTCACATTAGCTTGCAAAATAAAGCTAACTGCATTGTTCTAGGTTTAAAATAGAAAGTGCCTCCCTATAAATGAAACAGTCCCCTGGCATTTCCTACCACTACTCCTGTTTCTGATGAATGAATTATTGATGTCTGAGTTAGATCTTCCCTTCCCTACCTTGCTTCTTGTTAAATGTTCCCTCTGCTTAAAAAATACAGCAACGTATTTAGTGGGATGTGAAACCACAGCATTGTATTTTGAATATGTGACATGTGGGACAAGAATCTAATTCTTTTTCAAAATAAGATAACCCATAGGTTAAAGACTCATTTTCCAAAAGCAATGGATGTTTCCCTTTGTTATATCTATGTCCCAGAAGATTTAACCAAACTGGATAGAAGAGATAGAAGCACATTTCTTCTGGTTCTTTTCCACACATCATTTCTGGTTTTAAGAATCTTGCCGTGTTGTAGAAACCAAAGTATGTGTGGCCTTTTCTTTCTTATTCCTGCAGATGAGGACTGTTGTCAGGGGATAGTGTTCCAAAGCAAAGCCAATGATGTCAGTGTTTTCTGACTATCAGTGAAATATTTTATTTTTTTATTTTTTTATTTTTTTATTTTTATTATTATTTTTTTTTAATAGAGGCATGCTTTATTTGTTTGCTGGTTTGTTTGTTTGTTTTGTTTATACATGCACTGGGTACAGTCAGAAGCGCGGGGGGGTGAGAGGATTCACCAGAGCCAGAGCGGGGAGCAGAGCAGGCAGAAGGACCGAAGGACACTGCTGAGGGGAGCAGCGGGCGGCAGGAGAGGTCTGCGCGCCATGTGGGACCCTCCTCCGGTGGCCGGGGAGCAGCCGGGGATCGAACCGGCGCCGCAGAGGCCGCGTGCAGTTTCGCAACCCAGTGCTCAACCGCTGCACCACCGGGGAGGCCCTATCAGTGAAATATTTTAACTCAGTACTTTACTTGAGAAAAACCCACACTTTATTTTTTTTAAGAATTTATTTTTATTTATGCATACAAGAACTGGGGTACAGGCCTGAGGTGTGGAGGGGTGAGAGGATTCACCAGAGACAGACTGGAAAACTGAAATACACTGCTGAGGGGAACAACAGGCGAGACAGGAGAGGTCTGTTGCACCAGGTGGGTTAGTTCCCCGGCCAGGAATCCAACTTGTGCTGCAGTGGCTGCCAATAGCTTCATAGTGCTGCTACTTAATGCCTTGTGCCACCAGGGAGGCCATGGTAGATCCATTTTTAGTGTTTCCATAGTGGCTGGAGCAGTTTGCATTCCCACCAGCAGTGTAAGAGGGTTCCTTTATCTTCACATCCTCTCAAGTATTTGTTGTTTCCAGTTTTTTTTTAATGTGGACCATTTGTACTGGAGTGAGGTGGACCTCATTGTGGTTATGAAAAACCACACTTTAGATCAATGACCTTAACACATAGAGGAAGCCTCAGTTCTTCATACACAGAACTTAGCCAAATATGTTAAGATAAAATTATTTCTTTAGTTAAGTAGGTCAGACAAAATCTACCAAAGAAAACTAGTATAGGCCGATTTGTTTTTCCAAATATTTTCAAAACTTTTCCCTAACTCTTTTGCAAAATAACATCTGCAATATAATCATACTAGTTATTTAATGAGTGACTAGCAGATGAATTTAGGTAGTGGTGACTACCAATGTACATACTAGGGGTTAATGTATACAAAGCAGATTAATTATGGAAAGTACTTGACACATTTTCTATGGAGTCATAGATTCAGTGTTCATGATAAACCTGATACAAATGTTATAGAAAATTCATTTCTATCATGTGAGTTCCTGGTGTAAAACATTGAAGCAAGAAACATGTTGTCCATTTTCTAGGTTTTAGGAAGTGGTCCTGGTTCAATAGGAAAAGCTTCTCTCAACCAGAAACCAGCTATTCCTTTCCCTTCCCACCAACAGCCCCACTGATCCTGGCAGTTCTCATTGTTTAAGTCCTCCTTTTTGCTAACTCCCCAAAGACATACACCCTCAACCCTCCCTTCCCACAAGCCTTAAGTTAGTATGTTCCCCTTCCCTCAAATACATCCCTGTAAAATCTCCTAAATGTTTTCCTTATCTCCAGTATCACCCCATTCTGAAACATTTTTGAATCCTTTAATGTCTCAAAATTTTGTTAAAAATACTAGACCCTTTATGACCTCACTTCTCCCTCATCTTAAGTTTCTGTGTCCACTCCTCCTGCTTCATTACCAGCTGTATGGGACTCGCAGGGGTTTCCTGAATGTGCCACAACTGTTGAACCATCTCCCACCCACACTGGCCTAATTCCTCCTCCACCTTCAACTCATGTCACCTTCTCTGTGATGTCCTCTCTTGGCTTCCTGATCCAAGCCAGATACCCTTCAGCGCGTTTTCACAGCACCTTTGAAACTTCTTTTATAAAGTCTTTTGTGTTGCAGATGTAGTCACAATCCCCAAGGAAGGAACTAGAGAGGCAAGAACAGATACTTAGAAGAGCATTTCCGGTTTAGTTGGGATACAAAACATCTGTTTGGTCTTTACCACAATTACAAGAGTATCAACCTTGATTGGTTCATCTAGAGGAATTGGCATATGTGCCCCAAAGTACTAATCTACTAACTTGTATAATAGTGGACCTTTGTGCCGGACATGTTTTTGTGCCCCTCTACCCTGTTTTGTACCCCACAAAGCTGACCTCTTGGAATTGCACTAATGGGCTCCATTGTCCCCTGGCTTCCCATTAGGTTTGACCAATGGAAGGTTCAGGTAGAAAACCAGTGGGAAGCAGGAGTGAGAAGAGGATAGTTCTTCTCTGTTATCTCCATGCTGAGCCACTGGGGGTTAGCTGGATTCCTGAAGATGCCCTAAGACTGTCAGGTGGCCCTAAGGCTGACCTTCTTTGTGGATTTCAATAACCACTTCTGCCCAGGGCTCCTTGGAGCGGGGGGTTCCCAGTGCTGCTAGTCTGCAACACTGCAGCATTCCCTATTGGATTCCCCAAACCCTGCCCACATGAATCATTTGAATAAATTATTCTCTCACTATCTAATAGAAAGGAGCCCAATATTCCCTGATTGGCCCTTGACCAGCACAGCATGGTATCGTTCATAGAACAATAGGGGAAATATTCAGATATTTCTGAAGAAAATCGATTCATAGGACTAAATGAGAGTTGAATAGAAACATCAAATGTTTATTTAACCAAGAATTCCTATACACCTGTCACTTGAAGTGTAAATATTCATTTTATATAAAACAAAGCATTAATTATTTCAGAGTTTATGATAATGTGGTTTTCGGACCCCTTTGTTTTCCCTGTTGTCAACTGAGTGTCTTTCTCAAGCGTTTGGAGGGGCCAGTCTCGTGGGACTCTCAGTAATGGTTTTGATAAAGGTTCTAATTAATGCTATAGGTTAAAATGAGATTTAGGTATAATTTATGCTAACCCAGTGCACTACTGACATGAATAATTGATAGCTGCTTTCATTTAAATTTCTTATTTAAAAAACAAACTCATAAATTCCTGAGGCCTTTAAAGCAGATGGAAATTGCACTAGGGAAAATAAGTATCCTTTTTTAAATAATGGATTAAGCATTTGATCAAGGTTGCCAGACAGGTGTATTTATTTATCTTTCTCATTTAATCTTTTTCTCTAATCTCCAACTTGAATCCTCATATCTTTTTATTGTTTCCTTATATTCAGAAATACGTACTATTTAAGGCATGATAACCTTGACAGGTCAATGCTAGCAACGTATTTG
The DNA here is from genome assembly GCF_964194135.1 of Talpa europaea. Classification (NCBI taxonomy): domain Eukaryota; kingdom Metazoa; phylum Chordata; class Mammalia; order Eulipotyphla; family Talpidae; genus Talpa; species Talpa europaea. Next base: position 43,559,010 of record NC_140074.1, read on the forward strand.
TATTATTGCAGAGCATTAAAAAAACATCTAAGAATTTTCAGATGTGATGAACTAGTAGATACTCATGATAAATACTGAACAAGGTGACAAACTGAGGACAAAAAGAGCCCTTTTATCTCACTTTGTACAGTTGCCAAAAGAAGAATGTGCTGAAATAATAATCAAACCACAGACTGTTCACTTTAACCTTATTTACATTTTATTTTTTATTTTCATTTTTTAAAAGATTTATTTATTTAAGCACACAAAAGTTGGGATATAGGCCAGAAATGTGGGGCCAGGGGGCAGGTGGTGGTGAGAGTACCCACCAGAGACAGAGTGGGGAACAGAACAGGCAGACTGACTGAAATACACTGCTGAGGGGAGCAGCGGAGAGAAAGGAGAGGTCTGCTTTGCCATGTGGGTTGCTCCCTGGCCGGCCAGGGCTAGAACTCGAGCTGCAGAGTCTGCAAATTTCTTCATAGTGCAGTGCTTAACCCCTTGCGCCACCAGAGAGGCCTCTTATTAAGACTTTAGATGTTGGTTACCTTCCTTTTCAGATCAAAAGTTAAGGGACTAAAGTTAGAATTTTATTTTTATGAGTTTTTTTGTGTTTGGCAATTCTATTAATTAGAATGGATGTCTATTGTTTTAGTGTATATAGTGTGCCGTGTGTGTGTGTGTGTGTGTGTGTGTGTGTTGATTACCAGTGGTAGGTATACATTTTCATTATAATCCTTAATAAAACATGGAAATGTAAAATACATATCCTTTAGATCAGACCATATTTGATTATTTCTCCGGGTAGGTCGCCAAGAAAGGCAACATGGTACAGTAAAAAAGTGTTCTGCTTTCCGATTAAAACTCAGTACCAGTCCCAGCTTGCTTTTTCACTTTATTGGTGGCTGAGAGAGATATATTCTTATCACAGCTTACTTTACCACATGAGTATCTCAGTATCCCTATTTAACTTAATCAAACAACAACAAACAAAATCTGTAAGTGTATAGGGTTATTCTTGGCTGTATTTGAGTGCAATGTAAGCAGTTGCTAATAAAGTTAGCACAATTGCATACTGTCTCATTTACTGTTCTCAACATCCCACATTTAGTGAAAAAAATCTAGAAACATTCACTAAAGTACAGGACAGATATCACCATGTGGCAGAATGAGAATTTGAACTCATTTGTTCCCACACCATCTTTTTACCTGCATAGTTAAATTAACCTGTGGTCAAGTGGATGGGAAATCAATTTAATAAAATTACTGAGCTCATGCCGCAGTAAGTTTGCTATTGTGGGAGAGTTGTAATCAACACAGAGTTGCCCCATAGGATTCAGTAAGCACTTACTAGACTTACCAGACTAGCTAAACCAATGGTTGGTATTCAGATACCTGTTTTTCCAGAAAGAGAGAGGATTGGTCCACAAAGATTGCCAATACTTATGTACATGAGTCTTGGAACAAATAGCAAAGATCATTTATTATAGAAAATGATCGTATAGACCTGACTCCACAATGGTTTTTGTTCGGTGGAAATAAATGAAGACCATCGCAATGAAACTACAAGTTCTTTATTCAGAACTTGCTGTAGCAAATCAGTCAGCTGTCATCAATTGAAGAGACTCAAAAGTAGAGGATTGGGAGAACTTCACAGTTAAAATACATATATTTATTTTTGTACATATATGAAAGAAGGCTTCAGGTATTGTAGGCCAGGGAGCCTGGAACCTCCCCTTTTGCTGGGGACCACCCATTACAGTATGATCCAAACAGAGATTGGCTTAAGGAAAGGAACTTGGGTCTCTCAATTCTACTAGTATATATTAACAATTTTTTTTCTTAAATTTTAATAAGTTCCAGTTGGGTTATAATTTAAGTAAATGTTTTGGGAAACTATAAAATTTTCACAGGCATGGATGTTATTACTATTACTAATAAAGAAGTAGTAAGATAAACTTTTAGTCTAATTCTCAGAGGGCAGGTAACTATTTTCCATGTGTCTCTGTTTGGAGATATGGACAGTTTGAAGCTGGAATCACATAAACTATGAGACATTTTCCCAATGTTTTGGGAATTCATTAAACTGCAACATAAACTGTAACTCTCGTGAGTGCTCTGGAAATGCAGGCTGTGAAAGATAAATTCTCTTGTAGGAGGAAAGACTGAAACCAAGGAGAGCATCTGTAAGTCAGAAACCTTCTGTCTTTTGAAGGGTGTGAAATCTTGAGGCTGTGTCCTGTTTTGGGGAACTCTGGGGAAATTCCTTACCAGGGAGATGAGGAGTAGACTTCTTGTAGTTTTCTACCAGGTTTGCCCAGACTTCCCACTTTTCTCCACTGCATCTTCTCATCTCAAGCTGCCAGCTCATGAGTTTTAGAAAAGACTGACCTTTGTTAGGAGAGTTTACCTCTTACTATTTTTAGATAAACCTTACACCATCTGCATATAATTTACATATGCTAGTAAATGCATTTGAATTTGCATGAATTGCAGCTAAAATACCTTGTGGTGACTTCCTGGGCTGAGATTAGCTGACTGCTGAAGATTTTGTATGACCTTTTTGCTCTTGATTGGTTTCCCTCCTTCTGTGGTTCGTCCTCACAGGATCATACACCCCCCCCACTCCCTTCACACTGTCCCAATTACCAAATATAGATTCATTTTCTCCCAAGCCCTCCATTCACCCTGTATCAAGTTATCACATGCTCCTTTCTTTTTCCAGCATCTCCTGAGATCTTGATCTTTCATAGACTCTAGCATAATGTGTCATGTGGCTAAAAGGGCACGTATTGACTCCAGCATTTGCTCAGTCTTGACACCAGCTCACTAATTTGGATAACCTAAAAATAGTCAAAAATGAGAATAACCATACATTTATTTGTGATCAAAGAATTGCAATTTGGGGAGGAGAGATTAAACATTCAAATAATATCCCAAAGAGGGAAAAAAGCCAAGGTTTTTTTTTTTTTTTTTTTAATAGAAATAAGGATTAGATAGTAATAGGGGAATTAATGGCCTAATGAAAGGTAAAAATAAGTATACTTTTATCAGTCCTTTAAAAGAGAATATTTCAGTTCTTGCTGACCTCTTGGAACATTGGCAGCTAAACCCAGACCCCATCAGACAATTACTCTACTGTGGTTTGCCCCAACTCCATTTTAAAATAGCTTTATTTATGTCCACTTTTCAGTATTTTTACATGAGGTCATCTGACTAGAACCTGATTTGCTCAATGATTTTAATTGTGGCAAGTGTTGTTAATTTTATTGGATCTATGACATTAATTTTTTTTCTTCCTCATGGAATAAGTGCCTTTGAAGGTTTTCAAAGGTGTGTGAAATTTATGAAACAAAAACACTTATTTTTTTTCTTCTTACCTACCCATCTCCTGCATCATATAAGGAGTGCTAGGGGAGGTTGGATAATAGAGCATCTGAGAAAGAACTGGGGTTTGCATTGAAAAGATCAAAGAAATAGAGGACTTGACTTTGTTGAAATTTAATTCAAATGGAAACAAAGACGTTCCCCAAGTGTGGGACAATCTCAGAAGCATCTTCACCAACAACTGTCCGTTTGCTTTATCACCCTTTGAATCATAACCCTTGTTGGACAATAGATGCCCATTAATTATGATTGTAGTTTTTCCTAGTACAGGATAACTCAGCAGTTGTGTCTTTATTCTTTTACAGGTCGAATTTATATAAAATAATTTAGTCCTCCATTGGGAGTAATACTTGGGCATTTCCGTGGGTGTACTTTTACCAGCCCACAACATGGAAGGATAAGACAAGACCCAATTTAGTTATAGGAATGTTCATTCATATTTGTTGAAATCTTTGTAGCCCAAATTATAAATATGAAGAGGTATTTGGGTAAGCCATTGCAAATTATAGTGAGTTCACTCTTTCACATTTTATAATATAGATATTGTGTTTATATCAGTTAATTCCATTTATCATCATCCAGTTTCTTCATTGTGTTTCTGTGAGCTTGTCTTAAATCCCCATTGTAAAACTTAATTTCAATTATAAGGGATACTAACTCATGTAATTCACCCTGGTTGAAACAAAATGTCCATAGCTTTTTTGTGTCTTATGTTTTTCCTTTCTTTGGTTCCAGAGGTGTTGTTTCTTCTGTACTAAGAAAGTAAGCTTTGTTAAGGATGATATATTTTAAATTCATCTGCTTTTCTTAAAAGATTTATAGGTTTCTAAAATCTATGCATGTGAATATCATACATAGATTTTTGAGACATATATTTGGAGTTAAACAGAAAAATGTATATGGGGAGGGAGACTCAAGAATGGTGCTATATAAATTGTTTGATAAATTGAATAATCCTTTTATACTTTGAGAGAATATATTTACAATCCCCTATAAAAGCATGCCTATGCTGATACATGGACAAATACTATGTGTTGTTAATATTTGAGAAGTTATTGCTATAACGTTATAATAATTTATAAAAACTCAGTATACACAAGCTGCTTAGTTTTCCCATGAGCTGTTCTTTAGCTTTGAGAAGCTTGATACATGACTTAGATGGGGGAGCAGAGAACAACCCCCGTAGCCCCAAAGAAACCTTGGCTCTTTTTGCCTTGGGCTATCCATTCAGCAAGTTGAAATAGAGTTCAAGCAGGGTCAATAAATGTTTTCCATGAGAGAATGTAAAAAAAGAGCAAGTTTTTTGTTCCCTTGACTGGCATTAGTCCTTCCAAGCCATCTCCAATTTCACCTTCTCAAATACAGAGACACCATTTACTAAAAATAATAATTTATCAAAGTTCACAAAACATTTTCACATATGTAAAAATTCATGTCAAATTTGTGGTAGGTCATTGTTTTGGTCTGCCAGTATCTGAATTCCTTTTTAAAGAAGGAATTTTCTGCCTTCAGTGTCTTGGTGGAGAGCCAAGGCTATACTCCCCTATGGTAGCTGAAGATGTCAGATGCTATTAACTTGTTCTTCCTCCCTTGCTCTAGTGTGGGGTACAGGGCATGTGATCTTGATTCTCAAAATGAGTAGCCCCTGTGCAGACTAGTGATGGAAGAGGCAAGGGAAGCCCTTGCTTATTTGCACATGTTCTCCTTCTTCCTCCCAAGCCCCCCAGTAGAGCAATTTGTATTTTCCTTGATCCTTACATTTTACCTTATTATTCAGTACTTTCAACAATTCTGAGCTCCCCCAGTATCCTTTTAATAAACTGTCTGATTAACTCAGCAAAGAACCTGAAATGAAATGTCATTATCAGTGCCCCCTCTTTTCAAAATGAAGAAAGTGAAAAGCAAGGCAGGTTTATATAGCTTATGAAAGTGAGTCTGGCTCCCAAATTCATGCTCTTTGTATCACATAATATACTCTAATTTAGACCATGACACTAGATGTTCTTTTTCAGAATGTAGTGTTTATATACACTAGAATTTTACATTTTTAATTTATAGATATAATTGTAATTACTATACGAGCATTTGATGGTTATTTTTAACATAAGTTTCTTTCACAAAGGATTTTTTTGAATAGCACTTTTCTTTGGTTGTCATTAAAAATTAATTAGTGTACTTGAGATAGTATGTGTGTTTATTTTCAGTGGTAGGTGTGCAGTCTAATATACTGACAGAATATAGAAATTTAACATTTGACCCATCATTTAACTAATGCAATACAACTATTGAAAAAAAAACATTAGGCAGGATGTGTTTGGAAGTCACTGGTTTTCCAATATGTTTCATAGAAACTTTGTGTCTGTTGCTGGATCTCACAGGCTGCCCAAGGGTCACTCAGGAGGCTCTTTGTAATCAGTGTCACTTCCTCTTCCTCAACTGAACCACTTTTCTTTTAAAAATTTATTTAATTTTTTTATATCTTTTTTTTAAAAGATTGATTTATTTATTATACAAGAACTGGGGTACAGGCCAGAGGTGTGAGGGGTGAGAAGATTCACCAGAGACAGAATGGGGAACAGAACAGGCCGACTGACTGAAATACACTGCTGAGGGGAGCAGTGGGTGAGACAGGAGCGGTCTGCTGAGCCATGTGTGTCACCTCCCTGGCAGGGGATTGAACTCGTGCTGCAGTGGCTGCGGATAGCTTCATAGTGCTGCGACTTAACCCCTTGCACCACCAAGGAGGCCCTTAAAATTTTATTTTAAATGATGGGATTTCTTCTAAAATTATATTTAAAGTAATATGTCCTGTTTATACAAAGTACATCAAACCACTGTCAGCAGTGGTACAGACCAGAGATGGAGTTTAGAGGCTTGTCCCTGATGTAGGCAGAAATTATAAGGAAGCTCTCTGGAGGTAGAGCATTTGACCTGGTGGTGACTCTACAAGGGGCCTGATCACTGAGAGAAAGTCTGTAATGACTGCAATTGTCTTGGCATTAGCACTTTTTATAAGCTTCGAATAAAAGCCATCTTTCAACTTAGCTGTTTTGTTTTCTGTAAAAGGGGATACTCAGAAATTTCTTATTTTCCTTAGAACCTCTCCTTTATCTGAAACTTATATCTGAACATCTTTTTCTTGTATCTTCAGACCCTTTATGATCGAATCTAAAGTCTTTGGATGTGTGGAAAGAATTTATAATACTATATCTACTTATTTTAGCCTCACTTCTCAACTCATTACTCTGTTATACTATGGTTTCAGCTAATTTTTTGTTTTACAACTGTCTTAAAACAGCATGTTTTATGTTGGAGACTGACAATATTAGGCACTCAAAAAGTGATTATATTATTCTACTATGCTTTGAGATTCTTAAATACAAGATGTTCTCTTGATCTGCACTGTGATTATTACCAACGCAATCTAGATGGAAGCTGATTATTGCTACATTCCTGCTTTGTGGCAAGATTATTGCCTCTTTTTCATTTGAGAATGCCAGGAAAGGGAAAAAGACCACGAAATGGGAAGTATTCAGATTTAATGGATGAGTAATCTAAAACAGAGTATCTAAAACCAATGTCAGAAATAAGTTTTAAATGATTTTTAATTTGTTTTATTTTAACATTCTGAATTTTTGCATAAAGTTTCCCAAATTGACATTTTTTGGTTTTGTTTCTATTTGTCTTAATTGATTATAAATGACTGACATTTTCAGTAGCAGGAGAAAGCTTTCCTATATGATGAATACTTGTATTTTCAGTAGCTAACATTAAGAAGCTTTGATTTAAACTCTGAAAAGCAGATTTTAATTTGCATGGAAAGAAAAGTTGCAGTTACCTGGCACTGTGTTCATTAAAATTAACGCTTTTTCTTAGCCATCCAAAAGAAAACTATTAATTAACCTTTGATTTAGGGTGTTTCTTTTTCCTTTTAGGTGCTATATGCTGTCTTTTCTTGAACTAAGGAAGTAAATCAAGTAGCATAAATTTTTAAAAAATGTCTTCACTAAGTAATTTTAGGATGAAAGGTGAAAATGGGCCGTGCATATATAATTATTGATTTTAAAACTTTTGAGATAATTCCTTGCCATACATGTAATTTAGTAAAAAGCAGTCCCCTCTCTGTTTCTTCACACATGCACATACCTTATTAACTAGTAACTCTAAGGTTGATCTTAAAATTAACATAAACGGGAAAGAAATCAGGAATCATTGATCAACTTAAAGAACAACTTGATTATAATGTAGCTGAAAACTGTGATAAGAAATAATCATAAATGAGTTATGTACTCAAAAATAGCAATGGTTGAAGTCAGGCATTTCCACAAGTTTATCTTTTATCAATATGAGGAGACTAGAATGTATAAGATGGGAAATAGACTTTGTGATATCCTTGAGTTGGCAGTTACAGAAATACCCAAGTGTGTCTGAGCAGGAGACCTGTTAACCTGAAAGTCTGATATGGGGAAACAAACTAAATAATTTTAGGAATATCTTGGGGCAAGTCTTTTTGCCCCTGGGAGACTTGATATCTCCTATATAAAACAGAGACAAAAATAGCCACTTGCTGTTTGCTGTGAGATTGTAGATAATGCATTCTGAAGCTCTCAATGTTCAGACGTCTACAGACCCTAGCGGCCAATGTCATAACTCATGGAGTTAGAGCTGACTTACAGGTTTCGTCATCAGGAAACCTAAAGACAGAACTGCATTTATCTGGAGGAAATAATATCCACCAATTTAGAACATTTATATTTTAAATGTGCAAGCAGTGGGAATGGAATCTGGATTTTTTTCTGGTAGGAGAGGGCATGGGTCTGAAATTTTCTCGAAAAGAATAAATAGATGTAAGAGCAATGGAGAACATCTTGGCTATATAACAACTAGGTATTTCAGTGGCCTTTTTGAAGTTAGAATTGTTTAAAAAAAAAAAGGAATACTAAATCTCTTCAAGAAAGCTAATCACAATCCATCAGTCTTAGGAAATCACATTTCTTTCCTCATACATTTGGTAAGAGAACATAGAGAAAGAGTAACATGATTATACAATTTGAAAGGAGTTCTTAGGTTTACTTGATTATGTCAAGGTTTGCTTGACAAACAGCCCTTAAAAACTCATTTAATTCCCATGTTTTACTATACGATTTATTTATTGGATTTGTAGCAATTTTTCTTTCAAGGAACAACAACAACAACAAAAAAAAAAACTCAGCAAGTACAGTAATTATTGTGATTATGCAACAAAATATATTTATGTTGCAACATAAAAGCAGTGGTGAATTGCTTATCCAGACAGACATAGCTGCATGTTCCTGAGTTTATACTATGCTCTCCAACCTGATGCAAGAGAGAAGTTTCAAACAGTGATTATTTCAACACATTCTTGTTCAAAAATTTGATCTACCTTGTTTTCACCAGTTGGTGACTGGTTTCCATGGAAATGGAAATGGAATAAGCATTCCTCGTTTTAGATTCTCAGCTGCCCCATGCCAACTGAGAGCTGTAAATGCCATTTGGTTAACAGCAAGGATCCAGAATTCTTCCATTTTAAAGTGGGAGAGGGAGAGGAAAAGGAAATGTTTGCCAAGTCATTTTGCTTTTCTCCCTTTGAAAAGGACACAGTTTCATGATTGCCTGAGCTGGTGACTAATAGTTATCAGGCACATACCATATCCAACAATGCCTCTTCTTACTAATCAATTTAACTCTTTTCCACCCATCACAAAGTTCTGTTTCGATTTAACTGGCCTGTGATTGCCTTCCTGCTTGTGCACCTGCTGTCCCAGTGGTCCAGCAGGAAAGTGGTCCAATGTTAGAAGGAGATAGTTCGATGATTTTAGTGATCTGTGACCTGAAGGGGAAAATAATCTCTTGATAAAGGGAGTGTGGCAGATGGGGGTGGGATGGCAGGGGGGCATGTTAGAAAGTTCTCCCTCATGAGAGAATGTTATTTTGCTTCAAGGATTTTTCACTCCTAAGATTTTCACCTATAATTACATTTTCTGCAACTATCCTGTAGGGAAAATAGTGAAGAAAGCAATAAATGAATGCTTTAACATAAACCATTTAAGTATCTTTACTGTGTTTTCTATTGTCTTGTTTTTTAGAGTCTGAAAAATAGAATCAATTTGAGTACTAAAATAAAACTTTAGTAGCATTATCCCAGAATCTTTTTTATTTCTTTTTGTATTTCAAGATTTATATAGCTTCTAGCTTAAGAAGGAATGTGACTCTAGTTCTTAAATATATCACCCAGTGCAGTTCTTTGAACACACTTCTCCTCTTGGTGCACAAAAAGGAGTTTCTCTATGTTCCAGTGCTAACTTGAATGACGAAACCCAGACATGACAGCTTCCAGCCTATGGGCTGACCCAGTGTCTCTAAGTGTGGTCTCCCACAGCAACTAATGTGTCAACTAAAGAAGATCCTTTATCCTACATATAGAAAACTATGAGTAGTTCAAGGAAAATCTTTTTGATGCTAAGCGTGCAACTGAAGTCCTCACATTTTCTATCATACTGTATTCATGGAGGAGTATCACTTTGATAACTATTTGGGTAGAAACAGCTTATGTATTCTACCAACTTGAGAAAGAAGCATTTAGGATATGGAATATATAGGCTGAAGGTCAAGGTGTCAATCCATTGTGCCCTGTGACTGCTTTTGTTCTCTTAGGGATGGGGAAGGTGTTCCTTTTTCTCTTACTTAATCCACAAGCTTCATAGTTTGGAGAAGCAATGAGGGAGGGCTGCATTGTGGTGTAAATGATGTGTGTGTGTGTGTGTGTGGGGAACATTAAGAATGAATCTACTAAAATTGGCCGCAGAGTCTTGTAATGAGGGATGCAAATGGTGTTTTATTTCAGACGATAAAGCAAAAATGATGAAAATGCATGTAGTTTACTATCCAGCAGAACATGCAGCTATAGCCATTCTTACATTAAAAAAAATGAATCGTGTTTAAATGTAGTTTTCCTGTAATATTATGAAATTTGAATTTTAGTAGAGTCATAAACAGACTTGGTTTATAAAAACTTTACCTGTTTTTCCAAGGGCCATTTGGAATCATTTTATTGAAAACCATTCTCATTTAAGCCACTGTCACATTGCTCTTCTTGCTGATTACCTCTCTTCATTTTTATTACATTTTTGTCTTCTGGATCCTCTTTCAACACCAGCTCTCAGTGTGATTGACGCTATTCTCAAATAAGATTTTTATTGATGGTATGAAAAATCCTGAGTCTTATGAAAGTTCATTAGGCAATTGATGTGCTTGATTTGCCTTGTTTGTTTATGTTTTGTTTATGCAGATACAAAGTTTTAGTACTGAACAGGACAGGAATGAGTTGGCAGTAATTTTATTAATGGTAGGATCACTGGTGAATGTCCTTTTACTTGCATAGTTAGGAAACCTAATAATTCCATGGTAAAAAGAAGCTGTGGGCTGTGATCCAAGTAGCTTCAAAGATGCAACTTCTAAGCATTTGTCTCAGGAAAAATCTCAAGTTTTTGTTACTTGATTATGTTCCTGGCAAGTATGTGTTGCCTGAAGATTGTGCATGTTCTTCCACAAAGTGATTATGTTACAGGGCAGGGAGAGGGGCACTTCAGGGCTCCTGTAACAATTGTGGAGGCACAAGGATTTGGTATCAAATGGTCTGGGTTCAAGTTCTTTCACAGTAAACTGGTTTTATTATCTTGGTGAAGTTGCTTAATTCCTAAGAATCTAAGTTTCCTTACCTATAAAATGACCATGAAAGTGCATGTTGTGCAAAGTTACTGAATAGATCAAGTTAAATCAAGTATGAGGACCTAGGGGCAAACAATAATTGATTCTTACCACCTTCCTTGGTTAATGCCTAACTTGCAAAATGTGTTATCCTCTCTTTTAAAATGGAAATTATTGTTATGAGTGGGCATAAGTTATGCATTATAGTTGATGAGTTGATTAATTTACATAAAACAGAATTCAGTGTAATATCAAATCAGAGGAAGTAGAGGTAGGAAAAATAGGAGCCTTTGTTATTGCTATCCAAGAAGACATAAATGACGATGACTGAGGTTGACAGACTGTGGACACAGGATCAAATCTGCGCATTGACTCTGTAGCACATGCATCTGAAGGGGTGCAACCCCATGCCTCTGAATCACACACAGTGTCGTAAACCATTACCGCAATTAAAAATATAAACAAATAAAAAATAAAAGTGGTTAGTTCACCTCACAATTCAAATACAAAAGAAAAAAATGTTTTCAAAGCATTTTTAAAGGAAGGAATTGTATGCTGTGACCCTGTAAAGCCTAAAATATTTTATACTTATACCAATACAGAGAATGTTTGCCAACGCCTGCTCGTAAACTCATGCAAATACCGTCATTATAAAAACCCATCCCGATGTTATTTCTAAATGAAACAATGCCTATACTAAAATGTTAAATTGATAATTAGGGATTATGGTAAGTTATATTTTGGAGGGATGCATTCCTTAATTGTTGGTTTTGTGCTTCTGTAATGTTGAGAACCTTCCAATGTGTAAGGAAATGGCTCAGATGAACTTTGCAAAGACACCCTGGAATAGCTATCATGCAACAGAAGGACTGGCAGTTGCTTGGCGTAGCTAAGTTGAAATGATAATATCTTAGTGAATACAAGGTTTTTGAACTACTTCTCTGTACTGGGACTTCTTTGTCAGATTGCAAAGGGATCCTCGTACCAAGTGTCACCCAACTTCTCAGACCCTGAAGCAAAAAAACACTAAGGGAAAAGAAACTTTGCCATTTGCAACAATACGGATGAACCTAAAAGGAGTTATGCTTAATTAAATAAGTCTGATGGAGAAAGACAGAGACCACATGATTTCACTCTTGTGGTATATAGAGAATCCAAACAAGCATATGAACTGAAAACAAATACCAGCTTTGGAATACAAGACACTAGAGGTGACCAGAAGGAAAGAGGGCAGGGTAAACAGAGAAAAAGTAGACAATGGTATGGTGAAAGACAGATTTGAACTTTTAATGGTGAGTGTAATACAGTGTGTGTGTGTTTGTGTGTGTGTGTTTGTGTACTATATATACTATATATATACTACACATATAGACTATACACACTATTACACTCACCATTAAAAGTTCAAATATGTATATAAAATATGTATATACATATATATTTATACTATATGTTGATTCTCATGTTGAATCTTATCTAATGTTATAATGCATTGTTACTTCAGTTAAAAAAATAATAAAATTAGGAGAAAGTTTCTTTAAAAAAGAATTTTGGGTTCATAATTTACCTGTATTTCAGACAAATAGGATAATACAATATTCACCTGCAAAGTAAGACTCAAGTCTTCAGACGTATTTTGACAGGTTTTTCACTGTCTGGAAGCAGTCTCAGGCAAAGTGAAGTCAAACACTTATAGTATCACCTTTCTCCAGCACTTGATCTTTAACACATTCTGTGCAAAAGAACAAATATTTTTCAACTCTTTTACAGAGTATGGGTACTGAGTGCTATCCTTACCTGGATATTTTAGCAAAAACAAATAGATGCATTACCATTAGGTAGAGGACTGCTGAATGAACACAGGCTTGTGGATTTTTGCTTATTTTTCCAGATTTCCGGACCAATAGTTTATTGAAATAATATCATTCCTATTTTTGTCCCTGTTGAATCCTTAGTGATAAATATATTCCTCAACATGTGGTAGATACTCAATAAATATTTGCTGAATGAATTATTTAGAAAATTTAATTAATTATGAGCCAGGACATGGGAGTAGTCTCATTACAGATAGTTAACTAGAACATTATCATAATATTCATTAGTAGAAGTTGGCATGTATACTGGAGTGCCAGTAAAGATGAAATGTTGTCCATGTATGGTCATTTTAGCATCCTGGTCTCTTGTTTTTGCTATTTTAGAGTTATTTATATCAGATGATTTTCAATATAGATTTGGAAAGAGAAATATGTATGGAAAGAAATAGACTACAAAAAAATCAAAATTATAATTTGATACAGGTCATTATTTCTTTCATTATCTTTAAAGATCTTTTCCCAAGTCTCTCAGCATATACACTCAGTATATACTTCATATTTCATGCTTTAGTGAGTTCTAATTATGAAATTTTCTTTTAATTATGATGATGTGAAATTACAGAAAAATCAGTTCAGGTGTAAGAAGAAAGTTGTTTAGATTGCGTAGCAAGCATTTTTGCAAATACCAATCCCAAGCTAGAACTCTTGGAGCAGAACTTGCTTTAACACCTTCTAAGTATACCTTGATTAGTATGTTCCTTAATACTTGGTAATTACTTGCATAAATCTCACAACACTCCTGTCAGTGGTGTTAGGGAATAATTGGTCAATTATACCTATAGAAATCATTAGGCCACAAGTAGTGAAAAGCATAGAAATAAAATTTACCAGCAGGGCAACATCAGCTGTATTTCTTCAGAAGGAGTACCTATCAGTACAGGACTGTTTTCTACCTTTTCCAGTCTCTCCACCATCCAAATGGCAGCTCAGTTGTGCAAGAAAAAGCCACATGTATGGGCTCAAGAGTCACTTTGCCACAGGAGTCCCATGCTCTTAGAAAACTATTTCTTGCAATAACCTATGAATATGATTTCTAAGGCCATGCAAGGAATGGTATACTCAGCTTTCAGGGTCTACTCTCAGAAACCCACAGCCAGACTGTCCCCCATGTATTTATAGTCCCAGTCACAGACTTCCTAGTTTGTGGTAACTCACCAACCAGTGTTCAATTTTAACATAAGCCATTTAACCTGTTAGCTGAAATGCAACTTTTATCAGATGTCAAAAAGAAGAGAGCTAGAAAATTAAAATAAAGCAATTTTTCCATGGGTAAGTGGGGAAAGGTTTTAGTATCCATTACTCAGAATCTTGCCCGCCAAGATTGTGCATACCACAGCCTTGGATAATTGAACTTTATATGCCTCTTGTTTAGAAAATGCTTAGGACATAGGATATGAATTATCTAGAATTGAGATAGAGAGGAGAGGAGGGAAAGAAGAAAGAAGTTATTATTAAACACTTCTTGGGAGGGACTTTGGTAATTTTCAAGAAAACAACAGTGCTCCTGAATGAGCACATTACTTATTTTTTTTTTAAAATAATGCTATATATTCCTACTTTCCTGAATTGTGGGTAGTGCATGTCCCAGTGAAGATGTTCAATGGAAAAGACAGATTTAGCTAGTTTTCATATGCATTTTTTAATCCTCGAATTCCAGGAAAGAATTGGATACTCCAGATACACATTTATGAGCTTTTGTGTACTCTCATGTCTTCTTCTTCTAAAATCATTAATCCCATCACTAGTGTATACCACCCTCATGTTCTAATTACCTTCCTCGGGCCCTATCTCTAAAACCATCACACTGATGATTAGGATTTGAATGTATGAATTTGAAATGAACATAAACTTTCAGTGCCTAACAGTAATTTTGATTGTTTTTCTGAATCTCTACTATAATAAAAAAATGTATTATTGAAGCCTCATGGATGATGCATAATTGCAGTCACTTTGGAAGCTATTATCTTAATTGACTTGTAAAAACTAATCATGAAAAAATAGTGTGATTTTTTTTTTGGGGGGGGATTAAAAACTTTAATTTACTCCCCTACTCTACCCCCAATAATTTTCTTGAACTTCAGTAAGCTTTTCATTAAAGACAGGGTGGGATCCCACTTTCAGCTATTTTTCCATTCTTTTATTTTTAATATTCCAAGCATTTCCTCTTTCTAACTCAAGTTGAATAATTTATCATGGAGATTCTATAACATGTACTGTGAAATAGCCCATCATCAATAGTAATGAAGGAATAAAGTTGCCCTTACCTCACAAAATAAGTAGGATAAGCAGCCGAAGAAGTCTTGAAATCTTGGGAATCATTTAAAGGCTTAGGAATGTGGTTCCCTGAATTTCTTGTTTGAAACAGTTAAAAAGCATTCTGTAAGGACCCAAGAGACCCACAATTAGTCTTGCCCAGACACATTTTATACCATCAAACTGATGGAATTTTTTTATTTGAAATCAAGAAAAGTAATATCTGTGCAGCTTACTTCATAGGGTTAATGTGAGAATCATATGAGTTTAAAATATTTTGAGAAATGGAGAGTATAATGTAAACACACATTGGTAATGATATCAAGAACAACATGAGCAGTCAGACATCAATTCTAAGTGAAATATTGGAAAACATCAAAACATATTATCATTTCTCACTCTCCTTTTCTAAGGAAGCCTTTGAAATTGATTTTGAATTGAAGGTATTCACTTATATTTAAACAAAATCAAATCATACTGAAGAAAATGGGCACACCAGATTCAAAAGGGAAAAGAAACAGCAAGTAGGTAGACAGAACCTATGAACAACTGAAGATATTTGTTCCAAGAAAGCAATGAAATAGACGTTGTTGTACAACCTGCCATTGCTTCGATCCATATAAACATGATTTTGATTTTTAAGCCATGCAGTGGCAACTGTACAGGGAGACCATCTCTGTGTTCCAATGGCTCTGATTCATTGCAGAGCTTACTCACATCTTCAAATCTCTGGTAGAAAGCTCAAATAAGTTAGTATTTTCAGCCCCACTAACTCATGGGAAAAATAGCTCACAAAGCAGTGTGACTAGGACAGGGAGAAAGCAAAAGGAGTGAAGGCAACATAAATTTATAATCTGTACTCACTTCATCTAACATTTATTTGTTCCCAATATTACAGAAATGAGTTAGCAGGTAACAATCTGATCTGATTTTCCATCATTTTAGGCAGCCCAGTAAAACTTCTTGAGATCTTTAATTTCAGTAATTTATTACTGGGAATAGGTAAGGTAGTAGATGAGAAATCTTGAGGTTTTTCCCAAGTAGGAAAAAGCAATAGGACAAAGATTGTTGTGCTATGTAAATCAAGATGCTCTTTAAGAGTCAAAATGATTTATTCAAGTAAAAATTATAAAATTGTTTTACACTTTTTAAGACCCTGTTAGCAATGACAATATCCTTAGAAAAATGCAAGAATTCATTTGTTAGTTCTTGGTTTGTTTGCTGCTATTTTCTTTTAGATGAAGTCTGAGTTGTTTTAAGTCACTAGTAAATAATATACACACATACACACACACACACACACACATATATATATAGTAATTTACATACCTGGATTATCTTCTGTAAATCTCAGAAAACTGGGTCTTAGTGATACAGTGAACATATGCAAGAAAGCTAAACACTTGTTTTCCAAGGGGGTATTCACGGGAATTGGGGGTAAGAGCATAATATGAGCATAATATAGTTTCCGGACTAAACTCTAAAATTTTCTCCTTATGCTGAAAATACATGCTCATGCTCTGTTATCTCTGAGGAAAAATACATCTGAAACATAGACATTTTGTCTGTTTTTTGAGTTTAATATTTAACTGACATCACAAATATACTTATTGCTGACCACCCTGTTCTTTGGGAGAGGAAGAAATTGAATCCTGTTCATATACTTGAACAGGTCATGATGATATCCATTCTCCTATGATCTATTATAAATCCATGTCAAAACACTGAGTACAACTAAGATTAAAAACTGAGAAAAGATGACTAGTATTTTACTTGGGGTAATGATCATTGTCACTTGAAGAGAGAGAGCTGTTTCAATGTAGTTGAGCTAGTAATTTGGAGCCTCAATTACAGTTCACTGCAATATAATATCTAACTGATATTTAAAATAGATGCATCAGTAGTAGAGGGGTAGTTTCCCTGTCTCCAAAAGTGGTTCCTCTGTCATGAGAGGTAGAGCAATGCACAGAAATCTATACAAAAAATATTTTTCTTTGGAAGTAGACACTCTGTTCTTCTCAGTAGCATTCTTTGTATCTTAATAATGTGTATGATATGTGCAGTACTTTATTGCATTTAGGACTACAAGCCCAAGTTATTCAATAATATGGCAGAATAGATACTTAATTTAACTTCTCCTAGCACAAAGCATCTAAAACTCCTGGGAAAATATTGAAATGTTTTAGTGCATGACAGAGCTAATGGAATACCAAAGGAATTTCTCTAGAAAGTTCAAATCTATAAACTATGTGGGCAATAGGTGGACAGTTGGCATTTTCAAGGGTGAGCACCCAATCCCATTCAGCCTAGAGCTGTATTTTAAGAAGTCCAGGGATGATGGTAGGAATCTTGGCATTGATCCAATGGGGTGAGACAAGATGTCTGCATAAAACAGGACCCCTGAGACACTATAGTGCATGAATTATAGAAAAAGAAATTTTACATAGAGTGACAGAGGATATTTTTGAATTTCCCAAACATGGCAATACATGAGAAAATAAATAACTGACTACCTTTAAGAATGACTAACTACCCTCATGGGATTTATATCTGTACTTCATATTACTTGATGACCCAGATTTTAAATTTGGTTGGACACGACCTGGTTGTATACTACAGAGACATTGTAGAAGCAAATTTCAATCTTCTTTAGAACAAAGAATTTTCCATTTGAGCCCTAAAAAATTTCACAAATATTAAAACCTAAGTGAACAATTCACTAACTACATGGGAGAAATGTCCCTATGAAAACAAACTAGTAGCAAAGAATAAATAGAATTAGAGTCACATAATTTAGAATTATTGGTTGTAATGCTTATGTAAAAAGAAATTAATATTGAAAACATATTAAGAAAAATCAAAACTAGCCAGGTATATTTGAAAAAAAAATCATAAAAAGAAACACAATAATTGAAATGAGTGATACAGTGAATGGATTAAATAGCAGATTAGTCATGGCTGAATATAGGATAAATAAAATATAGAACTGAGCAATTTTCAAATAATGCAGTCCAGAGACAGAAGGAGATGGGAAGTCTGAAAGTAATACTGAAGTTTGAGATAGTGTGGAAGGTCTAATGTATGCTTAGTTGGTATTCTTCTAGTACAAAATGGAGAATAACACTAAGGCAGTTTTCAATAGTATTTGCCTGAGACTTCTTATGATTTAAACATTAAACTACAGTTCTAGGAACTCCAATACAGACTTTTAAAACTCCTTACTTATAACATCTTAATAAATTTGCAGAATACAAAAGACAAAGAGAAAATCTGAAAAGCATTCAGCAAGAATTAGATTGCTGAGATGGCTGATTTCGTGCCAGAAATAATGGAAGCTAGAAAACAATGGAATGGCATCTATTGCTACCTAAAGACTTTCTGAGGGGTGCATTTATAGAGTGTTCTTCAGAGAGAGATTAATGGTCTTTTTTTTTTAAAGATTTATTTATTTATTTATACAAGCACTGGGTACAGTCAGAGGCACAGGAGGGTGAGAGAATTCACTAGAGCCAGAGCAGAGAGTAGAACAGGCAGGGTGATGAAGTACACTGCTGAGGGGAGGAGGGGAGCAGCGGGCGGCAGGAGAAGTCTGCGGGCCATGTGGGACCCTTATCCGGTGGCCGGGGATCAAACTGGTGCTGCAGAGGCTGCGGGCAGCTTCGCAATCCAGCGCTCAACCACTGTGCCACCGGGGAGGCCCGATTAATGGTCTTATAAGGAGGTATGAACTGAAAAGGAAATAGTTAAAGTTGTATTCATAAACTTAAACAACTATGATTTATTGTTTAAAGTAGTAAAAGAAATGGATAGTTTCTAGAGTTAAAAAATCCAACTTATGACTGTAATCATAACTCGTGTGTCAAAAGATGGGTAACCAGAGTTAAAAGAGTCTGAAGTCTATATTGTTGGAGAATTGCTGGAAAAAAATTGATGACCTTAGATTTTGTGATGTTAGGTAGTCATCAACAAATACCTAGGGCAACCACAAAATATAGAATGTATAACATCCAAACGAGTACAGGGGAAAAGACAGAAATGAATATGACTGAATTAATAGAAGCAATCAATATAAATAGAATTACTTTTGAATTAAATACAGTTATCCTAGTGTGGTGTTATCTGTCAATGTTATTGCAATTTTAAAAATAATACATAAAAAAAGATAGCCTGGTTAGAAAAAACCCTTCTGTTTATAAATAAGACATTCAACTAATATGAATAAAAATGTTTGAAAGTAAAGGGAGCAAAAAAGGTATAAGACTTAAATATTGACCCAAATACCTCTGTTTTAGAGCCATGGACTGTTGCTAGACATTCATAAATAATTTGTTGCACTGGGAAGATTTAATAATTCCATTCTAAATGAAATAAATGTTAACATAAAAGCAAAAATCTTAATATAATGAATAAGCTGGGCATAATGGATTTACAAAGAGCAATTAAGAATATACAGCCTATCAACTGATATCAGAAAACATAACAAAATACCTGCATACATTTGAAAATTTTTAACCAGACTTCTACTGATAAATACTGTATGGGCCAAGAAATAAGGTGGAGCAGAATTACAGAAATCCTGATGCTCCAATAATATTTGCACTGATTAACAGTTTATTCAGTGAAATATGAGAACATGGACACAAAATTTAACATTTGAATAAAAGCTTGTACTATGAGGTAATATGCAATAAGGACTTAAAGAAGAATTATAGTAATTGCTAGATTCAGGGGAAATTTTGTAGTTTCATTTGGGGCTTACAAAATATTTTTTCTTCTAAAGCCCTATCAGTTTTTTTGATATGTTAAAGTGGTACAACTAAATATCAGAAAAGCAAAATAATTATAAGAACATCAAGATTAAATACAGTGTATGACAACTTAAAATTGTTATAAATATGATTATTATTTTCCAAGTAACAAATATGGAAATGTATTTGCAACAGATTTGACAGAAAGGCAAGAGAAATTTGTACAAAGGGCAAAGAAGGTTATTTATCAAGCAAGAAATAGAAATGGTTGCTTGTTGATTTTGATTTTTACTTTATTATAATTTGTCTTTTTCCTGGTCCCTTATTTAGGTTTTCTAAATTCCTGCTATGAGTAAGACCATCTGGTATTTTTCTTTCTGGCTTATTTCACTGAGCATGATCCCTTCCAGCTCCATCCATGTTCCTGCAAATTACATGAGTTTATCTTTTTGATTGCTGAGTAATATTCCATTGTGTATGTGTACCACTATGGGCAGGGCAGGAAGAGGGAGTAGGATCAAAGCAAGGGGGTTGGGAATTGTATGGGGACTATAACCAAGATGAAAATGCATACATTGTGCAAAAATGAAAAATGATGTAAAAATATATTAAATTAAAAAAATATGGAAACCAAAAAAAAGAACTAGAAATAGCTAATAAATATTTTAAAAAGTTGTACAACACCAAGTTCAACAAGAAGGGAATAAAAGGAAAGGAGTTTATGTCCACAGTAGTTTGTCCATATTTAATTTGTTCTATTCTTCATTTTTCCATTCAGCTTGGCTTATGGTTTCTCTTTTATTTTGCCATGAACAAAAATTAGATGTTTTGTACTAACAATTATCAATCTTACAGTTCTTTTGAGGTTTAGTCACATTACTTTGTTCTTCTTTTAACAATTTGACAATATGTTCTGTACTCTTTGACCTAGTAATTCTACTTCTTAGAATTTGTGCCAACATATAAAATTTTACACACACACACTCCAGATTGTTCTTCATAGCCTTGTTAATATTAGTGGAATACCAGGTAAATTTCTAGGAGTTGAGGCTTTGCTAAAGAACTTATGCATGTAGATATATATATGTTATTTGAAAAATTATGTGATATAATGGTAAACCTCTTAAAATGACTTATAGGGTGCTTCCCCTCAGGGCATAATTTCAGCCTAAAGCAACATTTAGCAGCCGCTGTTCCTAAAGAGAACAGTCACCACACATGGCAGGGGATTTTCATTCTGTAATCCAGAGACCCCCCCTTGAATCCCCCACCCGCTGCAGACTACAGACTGTATCATAAAATGTGGAGTCCCTCATTTGTACAGATTAGATTCATCCCAATTGCCTTCCAACTCTCCTCAATACATTATTTTTAAATAGACAGTCCTTTGCACTTGAAACTTCAACATCATTTTTTGGGTCAGGTGAGCTTATAAATTCTTTCAGCTAAAAGACTTAGTCAAGAAACAAAGTTACTGTTGCAAGAAGTAACAAAATCTTTCAGGGAAACTGAAGTCTTCTTAGCTACATTTTTAAAAAGCAGTAAAAAGGTGAAAACAATTGAAATAAATTTTGACATATTTTATTAAATATTTCAATATGCAATTATTTGAAATAATTACCATTTTTTTTAATTATGGTAAAACTGATTTACAACACTGTCTATGGTTTAGGGGTGTGGGTTCATACCTTTCCTTACCACACCCAGCACCAAGGCTCCTATAATTCTCCACCATAGACCATTGGGCCCCTTTCGGCTTCACAACCTTCCCCCTTCAGTTCTACGATAACATTTCTAGGGTTGATTTTGGTTTAATTGTATCCATTCTTGTTAAAACAATGTGATCTTTCCTGTTCTTTTTGTTTTCATGCAAAATCTTTGGTGTATTTATAAAGTCTTTTTTTTTTTTTTTTAAAGAGGCATGTTTTTTTTTTGTTATTTATTCGTTTGTTTTTTTTGTTTATACATGCACTGGGTACAGTCAGAAGCGCGGGAGGGTGAGAGAATTCACCTGAGCCAGAGCAGGGAGCAGAGCAGGTAGAAGGACCGAAGTACACTGCTGAGGGGAGCAGCGGGCGGCAGGAGAGGTCTGCGCGCCATGTGGGACCCTCCTCCTGTGGCCGGGGAGCAGCCGGGGATCGAACCGGCGCCTCAAAGGCTGCGGGCAGCTTCGCAACCCAGCGCTCAACCACCGCGCCACCGGGGAGGCCCCTTTGGTGTATTTAAAGCACATCCCATTTTAAAGGATAAATTTTCATTGAAGAAACAATCTATATTTAAGTTTGAAAGCTAGATTCTCCACTGTGTATTACTCAGCAATCAAAAAAGATAAACTCATGCAATTTGCAGCAACACGGATGAAGTTGAAAGGGATCATGCTCAGCAAAATAAGCCAGAAAGAAAAAGAAAAATACTGGAAGATCTCACTCATAGCAGGAATTTAGAAAACCTAAATAAGGGACCAGGAAAAAAACTAATTATAATAAAGTAAAGTAAAAATCAAAATCAACAAGCAACTATAAACCAGAAACACACTGGGGGTGGGGTAGGGTAGGAGGGATTATGGTCAAAATAAGGGGGTTGGGAATTATATGGGGACTATAAGCAAGATGAAAATGCATACATTGTGCAAAAATGAAAAATGATGTAAAAATATATAAAATTAAAAATAATAAATAGTAAAATAAAGCTAGATTCTCATAAATTTCCTAATACTTTGAATATGGATTTTCCCATTTAATGAAGTTAAAGAACTGAGTTCCCAACAGCCACATTTTAAATTCTGAATAACCACTTCAGACTGGTGGTTACCATATCAGGCAGGGGATGTTTAGAGAATACAAAGAAATACCCAGTTGATTTCAGTCTTCAAGGCATTCTAGTTGGAAATCCATGGTATCATAAAAATAAACATCAAGAATATAAATCAAAACAGAACATAGTGAAATGCTAAAAGTTTGAAGTAGACTAAGTGCTATTGAGTAGGAAGTTCCAGAAACACCCACAGCTTGATACACACTTCCCCGCCTGGAAATTCGAGTGGTGGCAGTGACCTGTTGAGTTTGTGAGAAGTGTGTGTGATCTCCCTGCAGGCACGGGACGCGCTGTGCTGGAGAAGTGGCGGCGGCAGCGAACAACTCGCACTGCACAGTTGGAATTGCTTTCAACGCCAAGATCGGAGGTATGGGGAACAAACTTATGTGAATTTCGAAATAAGCCAGGAGCTCTTGTGCCGACCAGCTTTCAGAACCCCTTTTTTAAACTAAAGACAGGCCGAGGTTGGCATAATAGTGTTCAGCGATAGCTGATTGCAAAATGACCATGTTAACATGTGTTATTTAATACACTCAAAGGCTTCTGAAGCTGTACCCCTAAAATGCTGTAAATGCACACATTTCTTTCTTTAAACAGATATAAAAAGTCTTGTCCAGTCATGAACAGGGGGTTGGTGGCGTCTGTACCAAACTGTACAATGGGTGCCTAGATCAGAAAGACAAATAATATAAACACCAGTCTGTAATGTCAATGGAACAGAACATTTTGAAATTCTATTAGTAGAAATAAATTTCCTTTTTGTCTTAGGCTTTACAAAACTTTCCTTTTGACTGCAATGAAAATGGTGTTCGGTAAAATTTCCTTTTGTAGTTTCCTGATATACTATTACCATTAATAATTTCAGATCACATATGGGCATGCACACACATGTACAAACTGTCGATCCAGGTGTTCCTGGAAAGAAACTCTTTCCCATCTGTAATCCTCTCTGTTAACTGTAGCCTGGTTTCACAGCCACACATAAATGGGGAGAAAACATTGTAAGTGATGGTATAGAGCCCAGGGGCCAAATGCAATATATCTGAGGATCCTTTGAGGAAATACTGGATGTTTATCTACATTATGTATTTATTTAAAAAAAAAAAGTATGTCATGTCATGTATATAGTGTCACGTAATTTAAAATGTCTCAGCCTAATATTTATATTTTTAGATAAAGAAGAAAATATGGCAAAATGTTAACAGTCGTTGAGTACAGGCCGTATCAGAGTTCACTGTCATTCTCTTTATTTTCGTATGTTTAGGACATTTCACCATTAAAATTTAAATTTTTTCAACACATAAAGAAGTTCCTTCAAGATTTATTTTCTATCTAAATTCTTTCCTTAAAACCACATAGTATCTAAAGCTGCCTGATTTGGGGTTTTATTATTTAATCCCCATTTAATGATAAACCTATAAAAACTTGAAATCCAATGAGATAACAAAGTTTCCCTATATTGTAAATTTGGGCTATAAAGATATAATTTTGAAGTAGTACAACATCTAAGCTGTAACTGAAGGAGAGAGATGTTTACTTAGTAATTGTTTTGTTGTTATTGTAAGTTTCCAAAACAAAGGAAAAGCCTGCCATGTGACATAATTTATTCTTAATATCTTAGTATCTTAATTTTTGCAAACTAAGGTTAATAATAAATTCCTATCTGTCTGGTGGGAATATACTTAAATGAAGATTAATGACTAAACATTGCTAAAACCCTTTGAGAATGATTTGATGTGTAACATGCACAGAGTATTCTCATTTATTATTTCACTTATAAATAACTTGGCAAAGAAGTAATATATTAAGTTCAAATCAGTCTCACAGATTAGGAGATAATATTAAATATGGAGTAAATTAGACCAACCTAACTTGGCAGCTTTCCAAATCTTGTAAGCTTGCTCAGGTCAGAATGTTTTATGCCAATTATGAACACAAGTTATATAATGAAGAGAAATTTAGGGAAGATGGATTGCTTAAGGCTCTCTTTATCAAGTACTCACTTAAGCAGGGATAAAGACAAGGGAGAGAGTGTCAGTTAGAAAAAAGAAATAATGGATAAAAAAGACTTTAAAGAAGCATTGTTCTTTTACATGCAACAAAGCTTCATTTTTCCCATGCAAGTTTTGCTTTCTGTGGAAAACAGGCTCACTTTTGTGTTGATTAAAGGTTGTTCTTTTAATCATCTGTAACTGGACTATATCCTGGGCTGCTTGGAGTTACATAGCAAAACCTTGGTAATGAAGCTGCTTCCTCTTTCTGTCTTGAAGGGGTTCGAATGCTGGATGGAGATGTCACAGACATGGTTGAAGCCAAATCGGTTAGCTTTAATCCTCAGCACGTGCATATTTATAGTGCGAGCTGGGGCCCGGATGATGATGGCAAGACTGTGGATGGACCCGCTCCACTCACCCGGCAAGCCTTTGAAAACGGCGTGAGAATGGTAGGTTTTAGAAGCACCTTGGCTCATACTTTGTCAATCAGTGATGATTCTCACATGAAGGCATCTCTGAAACTATGGGTTTCCTGTCCTCCAGTAGAGAGGAATGGATGGAACCTGTAGGCTGATCCAGGAGCTAGGATGATGGAAAGAGGTGCTGAATATTTGAGATTGTATCTTGTGTTTGATATGCAAATGAGCTAAGAGCTAGAATGTTTCCCCTTTGAGGACAGAGGTACATTTAGGTTTATTCAAAGGAAATATATTCATTAATATATTAATGTTGCATTTTGGAGAAATGAATTCTTAGAGATGGAATTGAAGAGAAGCAGAGGTATTGAAATTCTTCTGTTGGTGCCAATATATCATCCAGCAATTCCCTCTGGGCATGTCCCTTTTGTAGTTCCTTCTTTAACTTCACTTTTGTCTCAGGACAATATTATTTTTATTCTGGCTCCCAAGTTCCCTAATCACTTTAACACATCATTATTTTCCTTAATATCACTGAAAAATTTACTAAATACTCCTTTCTTCAGAACTTATTACATAATCTAATGCACTAAAATGTCTGCTTTAAATTATTATCTTTTAAACAATCTGTCTTATTTAAATGGAAAAAAATCGACATATATTTGTAGTCATGAAAGGAAGAGAGCTCTAATCAGAAGCAATTCCTTTCTCTTGTGAATGGACCATTGGGTGATTTAAAGCATACATTTTAATTTTGTTCGTTTAAGGCCTTCATTGATCTAGGCTCAACCTCTCTTTCCTCATCTCTTTTTACTTTTTGTAACATAAGTGGGCATACTCTACTCTTACTCTCCATCATCGCATACCGCTTTCCATCATGGACTCTGCCTGATTCTTATGTCGTATTGCTAT
Source organism: Talpa europaea (assembly GCF_964194135.1). Taxonomy (NCBI): domain Eukaryota; kingdom Metazoa; phylum Chordata; class Mammalia; order Eulipotyphla; family Talpidae; genus Talpa; species Talpa europaea. Next base: position 43,585,115 of record NC_140074.1, read on the forward strand.
ACAGCCATATCTCATTTAACCTTTAAGGTTAAGCTAACATGTGACCTCTCCCCAAAAGGCATCTCACTACATAAACTAGAATTAAGTATATATAATCCCCACCCTGTACTTGCTGAAGTTTATATTCTTGCTGGTGATATGTATAGTCTTTAGCATATTGTGCTTTCTGTCAGATTTTGTTTTGTGTATATCTTCCTCACTAAATTATAACTTCCCAGGGAGTAGAGCTTGTGTTCAACCCACCTTAATGGGCTTTGCAAATACCATAGAGTACCTTGAGCTCTAGTGAGTACTCAGTTAATGTTTATTGGCTTTAATTTAATTTATTGAGAATTATTCTCTCCTCAGGTTGCTATATATTCAGCCTGAATTTGAAGCTGAGGAAAGCATACAGTTGATTAATGTAATGTTACAGCTGGAGTATAAATAATAATGATTCTTCCATCTTGGTGGGATTTAATCAGAAGACTAAGCTAAGCTGTCCCCTGGTTATTCCAAAAGAGACTGGAGGAAAAAATGTGTGCAGTTGTTATGTATGTACTTCTAACTAATACTGTTCAGGTTTTGTTAAGACATAATTTCTAGCTCTGTGTACTTTCAGCTACATTAGAACCCTGTTAAGCAGTTGGATAATATTTGAAATTGCTGTCTAGAATTTCTTTCAAGGTGACTGAACACCAAATTAATGTATCTAAGTAATCTAGTAATTAATTGCCAAAACCCTGGATTGCAGATTACTATTATCTCTGAATGGTCATTCCAGTTAAGTAAATCAAGCTTAGTTCATATTTAATTTTCAATTTGTATGTGTATGGCTCTTAGTATAATAAAAAGCAATCTGGAATTCTCATTCATATAATAAATTTATATTAGTAATACACACAGACAGGAATATATATGTAGCTAGAGAATGGCCCATGTTCAAAAACTGTCCTTAAATCAAATAATACGGACCAATGGTTTTCAAATTTATTTTTGATAATGGACACCTTAACTAGAAGGTCAAGGAATAAAACAAATATAAAATGTGATACTTTGGTTGAGGAAAAAAATGGTGGTTAATATTAAAAAAAAGGTCGTCTGAGAAAGTATTCCAACTTAGAGGAAGATTTAATTTAGAAATAAATAATTCACAAAAAATTATACTCAATAATTATAAAATAACCTATGCTTATTCCTATAAATCATACTCTAAAAATGAAATTAAAAATAGACTTCCCACCCAACTAGATATCCATTATCAATAGTGTGGGCTACATCTTCCAAGACTCCCATGCATATCCTCTTCTTGGTGATGTTTTTACCTAACGGTGGACATCCATTCAGGGCAGTCCTTTTGGATGGAATTCATTTATTTTAATATCCCAATATTTTTGGAGTAAGGAGATGGTGTCATTTATTCAACATTCCATTGAGAATCTTTCAAGGTTTTGAACTGGAAAAAAAGGGAATTTAGTTTTAAAACAACCATTTACTTTTAGAATGAAGGTAGTAACAAATAATTCTGTAAAAGAGCTAACTATTCTTTGACTGCTAACATCGTGTTATATACACTTACGGAAAAGCAGTGGTGACCCATTTAAGCATGAGATCAACCAGAGAGGGGATTTATATGTAATACTCATAGACATCTGCCCTAGGCTATGGTTGAGGTCAGGATCTGTCATTTACTGCTCCCTGACCTGATGTAGATCAAAGTATGCTGTCCTTCTACTGCCTCATCTAAGATCGGGCAATAATATACTTACTGAAGAAATATAGAGAGTGTTTTAAATTAGATGATTATGCAAATAAATCAATTGGCACAATACCTGGAACTTAAGTGCTGAAGAATTGCATTTTATAGGTATATATTTTTTTCAGAGTAAAGATTGTGTCTTTCAAAAATCTTTATATCTTATCTCAGTGCCCCATCACTCTCTCCTGTACCATTTCCATACCACAGAATTCCAGATAATTCCATTATGTTACCTGTACTGGTAGCTGAAAAATAATATAAATATTATTATATTTAAAAATTATTATATATTAAAAATAACATGGTAAACATGAGCATTGACTTTCTCAGTTCTGTAATGTTATTTAGCTTGTTCATCTTTTACTTGCTTCAGTTTTACTTGCCTTTAAAAGCACATCTTCTATTCCATCAGGATAACCTCTCAATGCACAATTCATTTTAGTTATTCTTGTTTGTAGTCTTGAGTTTATATTTTTACAGGGAATGCTTCTCTAAATTACTATGAAATTGCAGTAATTTAATATTTTAAAAGCAGTTTATTAGACCCTTTCACTCTTCTGTTAATAGTCATCAAATGGGACAGTAAATTTTATTTGAGATTATTCTGATTTTGTTCTTTAATTAAAACACTTTGCCAAACATATAGAAATTAATTGGATAAATACTTTATACAAAGTTAGTGTATAGTAAAAAATAAATAAATGACTAGTTAAGTGATTTCAGAAATAAATGACTGGTAAAATAATTCCTTCATGTAGCTCTGTGAAAAATTATGCAACAACAAAGTTTTCAGGCTATGATTTTAATTACATAATATACAAGAATAAAGGAATCAGAATTTATTCTTCCTATAAAATTTAGTAAACCCTTAAATTTCTCTGCACTGTAGATTAAGGAGTAAAGAAGATAGCTAAGTTTTATTTGTAATACAAAAAAAGTCTACATTCTAGCAACAAGACAGAAAACAAACAAGCACAAAGACAATTAGGATTCTTTGAGCTAAGGGTGTTATGAGTGAAATAAAACTGATGACCGATGACCGAGGGTGACAGGGAGCTCTTGAAGAGGTGCTGTGAGAATGGAGACATTCATAATAAGAGGTCAGTCTTATGAGGAAATGTGGAAGGAATGCTCTTTGTAGAAGGAACAGCAAAAGCAGAGCACCCCATGTGGCGTGATTTGGGTGTACACCCCCAAAAGGATGCTGTTTTGCACATTAGGACTAATACAAACAGAAAGAGGGCATTAGGCAGTGAGTTGGGGATGGGTTTTCTCAACCAGGAGAGTATTTGCATTTTATTCTGTCACAGATAACTATTGGAAGTTTTCAGGAGACCAGTGTCCTGATGGGACACACAATTATAGCAGACTCTCCTGTGTAGAGACTAGACTGCGTGTGAGGCAAGGGATGGGAAATCAAGAATGGAAGGAATGACTCAGGCAAGAGTTAATAATGAGTTAGAATAAGGTGGCCACAACTAGAGATTGGTAGCAAGTACAGTCTAGCACCAACGATTTTCTTGGAGGAAATAAGTAAATTTTGCTCAGGGAGTCCAGGTATTGATTGCATCCATTCCTTCTGTTTGCTAATCAAAAAAAAAAAAAAAAAAAACAAAAAAAAACCAAAACACCGTAGCAAATATTGGATTTCAAAATGCACCCTATTTGTTTACTATAAGATAAAAAATTTGGTTCTGTAGAATGTAACACTGTTTTCAAAGACTTTAACAAAATCAGAATTGATTCCATTTATAACCCCTTTAGAATTAATGTGCAAAAATTGCAGTAGAGGATCTATGTTGAACAAACCATGTCACAATTGACAACTTGCTCTCTCTCCCCAATGTTGCATTTTATTTGATGCCAATGAGCCATAAAATTAAATGAAAGAACTAGAGGTCTATCATTTGGGCTGCATACAGTTAATAGTAGTAGTAGTAATGCAACACCATTGATATATTCCAGTTACCCTGCTGAGCCATAAAATAGATAATTTTTAGTCTTAACAATAATCTCATAAGATAGATACTCTTCTCCCCAGTTTCACATAAAATTGATATTCAGCATGGCTAAAGAAGTCAGAGTATAAGCCTCAAAGTAATCTTAATAAATTATTTTGTGTGCTGTCAATCCTATTTTATTTGGCTCATTTCACCACCCGTGTTTAACTGTGACTGCATACTCTAGTTCTACTCCTGTTATGATGGGGAATTGTTTGTCTTCTACCTAAGGCCCTCTCTTACACTTTTTACTGAACCTGATCACTTCTCACCTCATCAAAGACATGGCTCCATCAAGTCTCTTTTCCTTCAACATCAAAATCTCCCTCTCAACTATATGATTGCCATCCATATACATTCATATATTTTAATTCTTTTATCTCAGAAGAGAGGGAAAGCCTCCTCAGCTCCTTATCTCTTTTCAACTAGTTCCTCACTTCTCCTTTTCTCCATGGCATAAAAATTCCTTGAAAAATTGTCCATACTTGCCTTCTACAAGCTCCCCTTGCCATTATCTCTTGAAGACCCTAAGTCAGAACTTTACCTCATCAGTCCACTGAGGGTTCTTGTCAAGATCACAGTGAAACCCAGTGCTTTCCTCTAAACTGTCATGTAACTTATCCTAACATAGAGGTCTGCCTGATTCATCCCATCTGCAATTTAATACACACACCCAACCCTTCCAAACTCCTTCTTGACAATTTTCCCTCCTTCTAATCACTGCAGTTACTATCTTATTGTCTCCCCCATAAAGTCTGAAAATTTGAGTGTCTTGTTTACCACAGTATCCCAAGTACCCCAAAGGGTCTGGTACCCAACAACTGTTTAGTGTATGAGTGAGTGACTTCCTTGCCAATTTGCTTAATATACTGAGCTAATTTACTGAAGGATCACACTTGCATTGGTTTTGCTTATAGTTTGGAAATCAGTAATTAACATAATACATGATAATTAATTTCCCCGGACTCTCAATTCCGATTCTCCAGTGAGCTTCAGTATTTTCTCAACTTGTTCAAGTTAATTGGCTTCTGTGAGGATCAGTTTGTTTCTCTATAAAATGGAGCTACATGCTAGTACTTACTTTATAGGATGATTGTGAGGATTATGTGATTGCTTCCTACAAAATTCTCAGCAGAGTTCCTGGAACACAGTACAGTCTTCTAATTATATTATGAATCTTAATCATTAACACTATCTTCTAATACCATTTTCTACTGAAAAGACAAGTGAAAAGCTGATTAATCATGCAAAATAATGTAAAAGTCTTGATTGTTCTAAATAGCTGGGTGTAATCAATTTCATATTGTTCAAATACTTTTAGGAAAAGTTAGTGTATAATCTTGAGATTATTACTAAAGAATGACCAATGTAAAGAGCAAAGACCATGTAAGATTGTATCTTTAAAATTTATTCCATTAAACATTAATTTGTAAACACTTAAAATGGGGGAAGGATAGAGTGATTTTGCTTAAGAAATACCACTTATATGTTCTCTTTGGAAATTTAAAAACATCTTAAAGGCTCTGAGAAATCCTGCACTAATGAAATATGTTTGACTTTATTACAGTGATCTGTAATAAATGTAGAAGCTTTAATTTTCATGACTTTTTTTGAATTATTGTGTAACTTCATTTTAAATTCTTTGTAACTACTTTATGAAAATTCAGCTAAATCCATTACGCCTTTAGATTCAGGACATTAGAACTAGGAAAGAATTTAGTGATTGAGTTGTTTTACCTACATATGTGTATTTATTAACTTGTTGATGTTCACCCAATCTCTCTTCCTAAAGCTGACGAATCCTTTTTCTCCTCATTGTAGTTATCTAATAATTCTTGCCTATACCACTTCCTAAAGTCTATGGAATCTGCCCTCTCAATTGCACAATTTGAACAAATATCTCTCACATAGACTTAAATTATAGCCTATTTCCAAATCTTTCAACGTCCCTACTTGAACTTCAACTTTCAATTCAGCATGAACACTGCAGCCAAAGCAGTATTTTTTCATAATCAACTCTTTGTCATTTTTCTTCTCTTTAAAGCTCATCACTGCTCCCTATCACCAACAAGGAACATTCTAAACTTCTTGGGGGGAGGGGAGGCATGCAGGATCTCTCACAATTTTGCCAGGGATCTCAGAATGGATATTTTGCATGTCATTTTGGGAAAGTCCAGCTAAAAATTTCCTCTGATTCAAACTGACACAATTCCATGTACCATGGTAATCCTTTGGTCTGGCTCCTTGGTAAAACTGGCAAAGAGTTCCCCTAGGGGAATCTCTTGGCTGTATCTGTCCAGTCATTTCTAAATAGGAAGATGATTTTATAAATTGAGTAAGTCAGCTTACAGCAATGTAGATGTAAGGATCTAACATTGTTGTCTGAATAAGAAGCTAATTGCCTAAAATTTTCTCTGATAGACTATTTTTTTCATTCACTTATTCCTGATTGCATTCAGGAAACAGTCACTGTATGGTTATAATACCCCAGGCACTTTGCTAGTTGGCATGAATAGCACCCAGCCCTTATCTTGGGAGACCTCACCATATAATGATGAATAAATATTTTAAAGTGTAACCAAACTCCCAAAATCCCTTCAGCAAATAGAATCTACTAAGCAATAAGAAAATGAATGAACAGCAAATAATAACAAAATTTACTGTTTTCTTGTAGTCTAATTGTCATGCAATCATCTTTCTTACCCCATTTGGGCTATTAAACTTTTAATAATCCTGGGTAAATTGATATTCATCAATAGTATCTACTGACTTGACAGCCTTTCACAATTTCCTGACAAGTGTGTTTAATAATATCATTTAGAAAATGAGGGAAAAACTTGGAGTTTAATATTTTTCTATAATCAGAAAACCCTGTATTAAGGTTAATGGTAGTCCCTTATAATTTTATGCAAGCAGTATTTCTTTTTTTTTTTTATAAATTTTATTGTTATATTCCCCATACAATTGCAGCCCCCCATTCTGACCCCAATCCCTCCCCTCCCGCCCCCGCCCCCCTAAAAGTGTCTCTGGTTCATAGTTTTTTGTTGATTTTGATTTTCACTTTCTTATAGTTATTCATTTTCCTGGTCCCTTATTTAAGTTTTCTAGATTCCTGCTATGAGTGAGACCATCCGGTATTTTTCTTTTTCTTTTTGGCTTATTTCGCTGAGCATGATCCCTTCCAGCGCCATCCATGTTGCAGCAAATTGCATGTGTTTATCTTTTTTGAATGCTGAGTAATATTCCATGGTATATATGTACCACATCTTCTTGATCCAGTCATCTATTTTTGGGCATTTGGGTTGTTTCCAAAGCTTAGCTATTGTAAACAGTGCTGCTATAAACATAGGGGTGCAGGTGTTCTTTGGAATTGATGTTTCTGTGTCCTTTGGGTAAATACCTAGGAGTGGAATTGCTGGGTCATATGGAAGCTCTATGTTTAGTAGGTCCAGAAATCTCCACACAGCTTTCCACAGTGGTTGGACCAGTTTGCACTCCCACCAACAGTGCAGAAGAGTTCCTTTTTCTCCACACCCTCGCCAACATTTGTTGTTGCTAGTTTGTTTAATATGTGCCATTCTCACTGGTGTAAGATGGTATCTCATGGTAGTTTTGATTTGCATTTCCCTGATGACAAGTGATGTTGAACATTTTTTCATATGCCTGTTGGCCATTTGCATTTCCTCTTCAGAGAAGTTTCTTTTAAGCTCTTCTGCCCATTTTTTGACTGGATTATTTTCTTTGTTGTTGTTGAGTCTCATCAGCTCTTTGCAGATTTTTGTGATCAGTCCTTTATCATTAGTGTTGGGTGCAAAAATGTTCTCCCAGTTGGTGGGGTTTCTCTTTGTTTTTGTTATTGTCTCTTTTGCTGTGCAAAAGCTCTTTAATTTGATATAGTCCCAGCTGTTTATCTTTGCCTTCACTATCACTGCTTTGGGTGATGTGTCTGTAAAGATGTCTTTGATGTGCAAATCACGTAGTGTTTCGCCTATATTTCCTTCTATATATTTTATGGTTTCAGGTCTTATGTCTAGTTCTTTAATCCATTTTGAGTTGATTTTTGTGTATGGTGTGAGGTGGTGGTCAAGCTTCATTCTTTTGCATGTAGCGACCCAGTTTTCCCAGCACCATTTATTGAACAAACTTTCTTTGCTCCAATGCATAGTCTTTGCTCCTTTGTCAAAGATTAGTTGACCATAAATCTGTGGGTTTATTTCTGGATTTTCTATTCGATTCCATTGGTCTGTATGTCTGTTCTTGTTCCAATACCATGCAGTTTTGATGATTATGGCTTTGTAGTATAGTTTGAAGTCTGGGAGTCTGATGCCTCCATTCCCTTCTTTTTTTTTCAGGAGAGCTTTGGCTATTCGGGGTTTTTTGTGATTCCATATGAATTTCATCAATAATTGTTCTATTTCTTTGAAGAATGACATTGAAATTTTGATTGGAATAGCATTGAATCTGTATATTGCTTTTGGAAGGATGGCCATTTTAATAATGTTTATTCTTCCAATCCATGAGCAGGGGATGTCTCTCCATTTCTTTGTGTCTTCTTCTATTTCTTTTAACAGTGTTTTATAGTTTTCTTTGTATAGGTCCTTTACCTCTTTTGTTAGATTTATTCCCAAATATTTGATTTTTTTTGTTTCAATAACAAAAGGGATGGTCTTTTTGATTTCTTCTTCTTCAGATTTATTGTTTGTGTATAGGAAGGCTACTGACTTTTGCGTGTTGATTTTGTATCCTGCCACTTTACTGAACTGATTGATGAGTTGAATTAGCTTTTCTGTGGAGTTTTTGGGGTTCTCTATGTATAATATCATATCGTCTGCAAATAGTGATAGTTTGACTTCTTCTTTTCCTATTTGGATTCCTTGGATGTCTTTCTCTTGTCTTATTGCAAGCAGTATTTCTTAAGTAGCACAATATACCAAGAAGTGGTTGGGAATTTATCTTAGCCTTTTATCTAGAAAAATCATGTGAGCTCATTGTAGATATATTAGGAGTACAGCCTATAGTTTGCCTACAGGTATGTTTTCAATTCCAGGTTGGTTTTCTTTGAGCTTTTTTTTTTTTTAAAGTTGAGTATTATTAATTCTAATGAATTTATAACAGAGTAGTACTAAGTCCAGGATGGGGAACAAGAGAAGGTGAAATGAGAATCACTGGTCCCTTGATCTCTCTATGGGAACTGTAACCTTCATCCTATTCTCACTCTACTATTCAGGGTTCCAGATGGAAACAGGACATCTGATGGACAAATATTGACATGTGCCTGCTGTTGAGTCTCTTATGAAGTTATATCTCCTTCTCATCATTAATTTTCTTTTCAATTCACCAGATTTTACAACTGATTGGATATTTAGAATATTTGCTGAAAGCACAAGGTCACTCTACAATCACACATTGTCTCTTCTGTATACACACATGCACAGAGACACTCATTCTTAAATTAAAGGCATATGCTCATCAGAAAGGGAGCAAAGACTATAATGAGCTTGTATAATAAAAGCGGTAGTAATAATCATAATAAAATTAACCAATTCCACTTGGGAGGGGTATGTTTTATCTGATATTCACCCAGCTGTAGCAGGATTGGTACAGTTTGCATTTTAATAAATGACAGATTGCTGTTAAATTAGTTGGCAAATGTTGTAAAACTTTGGAATGATACATGGGTAGGCAAAGATAGACAAGGGAGCAATTTAATGAAAATTGATTTTAACTGAGGGCTTTAAAAATTCTTACTTAGGATTTAACTATATCCTGGTAGAGCTCTGTCTCTTCAGAATTTTAACAAAGCTAAGTAGTGAATCCAGTATAACATTATTTTGGCAACAAATAAATCTGTGTATTTCATAAATACATATATGGTTTCATATTCTGTAATCCTAACAGTTAACTGATATATAAGTATCAGATTACTATTTTATTGTGAATTGTGATGCAATTTTATGGGAAGGGGTACAAATCTATTCTAGCCATGTGTAGATGCAGATGTCATATATCTATTGTTCCCTTGTTTTCAGTTTTAGTTTAGAGGTGCATTATTAACTCTGTGAATAGTTTATACTAACTTATGTAGATTCCATTCTAAATTTCTCTGTTCTGTTCATGCCTTAGCCAGGTATCAACAGAAGTCCTCTTTTCATTTGTTAAGTTTCAGTGACTGCAGGGCACCATGGGAGTTAGTGAACTCCTTATCACTGGAATTGTTCTAGCATAGTCTGGATGTACCTGTCCTACAGAAGACATGAAATCAAACAGGAATTGGATTAGGGCAAGTTAAGGTCTGTACCAGTCCAGAACTGTGATTCCAAACAGATTTGAGAAAGTTAATGGGGAGAATAGTCAGATCAGTTTCCTTCAACAAAACATGACAGCAGATGGACAAGAGGGACCACTGTGTAATAAACTTGGATAAACTGAACTAGGTTATAATATCAAATAATTTAAAAATATATGATGTGGCTTTTATAGTAGATATTTTTTCACTTACAGTGTCTTCATTAAGGTGAAACCAATCAAATTACTATCCTGGATTTTGTGCATTATCATGTTTATAAATTTGGATGACCATGGGGGTGATACTCCTAGGACCTCACCCAGTTTTGAGATTTAGAAACTAAATCTTGGCAAAGTAGGTAACCTGGCCATTAAAAAGCACACAGTGGTTTGAACTCAGATCGGTCTGCTTGTGAAGCCTGTACTCCCTACAACCATGTTCTGTGTGACATCAGCTCCTGCCAAGAGTGTAATGTAGGCTATTTGTGCACACTCTGCTCTCAGTCAATGGTAGCTGTAGTTATGGTCATGAACATGACAACAGGGACCTCTCTCTTCTCTGAGCTCCTGGAAAACTTACCATCCAGGCATCTAATTAAGCATATTCTAAATGCCACAAATATAGTCTCTTTGTCTTCATCAGTGGATGCAACTTGAGAAAAGAAATGGTCTTAGAGTCACAGAGGCCTGGGTTAAAATCTCAGTTTGGTTTCTAACTAGCCCTTTGACCTGGGAAAATTACCAAGTTATGGGAGCTTCCATTTCCCCGAGAAAATGCAACTATAAAACTTCATGAAGCTGTCATGAAGACTGACTGGGACATTACCTATAAAGTGCTCACAACAACTGCTGGTCTTAGAGGAGGGGCCATGTTTGATACATCTTTAAGAAAGCCTTGTGAAATAAGTTTAGTACTAATTATAATCTTTTCAGAAGTTTGATTTGCTTTAGGTTAGGAATGTGTTTATGGGAAGAAAATGTAAAGGCTGATTTCCTCTATTCCAGAAATGTCAGTAGTGAATCCACAAGAAGTCAAGGGTATAACTTCATGGTGTAGAGGCCTGTGACACTCAGGTCCCAGGGTGAGCTTTTAATAGGAGCATCCTGCCTGCCCATTCAGAATCAAGCTGGTAGTTTGAACCAGTCCAAGAGATATCAGTACCCTAGAACTAACAAAGTATCAACTTTTCATGATTGTTGGAATATCCTATCCTCTCCAAATGCCTTTCCAAACATTTACAGTAAATTCTTTTCATACCCATGTTGATAATAAATGTTTTTATTCTCTATGAAAGGAATTTTTCAGATTCTTCTCCTCCAATATAAATTTAAAAATGATGGTATCTTTCTGGGCAGCTTCAAATTGGCCATAAATGTTAATATTGGAAATGGCCTTCTCAGTTTTATAGACCCGACTGTCCTGAAAGTCTGAGCACGATTTTGTCTTTGTTGTGGGTTGATCCAAGATCTAGAAACTTTTGGCAGGTTTGAGAACGACTTTTTTCCTCCCCAAATGGGAATAGTGCAATGGTGGATGCTGTTAATTATTGCTTGTGATTATTTCAGAGAGCATATGAGGTCCACATGGATTATTTTAGCTACTTGGAATGAGGATTGGGAAATCTAATCTGCATGCCCCTCCTCCCTACCAGTGTTAGCATTCTCCATGCCTTGGGAAAACAACTCAAAAGGACTTAACGCGTGGAGGACTATGGGAGTGAGCAGGAGTAAATGTTAATATGAGTCTTGCTGAAGCTTCTGTGAGTCAGATGAGGAGGAAGACAAGGTCTGAGACAAAATAAAGGAATTGCCAAGGTGAATGCACCATAGGTAGAAACAGTGGATGCAGTTATTTGGGGATTGTTGATTGGTGAATAACATAAGGCAGGAAAGGTATCATTTGTTGGTTTTTCCCCCTTAATCCACTGTATTAACAGTGTCTCCATAAACCATGTTGTTAAGCATTTTAGGAATGCCCAATGTAGTACTAGGCAGTGGGGATCAGCTTTGGTTAAGGTGAGACTGGGTCTCTCTGGTCCGAGCCCTACCACTAATTGACTCTGCTAACTTCATTTCCTTCGTTTCCTTGTATGAAAAATTTTAATTTCATTGTATGAACCTCTTATGTGTCTAGCTCCAAATAATATCCGTAGCATATTATTCAGTTCCAAATTTTTCTTATGTAAATTTCCCAAATGTGCAGAATATCTAAGGTTAAGAGGAATAAAATTCTTGGTTTGAAAGCATATTTATGTCCATTAATACAAACACATCTGGTTTGTATTACTCCCAGATATTCTGCTACCCCTTCTCCACGAAAGACTGACTTTCCTCTTGCAGTTACATTTGAAGTATAAACAAAGGGAAAGAAGCCCACACTGTTGTAATACTGCTGTCAGGACCCAAGGGTCACACCTCATGCCCTTGGGCGGCAGGGTGCAAGAATCTGTGTCATGCGTGCACCCTCAGTGTCAGCTCTGGGGAAATAAGGGCGACTCTGAGAACGCCATGGATTCTATACACGTTTTCGATTGATGCTCTACTGAATTTATTTTCTGGTGTGGAAAGCAACTCAGTTTAGTTTTTGTCCTTTCTGTTTACACAATAAGCATAAAAGTAGCTTCTCATTAGCAATCCAGGGGCATGGGGCGTGTTCCATATTCACACCTTTGATTAATTATTCCTTACACTAGTCTTTGGCCACCTTAAACCAAATGTCCTTTTAGAAAGATGAGCTGAAGTCAGTTTTAGGTTCCCTGAATTTAGTATATCAGACTGCTCATTCCTGTACTAGAATCCAAATGATCTCAAGAAGACCCTCAGAGAAGATTGTAAGCAACAACTAAAAATTTGTTATTTTACCAAACATGTTTGCAACTATCATCTGCAGCACTGACCCCAAAATCATTATTGGACTCTCTACTCTTCTAAAAGTGAACTTGGTTACATTTGGTAATGCTCACGAAGCATATAAAATGGATTTTCATTTGTGTATGCTAAAGTTAATATGATCACTAATAACTGCATCTAATATTTTCAGTGTATTAAAAAATCAACAGAACATGAAAAATTGCTTAATATATTTCCCTTAGCTGCCTATGGTATACACAGTAAATTAGAATCTAGAAAGCCTGATGTGGAATAGCAAAGATGGATGAGGGCTGAGTTGGGGAGAAAGAAGAGTAAAGTCCTATTACATGAGAAAAGGCAGAAAGACAAAAATGGAGAGCAATAGATTACTATTCACAAAGCCTTCTTGGTGCCACATTTTTTTTCCAGGAGAAATAGAAAATGACTGCATTTGTATTTTCAATCTTTTTCTTCTATCAGCCAGTCTTTGATAGGCGCAGTAGCATAGCATGAGGATGTTGAAGACACTTCCAAGGAGTGTCTTGGTAAGTCAGTTTGCAGATGTTTGGACAATTTTTCCTTGTATCTGATTTCATGCACACTGGCAGTTCTGGCAAAAGATGCCCTAATTAGAAAGAGTGAGAACAGCAGGAGGGGCAGGCAATGGGGTGAGGGAAGGCTGCACCTCCACAGATTTTGGGGAGGACACTTGAAATCATCTTTGGATTGCTGTTACTTTCCATTGTTATGCATTTCCATTTCTGGAATTCCTGCTTGGAAACCAGTGGAATTACTGAGCTGTTGGCTGCACTTAACTCACCATACAACCATAATTATGACAGTTTGGTTTTGAAACACTGAAGTAGTTCCTCTGTGCCTTAGTAATTCTGTGAGCACAGTAATTAAATATTCTGAGGAGCAAAAGTAGAATCAAGTAAAACCTATGTACTCTTTACATCAGGTATTATGACTTCTTGAATAGATCATAAAAAATAAGTTGTCCACTGTATTTTCTGGATGTGGATACTATAGTGGCCTGACAAATTTAGCACCTTGGCCTAGGATTTCCCCAGATAGAAACAGGAATTAACCTCTAGATTGCTAACCCTCAGAAAGTATGTTTCCTTCTTTTACTCCTTTAAAAATATCTGTCTCATTGGATTCCTTTGAGTTTTCATGGCAAATGATGGCCCACATTATTCTCTGCTTCCAATTTGATCTCATGTAATTAATTTCCTTACTCCATTCCCATCTGGCACAAATGAACTGACTAGGAAAAAAAAAAGTGTCTGCCTTTATTAAGCTCTCTCCCAAAGATGAAGATGTCTTATCACATTGTCTCATGACCACATTCTCTTAGGATAGCCCCCAAAATCTTTCTCCCACCAAGTTATGCCGGTGTAGTTTCTAAGGCCTTACCAGGGTCTGAGCATCTGCTCCTGGTTTGTTTTCAATCGTGGATTTCTTTTTGCATCACTGTTCAGGTCACCTTGACAAGGGTTTCTTCTTCATGTGAATCATCTGACCTATTGATGATAATGCTTCAAAGAGTTAATATTTTTGGCTTTAAAAAGCAATGTATGTATATTTCAGAATTCTGGAACAATCATTTTATGTAAGCACTACAAATACCTTTCAAAATTTTGTTGCTATTGTTTTTGTTTTGCCTTAATGTTTGGTTTCCAAACCCAGATTTGTCTTTCCCATAAACCCTGTTCTGTTACAGAACAAGGTTAACTTTGGAAATGCTAGTCAGAATGTCCTTGGGTTTTAAGAAGATGAGCAGTTCTCTCTTCATATCTCAGCTACCAAGTTTTTGTAGGTGTCCTTGCCTTTCTCCAGCATCTTCCAATGAAGCCTAAAGATTCACAAACCATACATAGTTTCCATAGAGGGCTATGCTCCATTCTCACTGGATATCAGAAAAAGATGCAGAGAAGAGCCTTGGGGCTTTGGCAAATTAAGTATTCAGGCTGAACTTGGAAGGTGTAACGGGTGAATGAAAGTGCCCCACCCTAAAGTTCTTTAATGTGTGTCTCTCCATTTGGATGGCATCTACAGATAAGTAGGTTCTGATCCAATTTGTTGGAGTGCTCCTTTCCTGTCTCCACTACATTATATGATTATATGTGCACGTTATATGTGCTCGTTATATGATTGTGTGCATGTAGTGATACTCAGTTTCCTTATCTGTAACAGTGCATATCTAAATTTGCCAGTACTGTTCTAAGTTAACTAATATGTGTGAAACCACCTGGCACACTGTCCACACACATGTTAGTAGATGTTTTTATCTTTCTTCCTCCTTTTGTATTGTAAGAAGCCTCCAGTCACTTGCTCATTCCCCTTTGAAAATGTCTTCTAAGCAATACTTTAGATTAAAGTAATATTAAAATTGCAAATCTAACTGCATTGGCTGAAAATTTAGCATGCCATTTTAAAGAGAGGAATTTGGTTTCATCAAACCCTACAGTTCTCAAAATTTGACTTGGGATGTACAATTTAATGGGTAATCCAGAGTAATGTAACCTTTCCTGACCTCCTGAACCATAAAAAGTCTAGTTCCTTTCTAGCCTTTAATAATAATGCTTATGGGGTATTATAAATTGATTTGTAGGGTGTATTTGAGGAGGAACACATGCACAATTAGAATCACAATGAAAGAGAATATTTAGAGTTTGGTCAAATGCATCCTCTGTGGATTTCACAATGTATTTTGCCTTAAGTTTGCTAATTTTTAACTTAACACCTAATTAAATTGGAGGATTTTCTTGTTTGTTTTCTCATCCAAAACCATATTTAAATAACTAATTGCAATCACATTGCTTTACCAAACTAGAAAATGTTGTTTCCAACACTTTGGAAAAATAGCTCTCAAGATTCTTTTCTATTTGCAGTATTCTGCCCCACCTTCCTTAAATTCTCCTTATATCCCACATTAAGGTTTGATTCTTAAATAACTGAATTTTAGAGAACTGGCAGATTTATTTTCTACCACATGTTTTAATTTTCTGAATATTGCACACTAATCAAAATCTCCTGTGCATCTGTAGTAAATAAATCTTTGAATTGCTAATTGTTTCAGATTAACCCCAAAGATCTTCAGCAGCTGTCTCTATAGCATTTTCAGCCCTCAAATTCAGTCTGTATTTCTGCGACTTTCATCCTAAGCCATTCATATATGCCTAGATGTGAGATTGCCTCGTGGATACAGTGGTCACTGGCCACATATTCTGTGACCTCCGTGGGGACAGGTCACCCTTGGTCTCCTCCCCTCACCTTGTCTCAGTCAACTTGATCTGCTGTAACAGAACTGCACAGACTGGGTGGCTTAAACATTAGAAATGTATTTCAACACAGTTCTGGAGGCTGGAATCTGGAAGTCAATGAGATGCCAGGAGCGTTGGGTTCGGGTGACGCCTCTCTCCTCAGCTTGCGCATGCATCCATTTGCTTTGCTGTGTTTTCACTTGGCCTTTCCTCTGTGCCCACATACCCGGGGCTCTTTGTCTTCTCATAAGAAATTTAGTTCTATTAGATGTGGGTCCCATTCTTAAGACTTTATTTAACCTTAATCACATCCTTGCAGACCCCCAACTTCAAATATAGTCACGTTGGGGATTAGAGACTCTCCCTGAATTTGCCTTGGGGAACACAACTCTGTTTTGAACACACCTGAAGACACTGATATCTCCCATCTGACACTCCAGATCTTCTCTCCCCTACTCATCATGAGCTCTATATAAGGAGACATTAATCCCTATGGCCTCTGTCTAGGGGATCCCAGTTCCTCTAGCTTCTGGTGAGGTTGAACCAATGGAATTTGTCATAAGAAGTTGGTGAGGGGGAGGAGACTGGAGTCTTAGCACATTTCCCTGGCTTCCTCCCTGCAAGGCTTGGCATGTCCCCTGATTAGTTCTCATCTCTACCTTCAGTGACTCTCCCCCAAGTCTCTTCAGCCCTGGGTCAGCAGGGAAGGAAGTCATTAACCCCATACTGTCCTTTGAGGTTTCCCTTCACCATGCTCAGTTGCAAAATAATTCCCTCAAATAGATATATTTGATACAATGACATCATTCTTGTCTGGAAGGAACCAAGACAGTGCTAACCCACAGTCTTCTCAACCAACTGTTCTTGCAACCCAGCAAATATCCATTGGAGGCCTTAGAAGTGTCATTGTTTCTGCAGAGGGGTTGCTGCCAGAGTGCGCTGACTGGTCCTCACTTCTAAGGAAATCCTTCTCAGGTGGATTTCCAGGGAGATCTTGGGGTCAAAGTAGTATCCTTCCTTTAGCTCAGGGCCAGGAATGCCTCCTTTCTTTCTCAGTTCTAGTTCTACCACTAAGTCTGGAAAGAACTGAGAGATGGTGTTATTAGACCTTAATGCCAGGCTTCACTGAAGACATCAGACACTTGGCTAAAAACTGTACAGCAACCACTAGCTCTCTTTTCACTCCAAAGAAAATCCACTGCATGGGTTAAGGGCCCAGGCTTTGGCTCCAGCTCAATTGCAAGCTCTGCTTCTGGCATTTCTGTGCCCTGGTTTGCTCATCTGTGAAATTATGGTGATATAGACTTGGATTGTGCAGAATAATGTTTGTACAGTGATTGGCACATAGTAAGTTTCTATAAATGTTAGCGTCTCCTGTTTTTAGTTTACAACCAACTTTCTGGGTATAAAATCCCTCTTGATCATAAAGTAAAATTATTATCTCTTAAGAAAGGCCCTCTGTTTTCCCTCAGATGTTTGTTTCTGTTGATAAATATAATACACAGTCATGGAAGGTTGGTATAAGAAAACAAAAATCTTCACAAATCTTACCAAACAGGATAAATTCTGTGACCCTGTTACTTCTCAGTAGCTTTATGCTTATAATTCTATGTGCATTAACTTCTTTACAAACACACACTTTTTTTTTCTAAACTGAGACCACACTCTTACAATTTTTCTATCATTTATAACTACATTGTGAATATAAAAGTGCCTTCCAAATATTTTGTCATTAAATATTATTTTAAAATCCAATTTGTTTTTGAAGGTCTTTTCATTGAATTTTATACATAGGCACATAGTCACAATCTTACACAGATATGTGATTGTGCCAGATATGATTTTTCATTATTTTGTGGTTATTAATCTATTGTGTGCTGCAGTGCTTTCTAAACCAGGTAGGATTTTGTATTAGCTCATATGTTCTATTGTCAAATAAGGCTCCCATGAGATCAGATTGTTTGCCTGCAGCGCAGTCCCTCAGTGTGTGCTAGAGAGGACACACACTGGAATCTTCTTCCTTTTTCTCTCGCTATCATTTTGTCTCCAAACTCTAGATATGTCTGTCACCAGAGTTTCTCAATCTGACCATCAAGACCATAATGAATAGTAATTCCTTCTAAAAATTGCCATGCATTAAATAAAAGTCTACATCTATGATGACATGGTAATTTTTTGTGTCTTCTATGTTTCATGAATATTTTGATGGAAACAGGGATGGTAAACCAGGCCCAGCTGTCTAGTGGCGATAGCATCCAGAAGTTTCTCCCCTTCTCTGTCTCGTTTCCTGAATTTTTCCCATTCCTGTGTATACAATCATACTGCTTTTTTCCACACTGAAGGATAAAAATAAATTTATGCTCAGGTCTGTCAAATCATGTCATAAATAACTCTGTTCCTTGAGGATTCGAGGTCAGAGAAAGTTTATCACAGATATTCCAGATTCTTTGTCAACTCTCTTGCCTTGGCTCTTTTTCCAGAAATTCTAAGACAATGTTCCAAATACTTTTCCCACCACCTGAGACCAGAAAGTTAGGACCTGAGAGAAAGAGGCTCAGTCATCAATAACTATATGTCTCTGCTTCTCACTTTCTATTTTTAAGTGATAGATTTGAACTTGCCTTATAATGTGCCTTCTGATTTTAGAATGATAAAATTCCTCAGTTCTAACTATTCCCAGAAATACTCTTCATTTTGGCTTATTTCTGTTTTCTCCCAAAGATCTCATCTTAGGGAACCAAATAACCATTATGTTTTAATACTCTATCATCTACTCTACTTCTTCATTATTTTATTACCTTTGGGAAATCTTTGCATTTTTGTCAACTTTTGCCATAAAGAGTTGACTTCATCTCCTAGCTTTGTAAGAAAAAGGTAATAGATCTAATTGCAAAAGGTCTCTATAATAAAATACATTTAGATATTCCTTTAGATTGTATTTCCCTCTCAGACTTTTATAGTGAAGAATCACTTATGAAAGATTTTTAGCAGTTCTTCAATAAGGGAAACTGGGAACCTATTTAATTATGTTTAACTCAGTTTCCCAAACACACTTGATATTGAAATCTTTTTGTTTTTGGTGGATCCAATTAACAACCCTAAAATATGTGTCAGCACCCTACAGAGGGTCAATGCAGCTCTAGAAGGAAGATAAGTACATTAGCTCTCTACACCTCATGTTCCTCATATGTCAAATGAGGATGCTAATAGCATCACTTCATGTGGATAAAGATTTAATACCATATCATATGGTAACTGTCACTAATAATCATCCAACTCTGAGCTCTGACTAGGTTCAAATTTTGGCCCTAGCACTTATTATAGATCTTACAAACATTACTTAACTTCTCTCAATTCTTCATCTATACAATGAGGACAAAAACTGTACCAATCACATGGGGCTAGAAATATATCTTAGAAAACATTTAGAATTGCTCAGCCCATAGTAGGTACCTAATGAATGTTAGTCATTAGTTTCCCCATTAATGATGAGGATTACTTGTTACTTTTCTACTCTGTGAATAGGATTGTTTTTTTTTTTTTTAATTTTAATGCAACTCCTCTCACCTTCAATTCAGCATATTATTAAAATATCACATCCCTCCTGCAAATATTTGGTGCTGCTCCAGTGGTTTTGATCGTCTCTTCATCTAGCTTCTATAATCCTTGTCTTCCATCATTAAATTTCTTCTGTTTATGAACAGGGGCGGAGAGGCCTTGGCTCTGTTTTCGTCTGGGCATCAGGAAATGGTGGAAGGAGCAAAGACCACTGCTCCTGTGATGGCTACACCAACAGCATCTACACCATCTCCATCAGCAGCACAGCTGAAAGCGGGAAGAAGCCTTGGTACCTGGAAGAGTGTTCGTCTACCCTGGCCACGACCTACAGCAGTGGAGAATCCTATGATAAGAAAATAGTACGTAATCCTTGTCTGCCTTTCATGATTAATTGATTGATTTTTCACTCTGAAATACAAAAGGAGAACCATTAATATCTAAATTATATGCACAAGGATTATATGGAAGTAGAAAATCAGATTAGCTGATTTCTCAATGCACATATGTGTAAATGTCATCACTTGGTTAACAATTCATGGAAAAAGTTTGCCCTGGTCATTACAGCCCAGCATTTAATGTGGTCTTGGACATGATTATGGTTCAGTTTTATTGAGGACAAATGGATGCTTTATGTTCAACTTGTGAGTTAGTGGCAGAGAGGAGACTAGAATTTATGCCGGTCTTATAACAGTGCCCAGCCACTTTGCCCCCATATTGCCTTCATTGGTTTGGTTTCCAAGTACAGCTAATTCAGTATGAAAAAAAAAAAAAGTGTGTAAGGAGATGGAATTCCATTTAGACTACCCTTACTTAACGGAAACTACATCTATACAAAAAGTACCTTTTTAACACTGCAGCACAACTTGCCTGAAAGAGAAACTCAGAAGTCCCACATGATTTGTTTCCCAGCATGCCCTGACCTCTCTGCAGACAGAAAAATGATTTAAGCAGGACTAACCTGCTTTGGGGTTTTTTTGCTGTTGAACTGTTTACTACCTGGGTAACTTTGGACAGTCTTATCTGAAAATGGGAATTTTCAATATTACCTAGTTCATGGAGTTACTGCAGTTATGAGGAAGTACATAAAAAGTACTTTGCATAATGTCAGACTCATTGATGATGCTCAAGAAAGATCTGCCTTTTGGGGTGCTCACCTCTTTACTGTGAATCCTAGTTTCGAACTCATTTGAATTTTGCTGTTTTCCTGATTGTGGCTTTATAAAGAATCTCAGGATTTATCTTTCTAAAGTAGAGCTAAGTTGCTATATCTGATACTTTTTTTTTACTTTTTTTAAAAAGATTTATTTATTTATTTTATACAAGCACTGGGTACAGTCAGAAGCATGGGAGGGTGAGAGGATTCACCAGAGCCAGAGTGGGGAACAGAACAGGCAGACTGACGAAATACACTGCTGAGGGGAGCAGCAGGCGTGGCAGAGGTCTGCGCACCATGTGGGACTCTCACCGGTGGCCAGGGATCGAACTGGCGCTGTAGAGGCTGCAGGCAGCCTCCCACCCAGTGCTCAACTGATGCGCCTCCTGGGAGTCCCGCTATATCTGATACTTTTTATCTTGTAGCCAAGACCTTGCTTTCAGATCTTATAGATTCACACAGGTGTGGGTTACTTTGCTGATACTATCTCTAAATTTCCCCCAGAAATAGAAATACAGGTAATGGGATACTACCACTTTCATTTAATTCTTCATACATGTACACTGGATTCATCTTGATTCCTGGTTATTATATGATGTTTGATTTTTCAGCTACTTTTTAACTACCTTCTTCAGTTACTTTTTGCTGATTGATTTAAGTAAAAACTGCTTACCCATAGGTACATCCCATCCATTCTCATCTTTCCCTAACTCTGCCATAATAACTGGGTTAAATGATATATGCAGGAGCCCACCTTTAAGTACCTCTGGCATTCATGAAATATGAAAGGAGAAAAATACAGAGATGAGCAAATTTTGATGTTTCACGGCTTTCTTAATGGGAAAGTGATAGATACTCTATGGTATTTTAATTTCATTATGGAAATGTTAAAATCTCGGAATGTAGCTTTTGCTTTGAAATATAAAGACCTAGTCTCTTAGAGTGCATGGTCAGTGTCCTCTAGTCAGTCAGTCTGAATCGTGAAATCCTGATGGAAAGTCCCTGAGATAAGAAAAGTTCTCTTCTTGGACCTCTTGAGTCTGAAGTTGCCATTGTTTCAAAGTAAATGTGTCCATTAGCCCAATTATTTGTTATGGGTGACTGTTGTGAGAGGTTTTTGTCTTCCTTACCAAAAAATCCTTATAATCTATGGGAAATATATCAAAAAAGGAAGGGTTTCCTGGGTCCTGGATGGGAGAACACAATGTGGACAAACTCAAAACAGCTGCTGTGAGATTTACTCCCTGGACTTGACATTCCCAGGCCCTCTATCACTATTTTCTGTAATTTTATGACATCTTCTAAGGCCGCTAGGACAGGGTGGTCATTTAGAATTCTCCCTGGGATGACAAATTGATCCCTTCAGTGATTAACAATAGGGCGTGAGAGGAACGAAGGCTACCATGACTTAATCGCCTTGATTCAGGCGCTCCGCTTTGTCCTGATTGCTACTTCTGATATCAAAACTTTACTGACTCACTTTACATAATTAACTTATGTTTATTTCTATCTAGTAGCTTACTAGTCATTTCTCTATCTAGTTCTCAGATTTTCTTATTTTGCCTGAATCTCCAAACTCTCTTCAATGGGGGAGAAAATGTAACTCTTTCAAGTTACAGTCTCTAGCTTCAGACAGACCAAGGAGGCTCAAGAAAAATTTGATTTTGTGGAGGGGGTGGCCAGCTCTTTAATGTGCACCCTAATTTTGAACTCAATTGCAGGAGTTGTTTTTCCCATCTGTAAAATGATGGTGCCACAAGGACCATCATTTTCACAGAGTTTCATGAAAATAATAAGACTCCGAACTGTAAGACACTTGCACGGCACTGGCACACAGGCTGCTCGGTAATAGTTGGTGCCCTTGTTCCCATTGTACCCTTCAGCATCCTAGGAAACTAGACTGGTCATTTTCTTGCTGTTGTTAAAGAGGTGCTTCTTGCACCTCCATTTTCCCAATTTACAAATTACTGCAATGTGTTCTACCTACTCCATAAAGAAACATGTTAACAGTTCAAATGGGAGTAGAATTGGAATATCAACCTTTTTATGGTCCAGCTGACCCCTTTTCTTTCTAGATGTCAGAATGACAAATCAATCTGAGTTGTGCTAGGACCTTTTCTTCACCAGGCTTTGAACCAGATGCCTGTGGTCCCTCAGAGATGCCCACATCCTGCTAGTGGCATTTGTGATTGAGAGTTACAGGCATGGCAGAGTTTCCCTTTGTGTTGTAGTTTCTCCAGAGAAGCACAGTTGTCATTCTTCATTTGTAGAGCACCTGTGTGATTTGAACTGAGGCCGACACTCAGGATCCAGGAGAAAGGAACAATCTCTCCACTTCTGGGAAAGCACTTTTGTTAAATAAATTTTACTTGTCCTTCACAGAAGACCTTTTCATGGTGTGCAAACAGGAAAACCTTGTCCTGGGTTTCAAAACATAGCCAGGTGTCTGGTCTCTATCTCTTGGATTCCTGCCACTGCACTTAGTAAAGTTGTGGAGTTTGGTATTCCATTCATGCCTTAAAAGATTCAGACCATTTATGGCCATGTACCTTATTACCAAATGAGGCATCCTAAATGTCAAGATTACTACAAGAAGAAGCTCCTCTATAAGAGAAATAGAAATCAGATGAAATTAATGATTATTATAAAGCCTTATTATGAAATAACAGTTTGATTAATAGCACCTTATACATTTTATTCCATGCCAGACATGTAATATATTTATAGCTCTATTTTTTAAATTTTTTTTCAAGATTCTACATTTTATTTTTTTCTTTCTTTTTTTTAAATTTAAATTTTATTTTTATATTCCCCATACAATTACAATCCCCTTATTTTGACCCCGATCTCTCCTTCCCCCACCACACACCCCCCATAGAGTGTCTCTGGTTCATAGTTATTTGTTGATTTTGACATTTTGCCATAAACTTGATACTTTTGCCCTTACAGTGTATGCCCAGCACAGCACCATGCACATCAAAGACATTGTCTCATTCTATCCTCAAAATCCTATGTGGAGGGATCAGGTAGTCTCTCCAATTTACAGAGGAGAAAACTGAAGCTGGAAAGGATAAAAGAGAGAGAGATTGTTAGTGGTAGAGCCTGGATTCCTACCAAAGTTAGATGGACTCCAAGCACATCTTGTAACCAATGTGCTGTTATGTCCCAGACACATTTCAGGGACATCCGGTGTGGGTCTGCATGAAGCAATGGCACTTTCTTGCTATTTTGGGTTTGGGTTTTTTTCACAGTGATTAAAATAAGTGATTTAGAAAATATTTATGTCCAATATCATTTCCTTCTTATTATGCAATTTATGCCATTCGACCTTCAGAAAATGAACAGTTCCATTCCCTATGGCATAGCCATCTCCCTGAGGTCGAGCCTGTGGGTGCCATTCAAACTGGGCCCCCTCATGTGAAAAGTGTCTGGTGTTAGGAACACTTCTGCCAGTCCCATTTCATTTATGTCTCTTCTCAAATGTCACTTCATAGCGGGTTTTTTTCTTTGCTTTTCCTAAAACAGAGCACTCTCCTCTGCATTACTCTTTTATCCCATTCAATTTTCTTTCTAGTGTCCTCAGAGCTACTTAACATATTATACATCCTCTTCACTGTCCTTTCTTCACACCAGAAAGCAGACTACTTATAGTTTCTTCCCAAAGCCTGAAATTAATAAATATCCCTGCATAAATGACTATCAGACACTGGGAAGAACGGATGCTTCAGGGGTTGTTTTTGTAGCCACAGAAGATAGGGAGCTACTCTTGTTTCTTTAAGGGTACCTTCTGGTACATTGGTAAAAATATTTTTAACATAGAAAAGTACCAGCAGGAATACTGCTCCATGATAAAGCTGCCCGTATAACCTTCCTTAGGGCCAAAGAGTTAAAAAAAAAAATCTATAACTCTTCCTCCCAAAATTTCTTACATGTTCTGTTTTTGAGATAAAGCTCCTCTCTCCCCGCAGTCACTCCCATCCTTAAATTATCTTTTTTCCTTTGGGACTAGTTCAGCCTTTGCCTTTTTTTTTCCTGTAGTAATTTGTCTCAGTCATTGGAATATGGGGGCCTTCATATTCCTCCTGGGAGGGGTTTTGTGAGCCAAGGTTTAGAGAATCTATGGTCTGTTCAGCTCTTTCCTGATGTCATTTTATTTTTCTGTGTTCCAAACAAGCTTGCCGCCTGGGGTCTCTCAGGGATGACCTGAACCCCTCAATTCCATGTGGAGGAATTATCTTATTGTTTTTAATGTTCCTAAGCAGCTACACGTTTCCTTTTGCAGAAATATCCTGTTCACTACCCCTGCCCTCTCCCACCACCAATTCATTATTCAAATACAATCTCTGTCCGCATTGGGATGGCTCGCTCTCTTGGTCATCTCGCTTTTGATTTGAGAAATGTCATTCTCCTTTTGATTTGTGAAATGTCATTATTTTTCTTGAGTAAGAGACCAGAAAATTCATATATGTTTGTTTGGAAGTTTGGTATATAGTCTCTTGAGAATGATTAAAAAAAAAATTGTTCCTGAAGAGATTTGATTTGATCATAACCACTTACTGATGGGGTCTGTACTCCAAGCCATTTCCACCATCATTGCTGCTGGTGATCTGGAATCACCACCCTTGCTCTCACCAGTGACAACCTCCTGTAACTTTTTTTTCTTTTATCTGCCATTTCAGAATGTAAAACTCCCCCACTTACCCATTAAAAAAAAAAAAAAGATTTATATATATGTATGCAAGAACTGGGAGATGTCTGCTATGCCATGTGGATCAGCTCCCTGGCTGGCCAGGGATTGAACTCGTGCTATAGTGGCTGGCAGTGGCTTGATAACACTGTCTTTAACCCCTGTGCCACCAGGGAGACACCCTTATCCACTCTTGTAGCTATGAATCCTCAAGGAAGTTGGTCTCTCTGAACCTCCATCTCCTCAGTAAATAAATTGCATGTCTCCCTGGTAGAGGCACTGTGAATTTCAATGGAGTTTTATTATGCACACATGAGTGTGCACACTTCTATGCCTCTTGCACCTTGCCTCACTTATGGCAAGTTGCTCTTGGTGGCTTTACAGGCAGTGCTCCTGGTGATTGCCATAGTAGTTATGAGAGGAATAGCTGTATTTCAGCCCCTGGATGGGATAGAGTCGTAGACAAACATAATTTCTGCAGGTTGATTATAAGTTCATGTGGGTTTTGTTTGGAGAGTTGATAAAGAAGTGACCTTGAAGCGATCCCTAATAAGTGGGAGTGTTTATAGGACTAAACAAAACGAAAGTAAAGGAGCTTGACATTAGCAGTTCAACTTAGCAAATAAATTGTGTGCCTCTGCTCCATACCTCGCTCAGACCTAAACACAACGAAGAAGCCAAGATGATATAGAATGGGGTCTTCTTTAGTGAGTGCAACTTCACATTTATAAGCAAACCTCAGTTTGCACTTCACATTTGTTGATTCTCATAGCAACACAGGAATAGGATTTCACATGGACTTGTCATTCAAGGTTGAATTTTATGCCTGATTTTGTGACTTCTGTAAACAAAACTTTGATTGGTCCATGGTTCCTTTTCATTTTCCTGTGCTTAATATATTAGCTCCTTCTATTTTATTCATGGACACATTTAAGATTTTGTTTCTGCCCTTCTCCCCCATTGCTATGTCTGAAACAGCTTTTTTGGCACATTATTACTCCACATCAAAATCAACACCAGAAACAAATTCAACTTAACAGACAGTAGAATCATTGCATGTTTTAAAAATATCTGTTCAGTTGCTCTTTTAGCATATCTGAGACAATATGGCAATTTCAAAATAAACCCCATCACAAGATATCAGGGAGACAGAAAATCTAAATTGTGGGCTTGCGGTAAAGCCTTGTCACTTCTGGCTGAAGCCAGTCTCAGCTGAGATTCCCTGAAGAATCACGTCAACGAGCTAAAATAAAAGATCCAATCAGCTCAAGTAATGAAATGTGAAATATTAGGAAATAAGAGCTGAAGATGAGAAAAAGTGATAGTTCTTCTCAGGGGAAGGCTGACTGGACCTGACAATACCCAGCCCTTCTCACCAATGAAGATGACACCCCTAACTTTGTGGAGTCCAAAAAACCATCTGCAGCTCATCCTGAGACAGTCTGAAAATCTAATTTGCTGATCAGGACAGCTTTGATCTGGCTCAGAGCCTGGTGTCATGTCCTGTTTCCTTCACTCTGATGGACAGAAATGATATTTTCTTGAGCAATCTGAGAAGTTCTGTGGAGACGAATTCTGTTTCTGATTTGGGTAGTGGATTGAGGAATTTGGAGTGTGTAAGACGTACCACCGGGATTGAAACCAAATTCTTAGACATTCTTTAAAATAGATTCTGAAGTTGAAGTGCTTTAGTGTTCTTTGTTCACATCTAGAATCTGTGTACTCCCGCCCCATGATGTGTGCCGACTGGTTACTACAACTTTTCCTGTAAATTACACTGTCAGGTCTTGTTTGCATGCATTGTGATTAATAGGGTTACCCCATGTGGTTCCAGTTTTTGGAACATCATTTTTCTTCAAGATTGCATGCTCCTTGGTGGTCTTTGTCCTCTCTTTCTAAAGATAGACATAAAAATTCTCCCATACTATGGCTTCTCTTAATGATGAAAACCCAGCTTTTGATCTTTCTGGTAATTTACACCTAAATATCTCCACCACTGACAGTAACTTCCTCTTGAAATGAGCCAGCTGGAATTTCCACTTAAGGCAGGATGAGAAGGGAGTGAGGATGTTTTTGTTTCTTTTCTCCCCATTCCTTTTAACCTTCCCCCTCTCCATCACCTTCCAGCTGCTCTCCCTCTCCACCCCTACTCACTACTCAAATTTCATTTAAAGTGGTTGAAAAAAAAAATATAAAGCACAATGCTGATTTGAAATTCCATAAGCTTGTCTATAGTAATAGCATTTAAAACTTATTGGTATTTATATGTCAAAGTCCTGAGTAGCTTTTTATTTAAGCATATAGTACATGTGTATACACCTGGTAACTCTATGGATGGGGCATATTCCTATTGCAAACCCGACATCATAAAAATTTTATTGTTTGCATTTGAGGTTGGCTGGAGGTGGTTATTTATTAGACTCAAAAATGCTACACACACTTGGAGTGTTTATTCTGGATTTGTTTCTGTGCATTGAAAGTGTCTGGTGCAGCTGAAGAATCAGCAAAGTGAGCCAAGTGGGAAAACATGATGAAAAATCTTGAATCCAGGCACAAGTCATTGAAAAAAATAAAACTTGGCAAGAGACGATGACCATGAGGGTGA